>NC_084489.1:18671750-18992500 GCF_030035675.1 Rhineura floridana
GAGAGAGACCTCGGGGTTGTGGTGGACAGCACGATGAAAATGTCGACCCAGTGTGCGGCAGCTGTGAAAAAGACAAATTCCATGCTAGCAATAATTAGGAAAGGTATTGAAAATAAAACAGCCGATATCATAATGCCGTTGTATAAATCTATGGTGCGGCCGCATTTGGAATACTGTGTACAGTTCTGGTCGCCTCATCTCAGAAAGGATATTATAGAGTTGGAAAAGGTTCAGAAGAGGGCAACCAGAATGATCAAGGGGATGGAGCGACTCCCTTACGAGGAAAGTTTGCAGCATTTGGGGCTTTTTAGTTTAGAGAAAAGTCGGGTCAGAGGAGACATGATAGAAGTGTATAAAATTATGCATGGCATTGAGAAAGTGGATAGAGAAAAGTTCTTCTCCCTCTCTCATAATACTAGAACTTGTGGACATTCAAAGAAGCTGAATGTTGGAAGATTCAGGACAGACAAAAGGAAGTATTTCTTTACTCAGCGCATAGTTAAACTATGGAATTTGCTTCCACAAGATGCAGTAATGGCCACCAGCTTGGATGGCTTTAAAAGAAGATTAGACAAATTCATGGAGGACAGGGCTATCAATGGCTACTAGCCATGATGGCTGTGCTCTGCCACCCTAGTCAGAGGCAGCATGCTTCTGAAAACCAGTTGCCGGAAGCCTCAGGAGGGGAGAGTGTTCTTGCACTCGGGTCCTGCTTGCGGGCTTCCCCCAGGCACCTGGTAGGCCACTGTGAGAACAGGGTGCTGGACTAGATGGGCCACTGGCCTGATCCAGCAGGCTCTTCTTATGTTCTTATGTTCTTATGTAACAGCAAAAGGAGCCCCTGGAGAAAATAAATGGTGAACATAGCTACCAAGCAGAAGCAGCACTGCCAAGGGAAAGAATCCTGCTTCCTAGGCTGAGAACCACACAAGTGCAGGTACATGTGCGCACTCTTCCGCAGGTTTCCAGAAGTGTAATTCTTGTGACTCTTGTGGAAACCCAGAGCAGACACTTTCTTCCTCACTTCTGCATAACATGCTTGACAGCCATGGCTGCATTCCAAGAACAATTTTCTTGTTTGCAACCAACAAGTGCTTTTCTTTGATCTTTCAGTTCAGTTTTCTTTTCTTGATCCCCTGCTGACTGCTGGGTTATTGTTCTCCTCCTACACTTTGTGCAAGGCTTGCCCAGATGCCCAGTCCAAGTGTAGGGCAAAAATGTAGTCAAAGACAAAGAGGCAAAATGCGTCCAGGGTCCTCACAAGACTTGGGAATGGCTGAAATGCAAAAGGAGTACCCCCCTTTCTAGGGAGCTTTGCACTCTACTATGGTTGGACTTCACAGCTGGCTGCTAGACAATAGGGCCCCATTCATATGGCGGGTTACGTTCTGGACCCCCGCTGTAAAGTGAAAACCGCTGTGAAGTGGAACTCATTGAATAGAATGGTGCGCAATGCCCGAAAACCACCATAAAAGCAGAACAAGCGCCGTATGAGTGGGGCTTTAGTCTAATTGCGTCTAATTGAGACTGCTGTATTAGCGAATCGCTGTAAAGCGGGGCCCTACTGTAATGTAAGTCCAGTCACAGTTTGTAGGTCCTTGGCTGTGAACTCCTGCTATACTAATCGTTTAGCTTTTTAAAAGAGTGCCAGCAAAGATAGATGGGGTGATCTGGTGGACTCCGTATACTTGGTCTTCCATAATATGTTTGCAAAGTCTCTTACCAATAACTCTTCAGTAACTTTAATGATAATTTAGGCCTTCTTACAGATTGAAAACTGGCTAAAGAACAACATATCAAAACATGAAGATCTGGAGTCACCAAGCTTATGGAGGATATCAAATTATTCAGGATGGTGAAATCCAAAGCAGACGTTGAGGAAAGATCTCTTCAAATTTAAGTGAATCAATATCAAAATGGCAAATGGGATAGGATCTGCACTGGCAGTGATTAACTAGGAAAGTATCTTTGGTATGTGTGATAGCTCACTAAAAATGTCAATTCAGTTTCTATTTATTTTGTTAAGAATATTTATAGAACACCCTTCCTTGAAAAGAACTCAGGGCAATTGTACATCAAAACAAATAGGCAAAATACTTCAAACAGTTTAAACGTACAAACTTTTAAAAGATAAATAATTAAAACAATTTAAAGTGGCAGTGAAAAAGAAGAATTCCATGTTAGGAATTATTAGGAAAGGAACTGAAAACTGCTAGTATCATAATAAAGTAAATGTACTGCCTTCAAGTTGATTCCTGCAAGGGAAGAGGACCATCACCGCCCAGGGAGGGAGAGCCATCTGCCTGCTTTGCTGCTGCTGCTTGGCCAACATCTCTGCTCTCTCCTTCTTGGGCTCCTGCTCTGCACGTGGGCACCTCGCAGGACCAGGCTCCAGGTGGCACTTTTCCCGGGAAGAACGGTTTGAGAGCTGCGTTGGTGCGCATGGAGCATGGGACTGTGGTTGTTGTGTAGACCTGAATGGAATGAGTGGATGTTTGTATGACTGTATGTTGTGAGTGTGTGTGTATTTTTATTTTATTTTATTTTTATTTTATTTTATTATGTGCCTGGGCGGGAGGATAGGGTATTGGGAGGGGGGACCAGAGGGGGCCCCTGTTAGCGTAGTGACGGGTAATGGGAGGTATGGCGTTGTGAGGAGGACATGCCGGTTGAGGGGAACTCGGCACAGACAATTGGTGGCTGTACCGTGTTCCGGTCCTCCCCACATCCACAGGATTGCTGGTAGTTCTATCAGCCAACTCTCGGATCTCCAGTTGCTGCTTCTTAATGCCAGATCGGTAAATAATAAAGCTTCCCTCATCCATGATTTAATTGTGGTTGAGGCGGCCGATCTGGCGTTTATTACTGAGACATGGGTGAGCGATCTGGGAGGCATTAATCTCTCCCAGCTGTGCCCACCTGGGTACTCAGTTCAGCATCTGGGTAGATCCGAGGGTCGGGGATGGGGAATCGCTGTGGTCTATAGAAGTTCCATCCCTCTCATTAGGCACCCTATCCAGGTAGCTAATGGTCTGGAGTGTCTCCATATTACGTTGGGCCAGCGAGACAGACCGGGAATACTGTTGGTGTACCGTCCACCCTGCTGCCCAACAGCCTCCCTAACTGAGCTGACGGAGGTGGTCTCGGGTTTGGTGTTGCGATCCCCCAAATTTATGGTATTGGGGGATCTCAACATTCATGCCGAGACCGCTTTGTCTGGGGCGGCTCAGGACTTCATGGCCTCCATGACAGCCATGGGGCTGTCTCAATTTGTTACTGGCCCTACGCATATTTCGGGGCACACTCTAGACTTAATTTTTGCTACTGGAGCAGGGGATGGTGATCTGGGAGTGAGGGATTTTACATCTATTCCTCTGTCATGGACAGATCATCGCCTATTGAGGTGTAGGCTCACAATGTTTTCTCCCCTCTGCAAGGGTGGAGGACCTATTAAGATGGTCCGCCCCCGGAGACTAATGAATCCTGAGGGTTTTCAGAAGGCTCTGGGGAGTTTTCCGGCTGATAAAACTGACGCTCCTGTCGAAACCCTGGTCAATCTGTGGAATACGGAAATGACCCGGGCAGTTGACACGATCGCCCCGGTGCGCCCTCTCCTCTGCAGAGCTCAATTGGCTCCGTGGTTTACCCCGGAGCTAAGAGTGATGAAGCAAGAAAGGAGACGGCTTGAGTGCAAATGGAGATGAACTCCCGACGGCTGTGGTCTTGCACTTGTGAAGGTCTCTACCAAGCTCTATGTGAAGGCGGTGAGGGCAGCGAAGAAGCAGTACTTTGCTGCCTCCATTCAGTCATCTTCTAACCGCCCAGCGGAACTTTATAAGGTTGTTCGGGTACTTTTACACTCTGGTCCTCAGAACGCAATAATACCATCAATAGCCTGCTGTAATGAGTTTGCGAGACACTTCCAAGATAAGATCGCAAACATCCGCCGGGACCTTGACTCCAATATTGTAGCAGTTGAGCCTAATGAGGTGTCCGGAGCACAGTCCTGTCCTGTTTTATTGGATGAATTTCAGTTGGTTCAGCTCGAGGACGTGGACAAGGTGCTTGGACAGGTGCGGGCGACCACTTCTGCTCTGGATCCTTGCCCCTCATGGCTAATAAAAGCTAGCAGGAACGGAACAGCCGGATGGGCCAAGGAGGTGATCAATGCCTCTTTACGAGAGGGAGTGGTACCACCCTGCCTGAAACAGGCGGTGGTGAGACCGCTCCTAAAGAAACCCTCCTTGGACCCTGAAAATCTTGACAACTATAGACCGGTAGCAAATGTTCCGTTCCTGGGCAAGGTTTTAGAGCGTGTGGTCGCTCACCAGCTCCAGGCTCTCTTGGATGAAACTGATTATCTGGATCCATGTCAATCGGGCTTTCGGCCGGGGTTTGGTACAGAAACAGCCTTGGTCGCCCTGTATGATGACCTCTGTCGGGAGAAAGACAGAGGGAGTGTAACTCTGTTGGTTCTCCTTGATCTCTCAGCGGCTTTTGATACCATCGACCATGGTATCCTTCTGGGACATCTTGCGGACTTAGGAGTTGGAGGCACTGCTTGGCGGTGGCTGTGCTCCTACCTCAAGAATCGTCTCCAGAAGCTGGTGCTTGGGGAGCATTACTCGAGTCCCTGGATACTCCAATATGGGGTCCCACAGGGTTCAGTTCTGTCCCCCATGCTCTTTAATATCTATATGAAGCCGCTGGGCGAGGTCATTAGGAGATTTGGAGTGCGTTTCCAGCAATATGCTGATGATACGCAGCTCTACTTCTCCTTTTCATCTTCTTCAGGTGAGGCTGTTAATGTACTAAACCACTGCCTGGCCGCGATAATGGACTGGATGAGAGCTAATAAACTGAGACTCAATCCTGACAAGACTGAGATGCTGTTGGTGGGGGGGCTCTCTGCCCAGATGGTTGATGTCCGACCTGCCCTAGATGGGGTTACACTCCCCCTAAAGGAGCAGGTCCATAGTTTGGGGGTCTTATTAGATCCGCTCCTGTCACTGGAGGCTCAAGTAGCCTCGGTGGCACGGAATGCGTTCTACCAGCTTCGGCTGGTAGCCCAACTACGACTCTATCTGAATAGGGAGAACCTTGCCACAGTTATCCATGCTCTGGTAACCTCTAGATTGGACTACTGTAATGCACTCTACGTAGGGTTACCTCTGAAGACGGTTCGGAAACTTCAGCTGGTGCAGAATGCTGCGGCCAGAGTTCTTACTGGGACAAAAAAATTTGATCATATAACACCTGTCCTGGCCCAGCTGCACTGGCTACCAATATGTTTCCGGGCCAGATTCAAAGTGTTGGTTCTTACCTATAAAGCCCTTAACGGCATCGGACCGCAATACCTGGCGGAACGCCTCTCCCGCTATGTACCTACCCGGTCGCTGCGCTCGACGTCGAAGGCCCTTCTCCGTGTCCCAACGCATAGGGAGGCACGGAGAACGATAACTAGAGCTAGGGCCTTCACAGTGGTGGCCCCCGAACTATGGAACGCCCTCCCTGATGAGATACGCCTGGCGCCTTCTTTGCTATCTTTTCGGCGCCAGGTAAAGACCTACCTCTTCGCCCAGGCATTTTAAAAATTTAAAAAATTTTAAAATTTGCATTTAAAATTGAAAATTTTTAATTATGTTTTATTGTGTTTTTGTATTTTAACCTGTTTTATTATGCTGTACACCGCCCTGGGAGCTTATTGCTATAGGGCGGTCTAAAAATGTAATAAAATAAATAAAATAAATAAATTCCGACTTATGGCGACCCTATGAATAGGGTTTTCATGAGGCTGAGAGGCAGTGACTGGCCCAAGGTCACCCAGTGAGCTTCATGGCTATGTGGGGATTCGAACCCTGGTCTCCCAGGTCGTAGTTCAACACCTTAACCACTACACCACACTGGCTCTTTATATAAATACATGATGCACACTTGGAGCACTGTGTACAGTTCTGGTCACTTCATCTTCAAAATGATAGCGCAGAACCAGAAAATATGCAACAGAGGACAACTGTATTGAGACAGCAAAGCACCATCCATTGATTTGACTAGGACCAACTGCCATTTGGCTCTTCCCTTCCCAGAAATGCCTCCATCAGTAACCATTTCACCAAGCAGCATCTGAGGGAGAGAAAAAACAACAAGGTTTCCTCCTGCAGCATGGCTGGCATCAAGGGGCATTTGGCTCCTCCCCATGGATTGACCATTCCATCTGGTCATTATGTAACTTCTTTATGCAACTGTTTCTCTCTCGCTATTCCTGTTCATATTATGTCTCTTACATGTGATCCACTTTGCGTGCTTTGGCAGAAAGGTGCAACATAAATGTAGTTGCTAAAGTAATAATAAACAAACTAAAAGATCAGGAGGAAAGACTAATGCATTTGGGGCTTTTTAGTTTAGGGAAAAAATGACTGGAAGGGGATGATAAGAGGTTTCTAAAATTATGCATGGTGTGAAAAAGTAAGTAACAGTGGCAGTGTTCAGAGATTATTCATACCAGGTCCTGGAAAGGGAAAGCAATTGGGGAGGGTATTTGCCTTTATGCCCTGCTTGCAGTCTTCCCGAAAGGAGGTGCCTGCACCCTGTTGTAGGCAGGATGGTAGATTCATCCCTGGCCGGATTCTGCATAGCTTTTAGGAGTCCTTCAAGATGATGAACTCTGCAGAAGAATCACAAGCATCTATACATCATGTGATTTACCGTCATAGTTCACACAGTGATCAGAAGTAACTATTTATAGAAAAACTGAATTAAGAGGAAACTTGACTTTAAGTTTCAAGCCTATGAATAGGGTTTGTACTTTTAGGATTGCACATTAAATATTTTAAGCCCTTTAAATATTTATAGGCATGGCTGTTGTATCATTATGTGCCCAGTGATGCAGCAAATTAGTTTTGACCTTTGTTGTGTACATCACAGTAATACCACTTGGTATCACCATTTATTACAAACTCATGTTATAAATTGTACATATAGCTGGAGCTCTTGGGTAATAAAATAAAAAATCAGTTTGAAGAACAACTTTACATAGAAGTTCCTACTCCTAGTGACCAATCACATATTACAAGTGAATAATATTACTTGTGTTCTCCTTTCAAGATGGATCTGTAGTCCACCAATTCTGAGGATGCTAAGTGGTCTAGAAGGTTATTTTGACATTCATTCACTGGCGATCACTTGTGGCCAAGTAAGATTGTCTGCCAGGGTAAGGTCTTTAACAGTGGGTCCATAAGTGACTATGGAGGCCAATTCTGGATCCACACAGCCTCCCACAGTGAGGACATAGGTTTCCAGATGGAAGATGGTCACGATGAGGATTTGCTTGATGTGCCTTCCGCTTAGCTCGTTTGTCCCTTTCGCCCTGTACTCATGCTTCTTCGAAGTCCATAGCACCTTTGATAATGGCCGACCTCCAATTGGGACGCTCATGGGCCAAGGCTTCCCCATTCTCGATGCTCATGTTACATTTTTTTAGATTAGCTTTGAGAACATCTTTAAACCTCTTTTGCTGTCCACCGATATTCCATTTTCCACCCTTAAGTTGGGAGTAAACTAGCTGCTTTGGAAGATGGTGATCAGGCATTTGAACAACATGGCTGGTCCAGCAAAGTTGATGTTGGAGGATCATTGTTTCAACACTGGTGGTCTTTGCTTCTTCCAATACTCTAACATTAGTCCGCCTATCTTCCCAAGTAATTTGCAGAATTTTCCGGAGGCAGCGTTGGTGGAATCTTTCAAGAAGTTGGGAGTGGTGTTTATAGATGGTCCATGTTTCACAGGTGTACAGTAAGGTCGGTAGTACAATGGCTTTGTAAATAAGCATTTTGGTCTCCCTGCGAATATCCCGATCCTCAAACACTCCACGCTTCATTCAGGAGAATGCGGCACTCCCAGAGCTCAGAGGATGCTGAATTTTAGCGTCGATGTCAGCTTTTACAGAGAGATGGCTGCCAAGATAAGAAAAGTGATCGACATTCTCCAGCGTCACACCATTAAGCTGGATTGATGGTGCTACAGAGGGATTGGTTCGCACTTGGTAATGAAGCACTTTGGGTTTTTTCATGTTAAGCGAGAGGCCAAGCTTTGTATATGCTTCTACAAAGACATTTAGGATAGTTTGAAGATCTTCCTCTGAATGTGCAGAGACTACATTATCATCGGCATATTAAACTTCTACAGTGGAGGTCGTAATTACCTTAGTTTTTGCTTTTAGCCTACTGAGATTAAAAAACTTTCCATCTGTTCAGTATGTGATTTCCACACCAGTGGGAAGTTTCCCCTCAACAAGTTGTAGAATCATGGCAATGAAAATAGCAAATAAGGTCGGAGCAATGACACATCCCTGTTTGACACCTGATCCCACTTTGAATGGATCACTTTGAGAGCCATTGTTATCCAAAATTGTCGCCGTCATGTTGTCATGGAGGAGTCGCAAAATATTCACAAATTTATCAGGGCATCCAGTTTTCAGAAGGATGGTCCAGAGAGCAGTTCGATTTACAGTATCAAAAGCCTTAGTCAGATCTATAAATGCCATATACAGAGGTTGGTTTTGCTCCCTGCATTTTTCTTGAAGCTGTCATACAGTGAAGATCATGTCCACTGTCCCCCTGCAAGGGTGGAAACCATTTTGGGATTCAGGGAGGATGTTTTCTGAGATAGGTAGGAGGCAATTTGCGAGGATCCTTGCAAGGATTTTACCTGCGGTAGCTAGAACAGAGATGCCTTGGTAGTTCACAAAATCTGTCCTATCACCCTTCTTGAAAAGAGTGGTAATTATGGCATCCTTAAAGTCTTCTGGGATCTCCTCCCTCATCCAGATTTTTTCGATGAGCTTATGTAGTTGTTGTGTAAGTTCAGGCCCACCTTCTTTAAGGACTTCAGCAGGAATCACTAGCTTTGTTGTTCCTCATTTGATTAATGGCTTTTCTGACTTCATCCAAATTAGGGAATACTGCAAGCTCATCTCTAATTTGTTGGTGTGAGATTGCAAGAAGACCTCACCAGCCACATAAGAGTTACGATTAAGGAGATCATGGTAATGCTCTTTCCAACGCAGTGCAATATACTCTTTGTCCTTTAGAAGTTTGGTACCATCTATTGAGCGTAAGGGATTTGTACCATAATTGGTTGATCCGTAGATGTCCTTTGTGGTATTAAAAAAGCCCTGTACATCATGAGCATCTGCAAAATGCTGGATTTCTTGAACTTTCTTTATCCACCAGGTGTTCTTAAGTTCTCTAGTTCTTCTTTGGACCTCAGCCTTTGCACTGGCATAGATGTTTTTCTTAGCAGCACAGTTAATGTCTTTTTGCCATATCTGGAAGGCTTTCCTTTTCTTGTCAATGATATGTTCATTCTCATCAAACCAATCCTGATGTTTCTTAGTTTGGTATCCAATAGTTTGTTCACATGCTGCAATAATGGAAGTCTTCAGTTTAATCCAGTGTTCCTCAACGTTTTCAGGGAGTTCCGTCAGTAGATGTTTCTTGAGAGTTGTTTGAAAGCAGGCTTGCTTAATAGGAACTTGAAGGGTGTGGATGTTCATTTTATGCCTTGGTTTTCTTCCTTGGAGCCTATGTTGAGGAACAATATTAATGGCCATAGTGGATCGAATTAATCGGTGATCTGTCCAGCAGTCATCGGCACTCATTATGGCCCTAGTGTGGAGTACATCACGACGATCTCTGGCATGGACAATTACGTAATCCAGGAGATGCCAGTGCTTCGACTGAGGGTGCTTCCATGATGTTTTAAATTTATCTTTCTGGCGAAAGAGTATATTTGTAATAACAAGATTATGCTCTGCACAGTTAGTCAGAAGTGGAATGCCATTCAGGTTGCTATTGCCAACTTCTTCTTTCCCAATGGTTTCTGGCCATAAATCAAAATCACGCCCAACTCTTGCATTGAAATCGCCCAGGAGGATAATTTTAACCTCCTTAGGTATATCTGATAAGATGGTGTCCAGCTGGGTATAAAATTTTTCCTTGTTGTCTTCATCAGCATCTAATGTTGGTGCATAAGCACTTATAATAGTTGCCTGCTGGTTTTTGGCGAGTTTTAATTGGAGAGTTGAGAGTCGTTCATTAATGCCAATAGGAACTTCTGACAAGAGTCTTTTATCTGCTGCAGCCTTCATCCGCCTTCACAGCCGTTGTAACATACACATTGTTATCCTCTACCTGTTCTGCTGTTGAGGACATTCTTGGGTCGTTCTTTGTCTGGTTCCTCTCCTTTGAGCTTACCGCCATGGGCGACCCTGCTGGGAGTACATGACTCCCGACGGCATCGCTCATAGGGTTTATTGGAACACGCAAGCCCACTCACAACTACAAAGTGATGATCCAGTGAGGGGTACAGTACATTTTGACAAGATAGGTACAGTAAGTCTAAAGAAAAAAGAATGGAGAGGAAAAAGTTTTGGGAGTTATCACATACTTGAAAGGATTTCAGAAAGAAAGGGAACTATTATCTTTCTTATCTAATAAAACAAAAGTAAGTGGATTTAAATTACAGGAATATAGAATTAGGTTGAAATTTTGGATAAACTCCATGACTTTGACCCTAACTTTCCTTCCCTGAATGGGAGTTCATAGTCATGGAATGGGGCTTTTCCACCTCACCCTTACCTCTGCAGTCCGCTGTGTCCTCAAAATCCGACCTTGGGAGCTTATGGACCCTTGAGGATTGTGTGAAATTTAGTGCAGGAGGGCTGCATATGGAAGGGAGAGTTTGTGGCAATCTCCCTTCTGCCCCCTGCTTATGTGTACAGAGGAGCCACTTACTATCCAAGCCAGTATGTGAAATTCACAACAGGTTGTAGAAGCTCTTTCCTCTGTACTTTTCAGTCTCCCTTTAGAAACTTCTGTAAAGGCTTAGGAAGACCTTCAAATTCTAGTTTCAAAAGCAAAATGCTAATGGGTGCATAATGCTAGTAGCCACCTTGTTGTCAGCTTGTGGGGAGTGGAAGGAGGGGCTTCTCTAATATTAAAGCCTCTGCTGCTGTCATGGAACAAGAGTTGACCAGGCCCAATTTTACTCTTCCAGAAGTTGCCTCTGTGACTGACTGTGGGGCAGGAAGGGGAGAGAGCAAAGCACTCTCCCATCCACATATCATTCTGATGGGTATTTTGCTAGTTTTTAATAAATGTGGTTTGATGGTAGTTATTATTTGAAAAATATAGCCAATGCTGGGGAATGAAAATAGACTGCTTCAGGTTAAAGACATGTGCTTTGTTCATAAATCAATATCTTGAGTTTATGCTATTGCTACAATAAAGCTCCAGAGACTACTGTTCATTTTATCACTGTGAAGGGTTATGGATGAACTGTTTGCAAGAGCAAAGAGCAAAGGAAACATACATACAGTTTGTATCATATGATCTGTCCAACTGCCATGGAAAACATGTAACTATGAGACTTTAAAGAATACCTTCAACATCTTTAACACCTCTGATGGAAAAAACAATGATTTTTATAAATACTCATAGCTGATAGTTGCAATCCTCTCCTCACACCAGTCTGATTTCAACCTTTATATAGAGCCTAATTAAGGCAAAATTATTGGATTGAAGTCGATTTAAAAACTTAGTTTAAGATGAGAGTTAAGGGCACTTACAAATTCACTCATGCATCAAAAGCATCAGAACTGCAAGTTAAGGCACCCACCTTATATCTCACCCAATGGAAACAGTAAACGCGCTGTAGTCAAAAGGCGTCCATACTTTTCCTTGGTTTGTCAGTTCCAATCTGTCAGTAAATTACTTAGCATTTAAAACAGGGATCTTTAATCCTCATAATTTTAGATACACAACTTGAATTTCACCAAACCACTGCAAGACAAATCCATGCAATATCCTTGATTATTATTTTTTTGTCATAATCTAAACAGAGACAATGAATGTATGCTTTTGCTGGGCAGAAAAATTCTTGAAAACAACGGGACCATTGCAATTCCAAGCAGACCTTTAAAAACTACTATAACTCAGTTATTTTTTAAATCAGATTTTTCTGAAATTTGGCCAGATTATGAGGGAGATAATTCATAACAAATTTAATAATAATAGGGCAAATCATCTTGATTTTATGATGAATAGCATTTTAACCACTGGCCAAAGGTTGCAAAAACTAAGAAAAGCCTGACTATTGATGTGTTCTCTCCCCTCCCCCCCCAGATCTTCTACTGAGGCATATTACACAACTTACTGTCCCTTGAAGATATCTTCTCCTCCTGATTCTGTCAACTTTTCCTGCTGGCGTACACTTGACTTCTCATAAATCACAGTGTTGCTTCTGTTCTCCCTGCCTGCTCATAATGCAGAAAGGAGAAGAGGGCTTTGAGACACGAGGGCAGAAGAGCATACCTCTACCTTAACTCCAGCGGCTGTGCAAGGTAGTACACAGAAGAGTCAAATTACCTCTTGCTTCACCACATGAGAGTTTTTTTAAACCTCTTTGTCACCTACTTATTATGAACTATCTGTCCAGCTGTGACCCAGAATCTGAAACTTTGGCTTTTAATTGCTGAAGATGGAAATGGACTGCCTTCAATTCGATTCCAACTTATGGCAACCCTATGAATAGGGTTTTCATGGTAAGTGGTATTCAGAGGGGGTTTACCATTGCCTCCCTCTGAGGCTGAGAGGCAGTGACTGGCCCAAGGTCACCCAGTGAGCTTCATGGCTGTGTGGGGGTTCGAACCCTGGTATCCCAGGTTGTAGTCCAACACCTTAACCACTACCCCACACTGGCTCTTTTTAATTGCTACCATAAACTAAGTAAGTTTTAAGACATTTGCATATTGACACACACACCTTGAAGGAGCTTTTCTTAGGATCCTGTAGGAAGCGGAGTGAAATTGCTGGCATTGTTTTTTTTTACCACAACTTATTAAGGACACAATCCATCTCATATTTCTGCTGGGTTGGGGGGAGTTGGATGCAGTGGCCCTTTGGCTGAGCTGGCAGGCTTCTGGTGCCGCTGGGCTCTGCCACCAGACTGAGCTGCGTTGCCACCGGGAGTCCACTGGGGGCGGCCAGCCTGGCAGATGGAGGGCCAGCACAAGCCAGCCCCCAAAATGGGGTACACTAGGGCCCTGCTTTATGGCGGTTCACTTTACAGTGCTTCGCTAATGCGGCGGTCTCAATTAGATGCAATTAGACTAAAGCCCCACTCATATGGCGCTTGTTCCGCTTTTACAGCAGTTTTCGGGTGTTGCACACCATTCTATTCAATGAGTTCCGCTTTTCAGCGGTTTTTGCTTTTTGGTGGGGGTCTGGAACGTAACCTGCTGTATGAGTGGGGCCCTACTGTATTCCGGGGGCATGGCAGAGAGGAGCTGTGGGGGGGGGACTTAATGCAAGATCCTCCTTGCATTTCAAGACCTCCCCTGGGTCCGATTCGGCTGAAATCTCCACTGGGCAAAAGGTTGGCAGAGTAAAAAATTTGCATTGGGCATTTACAGGGATCGCTTACTCCCCAGGAGGCCCATTCATGGGAGCTGGGTTCTTCCTTCCCGCACATGTCCGCAGCTCCCAATGGAGCTGGTGCTCAGCTGGGGTAGTGACTCCTGAGCAGGAAGTGGATGCCACAGAGCTTTCCACTGCCTCCTCCGCCTGGCTTTCCACCATTTGAGTTCCTCTGTAAATGTGATAGGGCCCACCAAGGGGCCAGATAAAGCTGCTCTGAGACCCGGTTGCAATCTATGAGCTACCATCCGACATACAACCTGAAATCTGAAACAGTAAAGAAAAGCCACATCCATTATGCTCTTCAGACTAATCAGGCTAACAATGATACACTTTTCTTTATGTCTGGGGCTTGTCACTGCTTCTTGGTCACGTGATGTGGAAACAGATACTATGTTTTGAGCAGATGCAAATGTTGGAAGATGACCAATATAGCAGTGCTCTCCAAACCTTGTTTCCCCTCATGGACCACTGGAAAATTGCTGATGGTCTTGGTGGACCACTTAGATTTGTCTGCCTGTTGTAGCAATTGTAATGTGCTGTGCTAAATGCTGTATTTTTTAAAACTGTATTTTTATTGCTTCTTTTATTTCATATATTGTATTTTATTATATTACAGTTTTTGTTGTTATATGCCTTCAAGTAAATTACGACTTATGGCGACCCTATGAATCCTTTTGATATATTCATAGAGTTTTCATGGTAAGAGGTATTCAGAGGTGGTTTACCACTGCCTTTCTCTAAGCCTACAGCACCCGGTATTCCCAGGTGGTCTCCCATCCAAGTACTAACCAGGCCTGACCCTGCTTAGCTTCCGAGATCAGGCAAGATCCGGAAGATCAGAGGAAGATCTTCAGAGTAGTATGGCCGTAGCACATATTACAGTTTATATTTCATATAATTCAAACTATAGTACAATAAAATGCAATGTAAGAAATAAAAGCAATAAAAATACAATTGAAAGTAAATATTAATATTTAATATGAACTTGCTATAGATCACCTGAATGAAGCTCACAGATCAGAGTGTTGGAACCCCTGCTCTACAGTAAACAGGAATAGTGCAATCTCCACAAAACAGCTGCAGGC
Source organism: Rhineura floridana (assembly GCF_030035675.1). NCBI lineage: Eukaryota > Metazoa > Chordata > Lepidosauria > Squamata > Rhineuridae > Rhineura > Rhineura floridana. Next base: position 18,686,314 of record NC_084489.1, read on the forward strand.
CCTCAAGTCCGTCTAGAATCTAGCGCATGGCATAATAACAGTAATTCCATCCTGCAGAGGAAGACACCTTGAAGGTTGCCTCCCATCAATGAAAGCAAGTAGTAATGGCAAGAAAGCCAAAATAAATATGAGTCCAATGCACACAAAGAGGAACTTTAGGCTACAATCATATACACAATTACCTAGGAGTAAGTCCTACTGAGCTTACTGGGAAATACTTCTGAGAAGATAATGGACAGGGTTGGGTTGGAAACAATGTCTTATGAGCTGGTCATGGTTAGCATGGAGAAGAAAAGATTAACTGTCTAACAATATGTGAAAGGCTATCAGAAGATGGAGCAGATTTGTTCATTGTTGTTTCAGGGCAGAACTACAACCAATGAATGAACAACCACAGATGGGTGGAAGTTGTAGGGCAGCAGATTTCAGGTAAACCTTTTGCTGTAGTTGCATGATTCCTGCACTAACAGGGAATTGGACTAGATTCCATGAACCTTGCCAACTCTAAAATTCTTATGATTTTATGTTAATCTGATATGAGCATTTGAGACCCACCCCTACAACAGATTAATTTTATGGTTTAGGCAATTATTTTCTTCATTACTCTCATTTCCCTCAAATGCTTGGTGTGAAGGCAAACACAAAATCTGAAAGCGTTTTGTAGATTAAAAGTAGTATACAAATCTTAAGTAGTCCACCCACTGGCTCCAGATAACATAACAGTGCTCTACTGTCTTCTTTCTGGTTGCTGTCATTTCAGTCGCCTTGTCCTCATATGTTAATGACAATTCAAGTCCTCCTTTTCAGCAAGCCGCTCTTCCAACCCTTTCATGAATAGATGTTGCAGTTTTCACCTTTCCCTTCTTGTGAAATGTCTTGCCAACTCTGGTGCTAGGAGTCAGCACCTAGCCAATTTCATTGAATAGTAACTTCTCCACAGTCTGCAGTATATTGTGCACACCCTGAAGGCTGAAGATGCCGAAATTATGCTTGTGTGTGATTTATAAAACATGAGAAGTTGCAACCTGTCCCCCTGTTTCCTGTGTGGAATATATTGGTTTTACTATCGCTATTTTGATATGTTGGCTTTTATTTCTTAATGCTGGGCACTAAACTTTCTTGAGCTGTGGAGAAAGCAATAAGCAATCTAATAAACTGACAACTACTTCCCATGCATCTTCTAAAATGAAAGAAGCAGTGGCCCAGGCTTGAATGAAAACCAACTCCTACGCAATGGAACCCCTTTTCCTAGTGCCAGATGTGAGGTGTGGGCTGCCTGTGGTCACTCAATGGTAAGGGAATGGCATTCTGCCCATGCTCAGTAACACTCTTTGTTATACCATCCCAAATTCCAAGGTATCCGAACTTGACTTTCTGCTGTTCCGTCTCTGGTTTAACTTAAGCCCCACCTCTCCCTTTCCCCGGTACTTAAGGATGACCACAGCGTGCCCCTTCTCCTGAATGACAACAGCCGAATCCTTTCCCACCACTCCTGAACGAAACTCCCCCCCTTGACTGTCAGCTGCTACTGCAACGTGCGCGCGCGCGCCATGTCCTGGCCTTTCAAGCGCGCGCAAAGGGGCGGCTGTGCGCGTGCGCGTCGGCCATCCCATGGAGAGAGCCAAGCGAAAGCGTCGCGCCTTGCTGGAGAGATTGGGAAAGTAAGCGCGCGGTCTGGCTCGTGGCCCGTCAGCCTCCCCTCCCTCAGGAGCCACCACTTTATTCTGATTGGCCGGCTGGAGTCCCGGGCAGGTGTCAGCAGCCGCAGGCAGCCAGGAGAGGACAGCGAGGGCAGAAAGGGGAGAGCAGGGGGACTCTCAGGCATTAGCGCCACAATTCTTAGCCCTGGCAGAGGAGGAGCCCCTGCTGCCTCGAGAAAACCAGGAACGGTTGAAAGCCGTCACCTTCCCGTGACAGCTGCCAGGGGAGTGCCGAGAAGAAGCAACGCGGTCCCTTGCCCGGCTGGTCTCCTCTCGGGACACTTGTGCTTTGCGCTGGAGAGACTCGCTCCTCTGCGGTTCGGGAACTCCTGGAGATATTGGTGCACACCGCTGCCAAAGGCTGGAGGTGGGCTTTCTTCCTCCCCTCGTGCGAGTTCGGGTGCCTAAAAATAACAGCTGGCTCAAGATGCCCCATACCGCTACCTAGGCAGGGAGGGAGGGATTTGAAGGACTTGTTGACCCGGCTTCCCCTCCACCCCTCCGCATCGGGAGTATTGCCAAAGCAACCTGCCGGGTGGGGGGTCGGTCGGTGGGGAGAAGTGATGAGGGAAGTTGCACGGCAGCTTCCATTTTGGTGCATCTCTCTCTCTCTCTCTCTCTCTCGTGTTACGCCGATTGCGAGGACTGACAATTGTCCACCTCTTTTTGCCTGCTGCCGCCAGTCTCCTTTATTGCAGTGCTTGCTGCAGAGAAAAGGAAAATGTGTCTGTGTCTGGATGGTGGTTTCGATGCAATTGCTCACTTGGACACACATTGCTGGAGGGGAAATGTGCCCAGATTTTAGAGCAGATCTTGGCTGGCTTTGACGTGATTGTTCTGTCGGGATGGTTAGAGGGAAGCTGAGGTGGGACTGAGAGATGTGATATAATCTAACGCTAATCTTTTCTCCACTGCTGCGTTTCTTTGATTTCGGAGTTTGGCTTCAGTGTGGCGTTTATGCTCACTTCAACTGCCTTTGCAGGTAAATCCAATGCTAGGTGCCGATTGACACCTAACTGGATTGACACAAGTGAGGAGATAGTCTTAAGGAAAAAGGGGTCAGTCTTCAGGGCAGGCAAAAGAAGGAGCAAGAAAGGATGCTGAAAGAACATAAAAGAGAAGGGGCTGGTTGTCATAATCACAATGATAATGCTGTAAAGCTCAATTCTGTTGGAAGTAAGTCCCATTGAGATCAACAGGGGTTATTCTCCATAGAATTGTACCTTTTAGCAGATACCTGTACTAGCCTAGAGGTCAAGATGATGATACCTTATTTTAGATAAGCTATTGTGTTGCTAGCTATTGTACTTGTTTTTTAATTATTATTCTTGCCTTTCCCCAATGCTAAGGTGTGTGTATGTTGCTTGTTCTGTGCCAAGGATCAAATTCTCCTAGGACATAGTAAAAGTTGGTTTTATGTCTGTATTTGTTGTCATTAAAAATATTTATAACAATCAGAAAAATTATAATTTCATCATACCTAAATTCTATTTTTTAATTTATGAAGAAAGCAGTAACCAGTGTTAATTGCTTGAAATAAATGCCCCTTTCCACTAATTTGATTTATTTACATTAAAATGCTAATCAAATTTGTTTAGTTTGGATTGGTGGCCAGCTGCTCACATAGCTTGACAGATTTATTAAAACATCATTATCTGAGCATAAATAATTGCTTCTGTTATTTCTCATTTGAAAGCAATAAAATGCCTTGCTTTGCACTAACTTCCTATGGATTTTGGTAACTGTAATGAACACTTACATATATATGATGTGATGCTTCATTCTTTCTGCTAGTATATACAGCAGCATCTTTTTAAATCATTGGAGGAGCATGTGTTACTATAACTTTAACTTAAGGACAGCACATTGTAATTGTGAAAGAAAATACCATCTTGTTGAAGTTAACTTGTCATAGGCAAATTAATTAAAGAGAACAGTGTCATGCTGAGGTGTATTTTTTTAAATTAAGGTAACCAAACTGAAACGCAAAATGCAGCAAAATGTTTTAAAATACTGCTGTGCTCTTAAGCATTTCCTAGGGAATGTAATTATGCCTAAGGGAATTATATTGATGAATACGTTGCATATGCATTAAAAAGCTTTCCTATCTTTCCCTTTCCAAATTGGATTTGTTATAAAGGAGTCAAGAACCCTTTATTTTAATGGAAACAGGGGTGCAAGGTTGTGATCTAGTCAAAGTTGAGCACTTTTAAGTCCAGTAATTATGGGAGAGATTTAATTATGTGTTTAACTCTTAAGTAAAATTCTAGGGCTATAAACTACATAAGTTGTCTAGTATTTGTCAGACGTCCTATCACTATTATTCCTTTGAAAATGTTCTTCCAGAACTTGTGAAGTTACTTGTGCTTCTATTAACTACCATCAAATAACACTTGCTAATTAAGGGTAAAGTTCTATACTTGAGTACACTGCTACACAGATGGAATGAGAGATATGCCACCACAATGACAGCTACACTGCTGAAACACTTCAGATGTATTTTATTTATTTATTTATTTATTATTTCAATTTATATACCGCCCTTAGCAAAATAGCTCTCAGGGCGGTGAACAAACAAGATAAAATACAATATATCATAATAAAAATACAAAAACATATACAAACAAACAACAAAAAGCACAGCAAAAACAAAATAAATACTACAAAAATTAAAAATACAGATTAAAAGATTAAAAAGATTAAGAAGATTAAAATGCCTGGGAGCATAAAAAGGTCTTTACCTGGCGCCGAAAAGATGGAAGTGTAGGCGCCAGGCGTACCTCTTCGGGGAGGCTGTTCCACAACTCAGGGGCCACCACAGAAAAGGCCCTAGATCTCGTAACCACCCTCCGGGCTTCCCGATGGGTTGGTACCCGGAGGAGGGCCTTAGATTCTGAACGAAGTGAGCAGGTAGGTTCATAGCGAGAGAGGCGTTCCACAAAGATGTACTAAGAGTTGTGGGAGGGATGGGGGTGGCACAAGGGAGGAGCACATTTATGCAGTATTCTATACTTCTCTAGACCATGGCAGCAACAATGGCACAACTTTCTTTTGTCTTGGGAGCGGTGTAATTTCCCTCTCACTGACTTCAAAAAAGCTGTCCATGTGTTGACTGTCTTACCCATGTTGCTATAACAGGGCATGGGAAATGGTGTAACTTAGCACCCAGTCACAGCACACCACCAGTACACATGGGGAGACCACAACTCAGTTGATAGGGTACAGCATGAGGCTATGTCTCTCTGGCTGTGTATCATGCACAGAGCTCACAAGGGGGAGCTCTGGAGAGGAAAAATATGGAAAATGGGCACTTTGCACAAACAGAACACTTCTAGGAACTTGAGCACATTCCTAACACTTTTTAGTTTAGAATATTTATAGGTACTTCACCTTGGGACTCCAGACACAAAAAATCAACAGCAAGGACAGCACACCTCGCACAGGTAAGCAAGGGAAAGGGGAACACTTACTTCAAAGTATGATTGCTGTATTTAATTATTTTATTTAACAAAATGTATATACTGTTTGATTGTGAAAAACCTCTAAGCAGTTTACAAAAAAGATTAAAATTATCAATAAAACAGTTATGTGCCTTCAAGTTGATTTTGACTTATGGCGACCCTATGAATCAGCGACCTCCAATAGCATCTGTTATAAACCACCCTGTTCAGATCTTGTAAGTTCAGGTCTGTGGCTTCCTTTGTGGAATCAATCCATCTCTTGTTTGGCCTTCCTCTTTTTCTACTCCCTTCTGTTTTCCCCAGCATTATTGTCTTTTCCAGTGAATCATGTCTTCTCACTATGTGTCCAAAGTATGATAACATCAGTTTCATCTTTTTAGCTTCTAGTGATAGTTCTAACACCCAATTATTTGTCTTTTTCGCAGTAAATGGTATCCACAAAGCTCTCCTCCAACACCACATTTCAAATGAGTTGATTTTTCTCTTATCCGCTTTTTTCACTGTCCAACTTTCACATCCATACATAGAGATTGGAAATACCATGGTCTGAATGATCTTGACTTTAGTGTTCAGTGATACACCTTTGCATTTGAAGACCTTTTCTAGTTCTCTCATAGCTGCCCTCCCCAGTCCTAGCCCTCTTCTGTTTTCTTGACTATTGTAGAACACATCATGTCTGGATTGACTTGCCTAAACAAAAAAGTATTGTCTCCCATACCTATTTGCCATATGGGAATACTGTGTCTTGTTGGAACTTGTACTGCACTAATACTCTCCTACCTCCACCACAAAAGTGAAGAGCAGTGTCTCCCACACATAGGGGAGACACTCATTTCCACATGCAGATAAGCTCTCTGTTGGCAAAAGCCAGGCACTCCACTCCAAACATTGCCACAAGGGCTGAACACTCATGAGCACTTTTTTCTTGCAAGAGCATGTTACATGCTGCTGAATGAGGTGTCTCTGCACACAGAGTTCCACTGCAATCCACAAGGGAGAAAGATACACATATACCTGCAGTTTCCCACTTTTCCTCTGCACCTGGTAAGGGGCGTGTGTGCTGAGGCAGGGGCATACCACAGTGGTACCATTCACTCTTTTGTTGCCGCCCCCCAAAACACCTACTGTGCATCCAGTTTCTATGTGACTATGTGCTTCAGCTGCTGAGTATTGCATGTTGTTCTCTCACTGTGTCTCCTCCTCTCTGCAGGTTGGTTTCTCTCTTCCACACCCCATTACATGCAGACCGTGAGAGACGCCTACTCAGTCACCAGCAGTAGTGACCAAGATGCTTCCAGCTGTTTGTCCATGAGCTGAAAACCTACATGCTCCAGGCAGGCTCCTGCACCCTGGAAAGCTCAATGATAGATAGTTACGCAACAGATGAAGATGTTTTAAATGTGGAGTTGGTGTCATAAGGGACGCTGCACCTGCCACCCTGCTATCTGTTGAGTCACTGCCCAGGGCAAGGGGCCCAGCTGGAGTGACTGATTGGCATCCCCACACATTTGTTTTCCTTTCAGGATCTCCTCCATCCCAGTTGCTGTTCAATAAAATCTTTATCACTGCCATATGTGTTGTTTTTGTTGCGGGATCTGGCTTCAACTGATCTCAGAATGGGACTCTGAAAGGGGTGGGCAAGAAGCTTGATGGGCTCAGGGGTGGTGGCCCCTTGTCTCTCTATTCACTCAAGGTCTTTAGAGTGTGAAGGTGCAGACCTCTTAGGGTATACAAGTGGGATGGGTGCTAGTGCCACGGTGTATGAGGCAGTCACTTGGTGTGGTGGGGAGAGGGACTGATATGGAGAGGGAAGGACAACGAGGTCTACTGTGATTATACCCATTGGGGCTGGTTAATTGGGAAAAATAATGGGTGGGGTGGAGATTGGTTGCCTGAGGGACAGGTGGCCCAAAACCACTGATTGGCCCATGTAATACTTTTCCTGATTGGCTTAACCGTGTGTGGGCGTGGAAGGCCCTCTGTACCTTTCCTAGTGTGCAGTTGTACTTCAGATTCAAACCTGGAAACTTCTGAATGTAAAATGTGAGCTGTGCCACCTGGCTAGGGCTGGTATTTGTTCACCTGGTTTCTGGGTGTTGACACTGGAGGTAAGACTGGGAGGGAGAGACAAATGCTTAGCAATGTATTTTGAGATTCCTGTGGCTGAGTGATAGGAACTGCTCAGTGATGTTTGCTGTGTGAGTTTGCATCCTAGGAGTTTTCTGTCTTTTGCACGTGTTGCACGGGCTGTTGTTGTTGCCAGATGTGTTAAAGGTGAATGGCGCTATATTTACCACCCATAATGGAACTCCCATCTCCTGTTTCCTGATCTTGTCTCCTATACATTACTGAGCCACTAGAGGTCATTGCTGTCAATGAGTGTCTGGGACTACCCTTTATTATGAGTCCGGGCCCCTCTTTCACTGCTTGGTATGAGTCTCTTCCTGGGTTGGTCTTGAACCCTTGCCTCAGGAGTGCTTTGGATATGCTCTGCAGATACCTGCCCCAGGAGATATGTGGGTGCTATGCTCTGTGAGCTTTCTTTCTCCTTGTGTGTTGAATGGTTGTGAGCAACATAGGGGATTTGAGCTCCTGTCTGGACTTGATGCCTGAGGACTGGCAATATATTGTTACTGGCTGTGCTGCTCAGGCTGAAAGTGTATATTTGGTGCATAGGCTTGTTTTGCAAGTTCCTGTTTATGTTGTGTCTATGACTCTGTTGGTATCAACATTTCATAATTTAATAGGAATAGATAATCCCGCTAGATATGAATGTTGCAGGCCATATATACATGTATGCGCACACATTTTCCATTAATAATTTTCAGAATCCTGACTATTGCTATTAGTGCCTTGGAGTATAGCAAAACAGGGTCATGGACTTAATGTTACATGTCCAGAAATTCCCAAAATAAATAGATTTATAGTTGATTCTCTTACTGACATCTAAACATTAAGGGAATCTTCTGGGTTTTCTAAAAAAAAAAGTCAAATTCTCTGCAAGTTTACTTAAAAATAATTTCTGCTATCTTAAAATGGGACTTGCTCCCAGGTAAATGTATATGGGATTGCAACTTAAGTAAAATATAGCATTAAAGCTTGGTGACTCTCATACAGGAACTGCTTTTAAGGTAATAGGCCAGAGTTCTTGATGCAGTGACTTCACGCTGGTTTTCCTAGTTGCAAGAACTAGGCCATTCACTAGAACATAGCAAAATTCAGGTAAAGAAACAAAGCACCTATCACTTACCCTTTACACATGCTTTTTCTCTCATAACCCAAAAGTAAATTACTCTTTCTTGCCAATGAGATTTGACTTTTACTTGCATTGGCAATAAAATGGTTAAAGAGCCAGCTTTTGTACACACATGGCCAAGAAAGCAGTTTCCACACCTTAACAATGTCTGAACAAAAGAGAATGTTTAAGGAGGTTATTCTATTTACAACAGATGAAAAAAGACAGAACAGGTATTCATCACTGATGGTGAAGAAAAGTGGTGTATGCGTAATACATTTTTTTAGCTAAATCATCCTAGTGGAAAACATAACCCTGAAAAGCACAATTAGTGTTTAATATAACCACCATCAGATGAGTATCTGTTGGTTGTCCACCAATTGTGGCTGAGGGCTGAAATGAGACACAGACCCAGTGCTAGGTTGAACTAGGCCCACTTTATTATTTATTTATTTATTTTATTTATTTAGTTTCATTTATAGACCGCCCATAACCAATTGGCAGCCAGTGCAAACGGGCCAAAACAGGTGTAATATGTGAGGACCGGCTGGTCCTTGTCAATAATCTGGCTGCTGCGTTTTGCACTAGCTGCAGCTTCCGAACCGTCTTCAAGGGCAGCCCCACGTAGAGTGCATTACAGTAGTCCAATCTAGAGGTCACTAGAGCATGAAAAACTGAGGCGAGGTCAGGGGCGTAGTTGGGCTACCAGACGAAGATGGTAGAACGCATTCCGAGCCACCGAGGCTACCTGAGACTTGAGTGACAAGGAAGGATCGAAAAGAACCCCCAAACTATGAACCTGTTCCTTCAGGGGGAGTGTAACCCCATCTAGAACAGGATGAACATCCTCCATCTGTGCGGAAAAGGCACTCACCAACAGCGTCTCAGTCTTATCTGGATTGAGTTTCAGTTTATTAGCTCCCATCCAGTCCATTATCGCGGCTAGGCAACGGTTCAGCACATCAACAGCCTCACCTGAGGAAGATGAAAAGGAGTAGTAGAGCTGCGTGTCATCAGCGTACTGGTGGCAGCGCACTCCAAAACTCCGGATGACCGTACCCAGAGGCTTCATGTAGATGTTGAAAAGCATGGGGGACAGAACCGATCCCTGTGGGACTCCACAATGGAGAGTCCAGGGTATCGAGCAATGCTCCCCAAGCACTACCTTCTGGAGACGATCCGCCAAGTAGGAGCGAAGCCACTGCCAAGCAGTAAAGTAAACCACACCTGCAGAGGCAAATTCTAAGTGCAGGAGCTAGCTCTAAAATCTCAGGCAAGACCTGGAACTATTAGGGCAACCCATCCCTGCTGGGCAAAGGGAAAGCCATTCCACCTACCCCCTGTTCAAGCCACACCCTGAAAGTGAGTGGGGGTGCTTCCTGAGTCACCCCCCAGGGCCCTAAAACTGGTTGAATGAAGTAAGTTGGCTCCAGAGGCAGCCTGTATCCTGCCCCTCGGCCCTATAGTCCTGAGCTGAAGGCCTCAGGATCTGCCAATCATCCCCAAAGGTCTTTAAGGGGGTAATCTAGCTGTTCTTACCAGCTTCATTTCTTGCACTTTATGCCACAAAAGGGGGACAAACCTCAGTTTTGTTCCCCTTTACCCTACTGCTGGGAATAATTTCTTGCAGACACCTTTGTGGGTCTGCTAGGAAAATGCCATTACCTGCATCAGACAGGTGAATGCCTTCTGGCCAGTGTAGTTCATCCCTGGCATAGAGGTGATGCCAGACCAAACCCCTGCAGCCTAGAAGCACCAGATGGGATTTCCCTATTAACTTTTCCCAAACCTTGTTTATACCCCTTGGGTTCACCTCGCAATACCCTATGGGGCAGGATATCGGATCATACCAACCAAATAGAAGGCCAGTGTTGCCTGATGACCTACAAGTTGTGGCTTGTCTGCAAACGTGCAAGTCATGGCATGTCTTCAACAAACCCAGACCATTCCCACCTAGGTGGATGACCAAAAAATGCGGAACAGCCTGCACCAAACCCTTCTGGAACAACATGTGAAGGAGCATATCCCAGCGCATTCTCCAAGCCATCAAACCATCATCAATTGATGAAGCCCCAATTAACCATCGTTGGATGAGTAACTGCTGGTTGTCCACCAAAGCTTTAAAAACTATATCCTTATTATCTCTGATGCTGTATTTATGTGCATGTGTCTATTGCACCTTAGGGGATATAGACTCAGACTATAGACTGCAATATAGACTTGGGGGAATAAAGGTGCACAGACTGCACTTAATTTAAGTGGCCAGTAGAAATCAAAGATGGCTGTCAAGACCTCTTGATAATCAAAGAGATTATTTGCTTCAGTAGACCAATATAGGATACTTTCTTACTATATTTGGGCACTGTTAGCCAACCCATAGATGTCCAGAGGATTTATGGATAAAGAATAGATGCCCAGCACATGAAAGGGTACTGAAAACAGTGCACCACAGCAGCAAGCAAATTTACATAGTGATGTCCTGTTCTATTACTAATGATACATGTAAACATTGACAATCCATAATTCAGGATGAAATATGCCGGATGAGACTCTGAGTTGGATAGTTTAGTTTGGGACAGTTTTAGTATGGGCAAATTAGTGATCTTTGATGTGATGTGATTCTGATTATTCTCTTGGATGGGAGGCTTCTGGCTGCCACATATAACAGCATAGATAATAGCTAGTTATTTCTCTGAACACAATTGCTAACCAATGGGTATACATTGATAAGAATGTTATAGTGATTACCTTGAATACTTTTTTTTTAGAAATTTCTGCTTGTTCCTATTTTGTTGGAAGCTTGCTTTAATTTCTAGTGGCACATTAAAACATGTCTTGTAAATGTGTGTGCTATTTCTGTAAGGTCTAGTTTTGTGTGTTCACGTACACTATAATGTTGACACTGAGTCAAGTATCCTGTTTTCATAGGAAGACACACAGAATGACATTTAATTTTTAAACGGTTAATGCTAAACACTCATGTATTTGGTCCCCATCTATTTTGCATGGGGTTTAAACTGGGTATTATATAGCCACGAGAGTGGCTGTATACTGAAGTCAGCATGGATTTTTCGTATTCCGCAATGTTAAATTGAAAATACTCCCATGCCATTCTGATGCTTCCCATAAGCTCATTTCAAAACAAAACCTTACAAAACGCAGAGCTTGGAAAAGTTACTTTTTTGAACTACAACTCCCATCAGCCCAATCCAGTGGCCATACTAGCTGGGGCTGATGGGAGTTGTAGTACAAAAAAGTAACTTTTCCAAGTTCTGACAAAACGTATAGTCCTGAACTCTGAAATGCTTGCTTAACAACCATCTAAATTTTCATGGCAATACACAAAACAGAGTGAATCGAGAGTTCAAAGTGTAAAAAGCGAGAGAGAAAAACCAGACCCCTGACTTTTTTCTGTCAGAGTTCTCATAAATTGTTGAAATTAATTAAAAATCAGTCATATTCACAGAGTACCTGTCATCCTATTACTGACCTTTCCCCGTACTCTGACTTTCATATTCTGCAGTTTAAAAGTTAAAAAAGTGCCTGGCTGATTTTTAATTAATTTAAGAAATTTAGCATTGAACTCAATGATAAGGCTGGGCATGCTCAGTAAGAACCAACTGTCACTGTTGTAAAAGCCAGATTCATAGATGCTGGGCTTGCTAATCAGGGGGCCACACCCACACCAGTCCTTTATTTCACTTTAGACACTTATGGCTTCCCCCAAAGAATCCTGGGAAGTGTAGTTTGTGAAGGGTTAATAAAATACAGCATAGAAAATACACTTTTAACCTTTTTAAAAGATGTCTTCAGAGCTTTTTAAAAAATGTTTTTAAAGTTGTTTTGTTTTAATGTATTTTAATGGCTGTTTTTATGATATTTTAAAGTGTTTTAGTGCTTTTGTTTGCCACCCTGGGCTCCTGCTGGGAGGAAGGGTGGGATATAAATCAAACAATAAATAAATAAATAAATTTTATACAGCTTTAAGCTACACAGGAAGTGGATTGTGAAAGACCAACCCAAATTGTGTTTGCATTTTGACAAATTTGTAGGGCAGTACAGAGAGGAGGTCAGGTCTCCTGCTCCCTGCTCCCCTGGTGCATTCACTATAGCTGCCCAATTCCCCTGCTTTTTAAAATTTGATAGAAATATCTGTTGGCTATAGGTACATTCTTAAACTGCAAGGTTTTTTGCCTAATAGTGAATATGTATATCTGCATGGAGCTGTGAGAACTGAGGCTGATAGGTGAAGGAGGGGAGTATAGCCTTATGCTCTAGAAACATTGTGTATAAAATTTATTTATATATTATTTGATTTATATCCCACCCTTCCTCCCAGCAGGAGCCCAGGGTGGCAAACAAAAGCACTAAAACTTTAAAACATCATAAAAACAGACGTTAAAATATATTAAAATGAAAAAAACTTTAAAAACATTTTTAAAAGCTTTGAAGAATCTTAAAAAAAGGTTTAAAAAGTGTATTTTCTATGCTGTATTTTATTAATTAACCCTTCACAAACTATACATCCCAGGATTCTTTGAAGGAAGCTATGACTGTCTAAAGTGAAATAAAGGTCTGGTGTGGGTGTGGCTCCCTGATTGGTAAGCCCAGCAGGTGTGAATCTGGCTTTTAGAACACTGACAGTTGGTTCTTACTGGGCATGCCCGGCCTTATCATTGAGTTCAATGCTAAATTTCTTAAATTAATTAAAAATCATCCAGGCATTTTTAAAAATTTTAAACTGCAGACGATGAAGGTCAGAGTACAGGGCAAGGTCAGTGACAGGATTAGAGGTACTCTGTAAACATGGCTTTTTAATTAATTTCAACAGATTATGAGAACTCTTATTTATTATTTATTTGTTTATTGCACTTGTATACCGTCCCATAGCAGTTTACAGCAATCAAAAACATTAAAACAAATACACAATTTAAAACACATATTTTAAAAACAATTTAAAACACAATTTTAAAATTTTAAACAATATAAAAACAATTTAAAACACATGCTAAAATGCCTGGGAGAAAATGCCTTGACAGAAAATAGTCCAAAATGGGTCTGGTCTTTTTCTCTTTTTATTTATTTATTTTATTTATTTATTATTTGATTTATATCCCGCCCTTCTTCCCAGCAGGAGCCCAGGGCGGCTCTCTTTTTACACTTTGAACTCTTGATTCTCTCTGACTGTTTTGTGTATCACCATGAAAATTCAGATGGTTGTTAAGCAAGCGTTTCTGAGTTCAGGACTATAAGTTTTGTAAGGTTTTGTTTTGAAATGAGCTTATGGGAAGCTTCAGAATGGTATGAAGAGTATTTTCAATTTAACATTGCGGAATGTGGAAAATCCATGCTGACTATAGTATACAGGGCTGGTTCTAAAGGGCGGCCAGGTGGGACACTGGTTGAGGCCCACAGGGGCCCCCTGTGGGGCCCCTGAGCTCCCCTTCCACAATCCACGGCAGTAATCCTGCTGCGGATAGCAGGAGAGGAGCTTCAGAGTCACCCGCCATTCCCCCGCTTCACCTACCTTTCTCTCTGCTGTTCTCTGTGGCTGTGCACGCTGTGCGCACAGGTTTGCCATCAATCAAGATGGTGGCAGGGGTTTCCCTAAGCGACTGAAGCCTCTTCCACCATCTTGGTTGATGGCAGCAATGCACGTGTGTAGCATGCATGCGTGCCGTCAACCAAGATGGCGGCAGAGGCTTCAGCCCCTTAGGGAAACCTCGGCTGCCATATTGATTGATGGCAAACCTGTGTGTGCAGTGTGTGCCGCTGAAAAAACAGCACAGAGAAAGGTAAGTAGAACAGGGGTATGGTGGGCAACTTGGGATCTCCCGCCCTGCGATCTGCGGTACCAATCCTGCAGCGAATCACAGAAGGGGAGTGCCGGGGCCGGGGCAGGCTGGGGCCCAAGGGCCCCGGCATGCCTGGGGCTGGCCCTGATAGTATACAGCCACTCCTATGCCTGTATAATTATATTTATGGCCATTCTCCTTCTGAATTTTTGTTGCCATTTTTTGCTTCCCCTCTCACCTTCATAGTGGCCTATGTCATAATGTGCATGTTGTGAACCAGAAGCCTGTAACTGGAGTCAATCTCTGTTGCCATTGGCCCTACAGATCTTGTGAAAGGAAGGAAAAAAAGAAACCTGTACAATGCTGTATCCTCCCTAGCTACTTCCTGCTAGCTCTCTTTCTCATATAAATTTTGCTGAATTGCTGTTATAGACCTTGGCTACCTTCCAGGATAACCTTCTCTCTATAAAGTTATTCTGCATTTTTAATTCTTGACCCAGCTTATGGGAACTCTTGTTACTTCCTGGCTGGCTTCTTGACTCCATCTCTTTCCACCTTAGATTGTTCTGTCCCCTCGAACCTCATCTGGATCAAACTCTTCACTTACTGTTGACTTTTCCTGTACAGTTAGCAGACCACACTAGAAGATAATCTAGTCCAACCCTCTGCCACAGTAAAGCATATTTTCTTTTAAGTGAGAGAATGGACAGGATGCAGATTAATGTGCTAAGTGCCAGCATGATGTTGTGCATGGAGGTACTGCAGTGTTGTGCACCACTGTACACTCCAGATTCTGAGCAACATTGTGGCAATCATTTTTAGTACCAGGGCCCAGCAATTCATAAACACAAATGTCATTTGAACATGTGCAGAGCCAAATTCTCCTAAATGAGTCACCAGATCAGAGACTGTTGTGATGATCCTGTATTAGTGTAAATAGGGTAAGTGCTGTTTGAATAGAAGATACATGGTAAGTGGAGTGAAAGAGGAGGGGGAGTGAATGGGCAGTAGAATGCTGGATGATTGGCTGAGTGTTTAAAATGGCTGAGCGTATAAAAGGAAGAATGACAGTGGAATCTGGGTGGATGTGATGTGATGAAAGTGAGTGGGTTGTTTTGGTGGGTTTTAGAGAGTTGTTTGCCAGGAGAGCGTGGAGAAGGAGGGGGGTGGAGTTCGGATTAGTATTAGATAAAACCATATGCTTATGTGCCTTATGAAGAAATCTTGTTATCTTTGTTATCTTTGTTATATTTAATAAATACTTAATTTGGTTTACCAAAGGCCTGATCCTTGGCTGGGGTTTCACAGACCAGAAGGGAGGGTAAGGTAATGACCAAGACTGAAGGGAAACTGTAACAAATGGTGGCAGCGGTGAAGAGAATAACAATACAAGTATTCAGAGTCTCTGGGAATACTGGTATTAGGTTGTGACTGGTGGTTGCCTAGCAGGGGGATCTGTTGAGATCTGTGCTAGAGCGGGGAGAGAAACCATAAAAAAGGACAGTCCGGACTGGTAGAGTCCCTGGTGGTGCCTAGTGACAGGCAGTAGCCACGAGCAGGTAGGAACCTGACAGGGAGAGCCAGGGAAGGGCGTCACATGTGGTGGTAGCGGTGGGATCGAACAAAGGAGACTACGTCACAGGTGTTGGCTGTAGCGGTGGTACGAATACTAGAGAATCCCTAACAGTGGTATGGCAAACAGAAATAACAAAACAAGATTACTTGTGAGAGTGACTGGCAAAGAGTGTGTGGCAAAGAGTGAGTGAACTCAAACACCATGGCTGAATATATAAAAATGAAGAGAGGAGCTGGTGGAGAAGTGCATAACATTCAATTTACCTCACGAGGGTAAAGGGGTAGATGAATTGAGGGTAGCACTTATAGGATTTGCAACTGCCCAGCTAAAACAACCTGTCAGGGAAGAGACCCCAGAAGGATACTTAAGCAATCCCGCTTATATAGAGTATTTGAGAGAGAGATTGAGGATGGAAGCTGAGGAAAAAGATAAACAGAGGGAGTTGGAAACTAAGAGATTGAGGATGGAAGCTGAGGAAAAAGATAAACAGAGGGAGTTGGAAACTGAGAGATTGAGGATGGAAACTGAGAGAATGAGAGTGGATGCCGAGATACAAGGGGAAAGATTAAAATTGGATAGAGAGAAATTTCACTCTGAGGAGACAAGGAAAGACAGAGATGGAGCAAAAATAAAAATTACTCCAAAGGACTTTGCTGTCTATGAGCCTGGTCAAGATCCTCAAATTTATCTCACAACCTTTGAAAAGGCAGCTCAGTTGTGGGGGCTACCTGAAGATAAATACATGCAGTATTTATCAAACCTGATCAAAGGGGAATTGGCAGAGGTATACCAATATTTCCCCTCAGACAGGCCCGTCACCTATGCTGAGTTTAAACAGGCAGTCTACAAAAGATTCAGACTGGGGCCTGATTATTTTAGAAAGCTTTTCAGAAACTGCCAGATACAGACAGGGAGGTCTTTCGTGGAGCTGGGGGCAAAACTGATGGACATATTTGGGAAATGGCTGACAAGTGCAAAAGCTCAGTCTGTGGAGGAGGTGAAAAACCTCATGATACTGGATCAATTATACCATCAGTTACCACCAGAAATAAGGCTCCTTGTCAAAGACTGTTCCCCTACATCAGTGCAGGAGGCCACCGAGATGGCGGATCACTTTGCCTCCAATAGAACTGGCTGGGTGGGGAAAACATCAAGAGATTTTAAACCCAGACCATATAATGCTGGCAGAAGGGATGTGGTACCACAGCGAGTGAGTCCTCCAATAAAATCTGAAGGGCACAGGACACCCCAGAGTGGATCTGTGTACCCTAAAAGTGAGGAGAAATTATGCTACAAATGTGGTAGACCGGGGCACCTACATTTTCAATGTGAGGTTGCCAACCCCATTAGTAATCCTGCTCAGACAAGGGCAGTGAAAACAGAGCCCAAGGCTTTAGAAACAGCGAAAAAGGTTCAGTTCTGCCAGATAAACTGGACAAAAGTAACAGACTTGGATTCGAGTCTAAGAGAGGAAGTGTGTGTTCAAGGGGCAAATTATTGGGCATTGCTTGATACTGGTGCCGCTCAGACATTGCTGAGGCCAGATTTAATAAAATCTGAGGAAATATTACCTCAGGAAACTGTGACTATCCAAGGAGTGAGGGGACAACCAGAAAGCTTGCCTATGGCCCTAGTGAAAATGGAGTGGAGAGGAAAAGGGGGAGAATATAAAGTCGGTATTAATGCCCAACAACAAGAACCAGTGATACTGGGAAGAGATGTTACGGGGGCACAAGGGAAAATATATGTGGTGACCAGACAGCAGCTTGGCAAAGAAACAGAAGCCATGTTAACACAGGCTGAAAAGAACAGGGTGGAATCTGTTAGCCAGTCTCAGGTCACCATAGCAACCACTAGCAGGCCTGCTGAAGGAGACAAACTGTATCAAATGGTCTCTGGGGATGAGGCAGATCAATTCAGGGAAGAGCTGAATAAAGATACCAGTTTGAAGCAGATAAAGGAGCAAGCCCTGACCCAACAGATTCCTTTCACTGACAAGCTGAGGAATCAAGTTGTGTGTGAGAATGGGATTTTATATAGACTGTGGATACCCGCTGAGAGAAAGGATGAATGTGAACCAGTGAAGCAATTGATAGTACCTAGCAAATACAGAACCAGGTTGCTAGAGGTAGCCCATGGTGTCCCATGTGCAGGACATCTGGGAATAAAAAAGACCAAGAGGAGATTGGCTGCACACTATTATTGGCCAAATATCTCCAAAGATGTAAAACAACATTGTCTATCTTGTGGTATATGCCAAAAGGTGGGAAAAAGTGGAGTAAAGACTAAGGCACCTTTAAAGCCCCTTCCTATAATTGGACAACCCTTTTATAGAGGGGGAGTAGATTTGGTGGGCCCTTTTTCCAAACCCACAAGGCATGGCAAGAAATATCTATTGGTGGTGGTGGATTTTGCCACCAGGTACCCAGACGCAGAAGCACTAAGATCTGTAGAAGCCCCTGTAGTGGCAGAGGCTTTATTAAAAATCTTTATGAGGCTGGGTTTCCCTCATGAAGTGCTGACGGATCAAGGCAGTGTATTCATGGGAGAAGTGATGCAATATATGTGGAAATGTTGTGGTCTAAAACATCTAAAGACCACTACTTACCATCCCGCCACTAATGGGCTAACTGAGAGATTCAATGGAGTTTTGAAGGGCATGATCAGAAGCTATGTTCAAGATCACCCACAAGACTGGGATGAATGTTTGGGATGCTTCTTATTTGCATACAGAGAAGTCCCTCAGGAGTCAACAGGCTTCTCACCCTTTGAACTCATGTTCACTAGAAAAGTGAGGGGACCTTTGGAACTGTTAAAAAATTCATGGGAAGGAACCCTGGGAGAGTACAAAACATCTGTAGTAGATTTCGTATTGGAATTCTGCAATAAATTAACATCAATGATGGAAGTTGTGAAAGAGAATCTCAGTCAAGCTCAGCAGAAGCAAAGTTACTGGTATGACAGAACAGCCAGGGAATGTGTGTATGATGTGGGAGATATGGTTATGGCGTTCATACCCAGGAAACATGACAAATTACAGGCTAACTGGGAAGGACCATATACCATCAGAGAAAGGCTTGACACAGTGACATATGTAATCACCACAGACCAATTAAACAAAAGCAAAGTGGTTCATGTAAATATGTTAAAGCCTTACCATACCAGGGATGTACAGGTGTTGCAAGTTACCTTATTCCCTGAGGGAAGTGGGTCTGAACTTCCGGATCTGGTACAGGAAAGCAAAGACAAAGGAGGGGTAGATCAATTGGAATGGTCAGAGGAGGTGAAGGAGGAAGTAAAAGAAGAGATTCTGAGAGTTTTGAAAAACTATGGGAATCTCTTCAGCAATAGACCTGGCCGAACCAGTATAGCCAGACATTCCATTGATACTGGAGAGCATGCCCCAGTCAGATCTGTACCGTGCTGTGTGAATGGGAAAGTTTTGAGTGAAGTAATCTGGTTAGGACATAAGGTGGGGAGTGGGAAAATCACCCCCTTATGGAGCAAGGTGGAGGCAATACAAGCGTGGCCTATCCCCTTGCATGAGTTGACAAAGAAAAAGTGTTCTGAGCGTGTGGTATGGACGGATGGATGTCAGAAGGCTTTTGATCTGCTGAAGCAAGCCTTGTGCAAAGGACCCATATTAATAGCACCAGACTATGAGCAACCATTCATCGTGGCTACAGATGCGTCGGACCTCGTACTGGCAGTCGTCTTGCTGCAGGAGAGAGAAGGCACCAGACATCCAGTGGCGTATCTGAGTCGCAAGCTGACGCCGAGGGAGAAAAACTATTCGTCGGTCCAAAAGGAGTGCCTAGCGGTCGTGTGGGGACTGAACAAGTTGCGCCCATACGTGTGGGGATGAAGATTCATGGTAACAATGGATCATCGGGCCTTGTTATGGTTACAGACTATGAAAAACCATAATACTATGCTGCAGAGGTGGTCCTGGGCCCTACAAGACTATCAAGTGGACTTCCAGTTCATCAAAGGCAAGGACAATGTATTGGCCGATGGACTGTCAAGGCAGGTGGCTGCGACTGCAGTGACGTGACCAGATGGAGGAACAAAGAAAGACATTTTCCCCAGAGAGACTTGTTTTACTTGTTAACGCGACGTATAAATCCTGGAGCAGGAATAATACTCTGCCGTTATGTTAAGGGGGGGGGGAAATGTGATGATCCTGTATTAGTGTAAATAGGGTAAGTGCTGTTTGAATAGAAGATACATGGTAAGTGGAGTGAAAGAGGAGGGGGAGTGAATGGGCAGTAGAATGCTGGATGATTGGCTGAGTGTTTAAAATGGCTGAGCGTATAAAAGGAAGAATGACAGTGGAATCTGGGTGGATGTGATGTGATGAAAGTGAGTGGGTTGTTTTGGTGGGTTTTAGAGAGTTGTTTGCCAGGAGAGCGTGGAGAAGGAGGGGGGTGGAGTTCGGATTAGTATTAGATAAAACCATATGCTTATGTGCCTTATGAAGAAATCTTGTTATCTTTGTTATCTTTGTTATATTTAATAAATACTTAATTTGGTTTACCAAAGGCCTGATCCTTGGCTGGGGTTTCACAGACCAGAAGGGAGGGTAAGGTAATGACCAAGGCTGAAGGGAAACTGTAACAAATGGTGGCAGCGGTGAAGAGAATAACAATACCAGTATTCAGAGTCTCTGGGAATACTGGTATTAGGACATGACTGGTGGTTGCCTAGCAGGGGGATCTGTTGAGATCTGTGCTAGAGCGGGGAGAGAAACCATAAAAAAGGACAGTCCGGACTGGTGGAGTCCCTGGTGGTGCCTAGTGACAGGCAGTAGCCACGAGCAGGTAGGAACCTGACAGGGAGAGCCAGGGAAGGGTGTCACAACTGTACCTTCCTTCCAAGGTTCTGAGTCTAAAAGCGGCTATTTTAAAGAGCAAACCTGTCATTTAAGAATAGAAAATCAGTTCTGGACCACGTTTCTTGCACCTTGTCATGGAATTTGTTTCCCTCCAAGATCTTTAGCCCCTTCTTCAAGATTCTTTTTCTCTCTCACTGAGAGTGATATTATGATGGAGATCAGGATTACAATGAGAGTTTAAATGTTTACTACTTATATAAGTATGTGCACAGGCCTTTTATATGCATTGCTTTACTTTACTCCGGAATAGACACATTAATTGAATCCTTCCTGTTCTATAAATTCAAGAAGTACTTAAAGTAAGGTACTCTTTCTTCACTCTTTTTCTGATCCTGTGCTGTGTGGAAATATTAACCTACCATACTGGATTTTGTTTTAGGACTGCAAAAACTAATAAAAAACCCTGTGTGGGAGATGTATAGGAGGAGTAAGGAGGAATGCTTCATCTCAGGCTATTACTGCACTAAGCAGAGGACTGGACTAGATGACTTTCAAGCTTCCTTTCAACTCTTACTCTGTGTGGATGGTATTGGCTTCCAGTTGGAATTGATATAATGTGGAATTGATACCTTTAGTTGCATAGACTCCATGGGTCTATTCCAGAGAACAGACAACTCTGTCACTAACAGCCATCAAGGATATTTCATCAGCTCTGCTGAAAAGGCAGTTCTCTCAGACATCTCCTGCCCCTGAAATGTTTCCAGCTAGTCACTATATTTCACTTTAAGAACTGGTGCCTGAGTTTGCTTTCCCCCCCTTTCCGCCCTGTCTCTTTTAGGGTAGAAACACACTCACTGTTTGCCAGTTCTAGTGCATCTCTACCTCTCTCTTCTTAAAACAGGGGGGACGGGGAGACATGACGCTACTTAAACCTGCCCCTTTTTCCTGAAAAACCTAGTGGGAGCTGCTTGAGTATTTATTTATTTTTTAAAAAGCCTTCTAAGAGATTTTGCAACTGATTGGCAGATAAACCCATTCCCCCTATGGGTGTGGCTAATGGAAACACTTTGATCTGGCAAGTAGTGTGCTTATCCACATGGGAGCATAACTTTGTGCTAAAGATGCTGTTTTTACCTCCATTTTCTGTTTGCACCGTCCACAGTAAGGGCTCAGTGCCAGCTGCAAACACAGTGTTTTCTATTCACACTGAATGAAAGGATCAATCACGCAGTTTCCTAATGACCTTGCCCTCTAATTTAACATTTCCACTCCCTCTGGTTACCTGGCAACTGAGCATGCTCAGTTTGTCCTACCAGTTAGTTTTATTTTAAAACAACAACAACCTGGAAGTGCGATTATTTGTATTTTCACTGGTACAATACAGCTGAAATACAAATCCTGTGAGCATAATTTAAGGGGAAAAGAAAAATAAGGCACTGTTTGCAGTAATATAAAAAAGTCTAGCAGAATGGGGGAGAGCAGCTGGAAGTTGCATTTCAGCCTACAGGAAATAAAATGAATGAAGGGAGGAGGAGGGAGTGGGTATGGAGAGGGGAACGATTGACACATCCACCTAAAAGCATTGGAGCAAAGCATCTGCAAGCACTAGAGATACAGAGTGAAGACATTTTTTCCTTCCCTTTTCATATTATCAGTGGATTGGGTTAGTACGGATTTACAGGGGGAAAGCTGCATGTTAGCTTCTGTTTGCCAGTATAATATTTGCAAGATTTGAAATGAACCACAAATGCTGGTTAGAAGGAACAAACTTTACTTCACAGTGTGTTGCTGCATAACCAAAAAACTCTACTTTCATTTTCCTACTGGTCCCACCCCCAACTGATTCCCCCATACAATTACTTCTAATTCACTTGAGTTCCTACTCACATTACATCTCCCTTTTTTATTTTAAAGAAAAAGATAGAAACTACTGTCTATATCGAATTGGTTTTCTGATCACTCCGCCTCTTGATGTAGTAACAGGTAACTCGGAGTCCAAAATCTTCTCTGGTATATCACTGGCACTTTGTGCTACAACTGTTCCACTTTTGTTGTCTTGAGACTCTGATAGGTCTACCTCTGATGGAGGTGCAGTTGCAGTCTCAGTACTCTCATCCATTTTTGGTTCACAACTTGGAGTGCTTTGAAGATCTCTTCTGTTCCTTCAGTAGACAGCTAAATCATCAGTCTGAACCGAATATGATCTTGGAGTCATGTTTTGTCCAGTCACTCTCGCTGGTTTCCACACTCCATTTTGCCGAACATTAACAGAATCACCAACCTGCAAAGGTGGTAAAGACTTTGAACCTTTGTCAAAGTAAAGCTTCTGTTTTTCTTGTCTTCTCTTCAGATGTGTCTGTATGTCACCTTTTACCTGCTGAGGTAGTAACAACAGTGCTGAGGTAGGCAACCTGGTTCTTAAACATCTCCCCATTAAAAGTTGTGCAGGTGAGGCTGTATCTACTGTAGGCATATTTCTGTAATCCAATAAACTAAGATAAGGATCTGTGTTATTCAGACTAGATTTCTTAAGAATCCTCTTTACTGTTTGGATCGCTCTTTCTGCCATTCCATTTGATTGAGGAAATAGTGGACTGGATGTTGTGTGAACAAAGTCCCAATCTCTAGAGCTGAACTGAGGGCCATTATCACTGACAACCTCTTCAGGTATACCATGTCTTGCAAATATAGATTTGCAGTGTAAAATTACTGATCTACTTGTAGTGTCTTCAAGCAAACATATTTCCACATATTTTGAATAATAATCAACCAAAAGTAGATAGTCCTTTCTTTGAAATTCAAACAAGTCCATTCCTAGCTTCTGCCAAGGTCTTCTTGGAATTTCATGAGGTAACATTGGTTCTTTTTGGTTTTTATTTCTGAAGGTGTGACATGTGGTATATGACAGTACTAATTCTTCAATTTGGGCACACATACCTGGCCAATATACAGCTTCTCGTGCCCGCTTTTTACATAATTCAACACCCAGATGACTCTCATGTATAATATTCAATATCTCTTTCCTCAAATCTTGTGGTACTATGATTCTGTCACTTTTAAAAATGAGTCCATCATGAACACTTAATTCCTGTCTGTAATTCCAATAAACACGTATACACTGGAACTTCTATTCTTCTATCTGGCCATCCCTGCAAAATGGCATTTTTCAGGATTTGCAAAATGCTATCATTTTCAGTAGCCACCTGAAATTCTTTCAGTTTTGATTCGGAGATTGGTAAATAAGATAACATGAGGTTAGCAACCTCGGCTTCTTCAGAACTTATTCCTTCACCCTGTTCAAGATATGCCCTGGACAGGGTATCAGCAATGATTAATTCTTTGCCTGGTCTATAGTGTACTTGTAATTGATATTTCTGCAGTGTTAACTGCCATCTTTGGATTCTTGGAGGTGCAGTATGCAAAGGTTTTCTGAAAATTGCCTCCAATGGTTTCTGGTCCGTTTCCAGAGTCACTTTTTTGCCATAGAGAAATTGATGGAATCTTGTGCATCCAAACACTATTGCCAATATTTCCTTTTCTATTTGGGCATAGTTCTGTTGGGCCGCAGTCATTGCTTTAGAAGCATATGCAACAGGTGCACCTCTTTGCAACAGTACAGCACCTAAGCCTGTAGAACTAGCATCCACTGACAGAGTTACAGGTTCTTTCACATAATATTTCAAAACAGGAGCTTTTGTTAATAGTTCTTTCAACTGTGTGAATGCTGTTTCATGAACTGACATCCAGCAAAATTCAACATCTTTGGCCAACAGCTGTCTTAAAAGGGTTGTTACTGTTGACAAATTTGGGATAAACGTTGCTAGGTAAGTCACCATTCCTAGAAATCTATGAAGATCAGCTTTGTTATTTGGACTGGGCATTTCAGTGATGGCCTCTATTTTAGATGAATCAGGTTTTAGTCCTTCTTTGGTTAAGATGTGTCCTAGATTTTTATTTCAGTCATGGCAAATTTGCATTTCACTTTGTTCAGTTTCAGATTCCTCTCTCAGCACCCGTCCAGAACTCTCTTCAGTCTCTCATTATGTTCCTGTTTGGTCTTCCCCCACACCAGGATATCATCTATGTAGCATGTGACCCCATCAATACCCTCAAATGTCTGTTGGATCATCCTCTGATAGACCTCAGGAGCTGAAGAGATACCAAATGGCATTCTTGTACATTTAATAAACCTGCCAAAAGGTTTATTAAATGTACATAGCCTGGAACTGTTGTCATCTAGCTGAATTTGCCAGAATCCACTACTGGCATCAAGAACAGTAAACAATTCTGCTTCTGCTAGCTTACTGGTAATTTCTTCTACAGTAGGCAATTGAAAATATTCTCTTAAAATTGCTTTGTTCATATCTCTTGGATCTAAACATATTCTTATCTGGTCCCGGCCAGGCTTGTCTACAACCACAGTTGAATTCACCCACTCTGTAGGTTCTTTTACCTTAACTATGACTTTTAATTGCTCCATACAAGTCAGTTTGTTTTGGACTTTATCCCTTAGTGCCACTGGAACCTTCCGAGGTGCATGAATTACCGGTGGAACCTGTGGGTTGATTTTGATGGCATATTTCTCTGGTAAGCAACCTAAGCCTTCAAATACATCTTTGTATTCAACTGCAACATCCCATTGATCTACTGGAGCTCTTTTCATTAAATTAACTCTTTGCACCAAATTTAAATTAGTCACAGTCCGGAGACCAAGTACAGCTTGAGCATCAAAGTCTACTATGTGAAATTCCAACTCAGCTCTTTGATCTTTATATTTGCAATCCAGGTTACATTTACCAGACACATGTAGTCTTCTCCAGAGTAGGTTATTAATCTGGCATTTGAATGCTGAAGTGGTTCAGCTTGCAAGGCTTTGTATGTTTTTAAAGACATTGCATTAGCCTGTGCTCCTGTGTCAATCTTAAAGGTCACATACTTGTGATCATTTATGAGAAGATCCACACACCGTTCGTCTTCCCAAGATGTAGAATTCAATGTGCCAATGAAGACATCATGAGCATTTTTAGTTGTATCTGCTACTGAGAACATTTTTCTGCGTTGAAGTTTTCTATCTCTAGTTTTACACATTTTAGCAAAATGATTAAGTTTGCCACCTCTTCTGCATTCCCATATGCAGGACAAGCATTTATGTCATGATGACTGATACCGCACTTGTAGCAGGCCTTTGCTGCTGCTACAGGCCTCTGTGGCATTTCCTTTTCTTGGGGGCTGGTAGTAGTGCCGGGGCTCCATTTGCTCTGAGGCTGGCTTACTTTGGCTTTTCAAAGGTACTTTTGCCCTGTAAGGCATCCATTTGTTTTTCTGTTGCCCCAAAATCTTTCATCTGTTTTGCAGTCACTTTTTCTGCCCTGCATATATTCACTGCACACTCAAGGATTAAATCACTCTCTCTCAGTAACTTGGCTCTCAGTCTGTCTTTCTGAGTGCCACACACTATGCGATCCTTAATGAGAGAATCACACAGCTCCCCAAATTCACAGGTCTGAGCCAAAAGCTTCAACTCAGTCACGTATTGGTCTATACTTTCTCCTTCACTCTGTATTCTAGTGAAGAACCTGTGCCTTTCATAAGTAACATTTCTTCTGGGCACACAATATACTTCAAATTTATTCATCAAAACTTGAATTTTATTTTTATCTGCATCATCATCAAACTGGAAAGTATTAAATACCTCTCTTGCTTCTTCACCTGCCAGATGCAGAAATAATGCTGACTGGAGTCTCTCATCTTTCTTATCTGCTCCACTTGCAGTGCAGTACAATTCAAACCCTTGCTTCCATCTTCTCCAGTTCTCTGCTGCATTTCCTTCAAACACCAACGTTCCTGGAGGCTTTAGCTGGTCCATTTTTCACTGCCTTATGTTTTTAGGTAGTCTTCCCAGAGCTTGGAAAAGTTACTTTTTTGAACTACAACTCCCATCAGCCCCAGCCAGCATGGCCAATGGATTGGGCTGATGGGAGTTGTAATTCGAAAAAGTAACTTTTCCAAGCTCTGCTTCTGACACCATGTAATATTTATTTGCAAGATTTGAAATGAACCACAAATGCTGGTTAGAAGGAACAAACTTTACTTCACAGTGTGTTGCAGCATAACCAAGAGCTCTCTACTTTCGTTTTCCTACTGGTCCCACCCTCAACTGATTTTCCCATACAATTACTTCTAATTCACTTGAGTTCCTACTCACATTACAGCCAGTAATGTCATGTGAACCATGCAAATTAAAATATGTGAGTAGCAAACCACCAAACACATACCAAACCACCATGTACATAAGCCCTTAGATTATAAGCCTGCAGGCAAGGACTGCCTTGTTTCAATTGATTGCATATAAGTTGCTCTCAAAGTCTTGCCTGTATGTGCATTGCAACAAAGAGAATTCAATATGCATTTCAATAAAGTTTTGGGTATTCTTGCTGTTTGTATTGTATTGTGTGCAGGGACGCTCATTGTGTGTAGCTTTGTATTGTGACAGCAGGGAGTCATGTTGGTTTCCATGCCCTACAGTTACCTGAGCTGATTATCTCCTGATTATCTCAACCTTTTTTGCTCCATTCCCCCCTTTCACCATTTTTCAGAATATAATTCCCCCCTTCCCAAGATAGTCTCTCATAGCGTGTTGATGTTTCGCGAGTGACGGTGGTGTTTCTCGTGAGATAAAAATTATAACATAATTTCTTGGAGCACTTTCTGGTCTTTAAATAATAATTTAATTTTGCAAATGAAAATAATGCTGCATGTTCAAGAATCGATTTTAATCTGTGACATTCAATAAACTTTATTGAATGTCGCAGATTAAATTAAAAACAAATTACAATTTTACAGATTGTACATAATCTACAGGACATCACACTTTGCTGAATAGTGGTCCAAATTCCCCCCCTGGAACCCTAAAATTCCCCCCTGGGGGGGAATTCCTCCCTTGTTGAGAACCCATGAGATAGAGGATTGTGCCTGTTGGACCTACTCTCAACCTCTGTGTATCTGCTGACCTGACATCTCTGCATTCAAATGAACATTTGAATAGGGTTTCTATGTATGTGTGTGGGGTCTACATGTCATTAGGAACTGTGCTCATATAGGGTTCCTAGCTGGATGAAGAACCTATGTACATCCAGCTGTATAAGTGCAGAATCCCCCCCCAGAACATCTGCTGAATGTGCGTAGGTCAGGAGGCAAACCTACGCCTCCATTCACATGTTTAAGGGTTAAAGGGATTGAGGTGGGTTGCCTGAGGGAACTTAGAGCTGGAAAATGGAACACAGATTCAGGTTAAAATCTAGAGGCAAAACCACAATGATGTGTGCAAGAAATTATTAACTCTTGCCTTGCTAGGAAAGGGATGGAAAATAAAATTGTCAATATCATAATTCCATTATTCAAATCTGTGGTGCAACTGCATTTGGAATATTGTGCACAGTCCTATATAACATGAACATTGAGAACTTGGAAGTTTTGCCCCATGAGCATCTCAATTAGAGGTTGGCTATTATCAAAGTTGCTATGGACTTTGAAGAAGCATGACTACAGGGCGAAAGGGACATCAAGCAAATCCTCATTGTGACTGTCTTCCATCTGGAAGCCTATGTCCTCACTGTGGGAGGCTGTGTGGATCTAGGATTGGCTTCCACAGTCACTTATGGACCCACTGTTAAAGACCTTATCTTGGAAGACAATCTTACTGAGTCACAAGTGATTGCCAATGAATGAATAGCTGCCTTACCTCAGAAAGGATATTAAAAAGGTAAAGGTGTCCCCACACTTGTAGTGCGAGTCGTTTCCAACTCTTAGGGTGACGTTTTTGCGACGTTTACTAGGCAGACCATATATATGGGGTGGGATTGCCAGTTCCTTCCCCGGCCTTTCTTTACCCCCCAGCATATGCCGGGTACTCATTTTACCGACCACGGATGGATGGAAAGCTGAGTGGACCTCGACCCCTTTTACCGGAGATTCGACTTCCTCCTTCTGTTGGAATCGAACTCCGGCCATGAGCAGAGCTTCGGCTGCGTTACCGCCACTTACCACTCTGCGCAATGGAGGATCTTACAGATATTACAGAGCTGGAAAAGTTTCAGAGAAGGGCAACCGAAGTGATCAAGGAGATGGAGCAACTCTCCTATAAGAAACAGTTACAACATTTGGGGCTTTTTTGTTTAGGAAAAAAAGTAAGTTAAGTGGGACAGAAGTTTTAGGTTATGCATGGTGTGGAGAAAGTGGATACAGAGAAGTTTTCTCATAATAGTATAACTTGGGGTCATCCATTAAAGCTGGATATTGGAGGATTCAGGAGAGGCAAAAGGAAGTACTTCACATAGCACTTGGTTAAACTGTGGAAGTCACTACCACAGGATGTAGTAATAACAGCTAACATGGACGGTTTTAGAAGGAGATTAGACAAACTCATGAAGAATAAGGCTATCAATGGCTACTTGTCATGGCTGTGTATTACTTCCAATATTGGAGATGGCATGTCTCTGAATACTGATTGCCAGTGAACGCAAGTAAGAGAGTTTGTTGTGGTCATGTCCTGTTTGTGGGCTTCCCTTAGGCATTTGGTTGGCCTCTATAAGAACAGCATGTGAACAACATGGGCCTTTGGTCTGATCCAGCAGGGCTCTTCTTAAGTTCTTCTAATGGTCTTACATGGATGAAAACCATAGGATCGGGGCTGGCACTAGACTGCAGCAGGCCTTTGAAGGTGGCAGCACTACTGCCGCTGCCAGAGGCTTACATAGGCCTCATCCCTCACAGATCTGCAATGTGTCACAAGACAAGAGTTGGAGGGAACAAGGAGCATAAACCCAAAGACCTGCAGAGCTGAAAGCAGATGACTTTAAGCACATAAGCCTGAAGTGACATTTGCTTTTCTAAAGACCAGACGATTCTTACCCAAATTTTCTGAAACGTCTTATGATAGGGTGAATTCTGGAGCAGCAGACTCTTCTAAACATTGTGAAAGCTCACTCTGTTGCATGTTGAGGATATGTATCTCCATATGCTTAAACATATTGATTTCAGCTCAAATATGCAAGCTTCTTCAGTTCTGGAAGCCAGGGGATAACTTTGAAAAATTACATTGTTCATTATTAATTGGAATTCCCTCTTTCAAAACTTAAACATGTGACAAGTTTAGAATAGCCTTTTACACCTGAACATAGGACGCTGCTTTATACTGAGCCAGACCCTTGCTCCATCTAGCTCAGTACTGGCTGCACTGACTAGCAGCAGCTCTCCAGGATTTCAGGTTGGAATTGCTTCCAGACCTACATGGAGATGCCAGGGATTGAACTTGAGATCTTCTGCATGCAAGGCAGATGCTCTACTATTGGACTACGACCCTTCCCCTTTCCAGTCTACACTTGACTGACTTGGTGGTGCTAAACCATGGATCCTTCAGGACCAGCTTTACTAAAAAAAATTAATAATAAAGTTCTTTTGGTAGTCAATGTATCTGGAGAAATTCTAGAGCTAAGGCAAGCAAAACAATAAATGTAAGCAATTGCTTCAGCAGAGTAATTTGAAGATTGATATGAAAGACTAAATACAAGACAGGAATCAAAGGAGCTAGAATAGTTAATTATGTCTCAGATTTTATTAAGTCTTTGAAAATTTCAGCAAGAGCAGTAATATTTAGTCTCTGTATGGTACTTTTCAAAGTGCCCAAATTTCTGGGTTGTAATCAACTTAGTTCTACTCTGAGTAGACCTACTGAAATTAAGGAATCTAAGTCATGCTTATGAATTTCAGTAGGTCGACTCTGAATAGGACTAGCACTGAATATTACCCACGTTCAGTACAGCTTAGTATAGCCTGTAAATCATGTACCAGAGATGGCAGGTGAAGATGAGAGACAATAACTTATCTAAGGCTGCCCAGGGGTTTATAGCTAGAAATATTTATTTATTTATTTATTTATTTATTATTATTATTATTATTATCATCATCATTATCATTATCATCATCATTATTATCATTATTATCATCATCATCATCTTGCCCCTTTTCCCAGAAGGAGCAGCAAATAAAAACACTAAAAACATCTTAAAAACAAAATATATTTAAAACATTTAAAAATAAATAAAACATATTTTAGAAACATCTAAAAGCAATTCCAGCACAGATGCAGACTGGGATAAGGTCTCTACTTAAATGTTTTGTTGACTAGGGACTTCTGAGAGCATAGCTGAGGCTCTTTATCACCACATGACACCACCTGTTACTAATTCCTGTTTTAGGGGGGTAATTCTGTGCTCACATACTTGGGCTGCAGTCCTGTACACATTGACTTGGGTTACGTACCATTAAATCAATGGTGGTCTTCTGAGTAAAGCTTCATAAGATCAGGTCACAATTCTGCACACAATCGCCCTCAGGGAAGTAACTAGTCACAGTGTTATACTCTACTTTTTTTAATGAATAGTGAATGTCGTTAGATAACTAGTAGGATATAAACTAAGGCTCCCTATCATTAGCCATCAGAATCAATTTCAGTTTTCAAAAAAGTAATGTCGACAGACCTTGATTTACCATCTCTTTTAAGATTGATTTTATTCCTGTTCCTATGGTACCTGAAAAGTTGTGTTAGAAATATAATCAAGATAATTTTGCCAAAACCATTATTAGCCTCAATAAAAAATACAACCTCAAGGTGTTTTTTTCTCCTTAGAAAGAAGCTCTGCAACCAGTTTTGAGAGTCTCTTGTTCTATTGATAAATTAGTTTTTCTGTGGTTTCCTCAGATTTTGACAAAGCCACACACGCTACTGAGTTGTCCAGAAATAGTCAGTGTAAATCCAGATTCCCAGCTGGTTTGAGAACATGGTTGAAAGTAACATGACATAGAAACCTTGCTGAAACTAAGGGCTCATCCACACGATTTAGTGTGTGTCTGGTGCTACTTGCATCTCTTTTTAATTCACATGGTTCACATGACGTTGCAGGCAAGCAGAAGCTATAAAACAGTTTCCCCCTTTAAATCCGTATCAATCCAATCCAATTATAATAAGGAAAGGAAAAACCGTCTCAGCTTTGCTGTGCTCCTCTGTGTAGGTGCTTTGCTTTGATGTTTTCTTGGTGGGTGGGCTCTCTTATGCCCCATCGCCTGCTTCCTCTCTCTCTGATGCTCACAAAAGCTGCCAAAGCAGCTGCTTACTTTGCCTTTCACTCACTTACCCCTCTAATCAGTTTCATATAG
This sequence comes from Rhineura floridana, assembly GCF_030035675.1. Taxonomy (NCBI): domain Eukaryota; kingdom Metazoa; phylum Chordata; class Lepidosauria; order Squamata; family Rhineuridae; genus Rhineura; species Rhineura floridana. The sequence continues at coordinate 18,718,129 of NC_084489.1, forward strand.
TTTCATGTCATTTGTACCCCAACCGCTCTCCCGGAAGTTGGGAGAGGCGTGCAATTGACAAGAAGCAGTGAAACTGTAAAAAAAAACAACACCTCCCCTTCTCCATTAGCAATATTGATACTCTGGAGGAAGTAAACATGTAAAATTGGGGGTGGGGCCACAAGGAAACAGCAATACTAAACCTTTCCAGAGGAACACCTACTTGTGTGAAAAGAAAACAATGGATTGGAAGCTACCATTGAGCAAGAAGTCACTACAAGGGAAGATCAACTGCAGTGGACAAGTGGTATTTCAGGGAAATTTGTCCACATCTACTGATCTTCTTACTGATGAACTACTAGTAAAATTCCAAAGAATATCAGGGTTCCAACAGTCTTAACAATGGCTCATCATTAAACTGTGGTACTCCTTTAAGACAAATAATGGTTATTTTAAAACTAATCCAATTTTTGTTTAAAGGAGTGAGCACAATCTGTCAAGGGAAGGAACAAAAAAGTTAGAGGAAAGTCTGTAAAGTTAACCAAGTATTTGGAAAGGTAGAGTTTACTGGTTAATATAGGCATTAAAGTGGGAAGAAAGGATAGTCAGAGCATGAAAGACAGTGCTTGGATATACAAATCAATGGAGCTAGTCTCCAAATTAGAGTAGACATTGAATTTCACCTATTAATAAGTTAAGGTAAATTTCATGGTTCTTATTGGACAAAACATCGAAGGAATTCTAAAGTAAGCAAAAAGACTTTTGATAAATCTAGACAGCTTCCTTAGTGAGGTCCTGCACATCTGTACCTGGAACCATACTAAACAATGTTGGTTTTGAATCAAGCTGTGCTGTGGGTGTGATCAGCAATGGATGCCCTTTTTTGAGAGACTTAAGGTTGGCAAAGAAACTCCCCATGACTCAGTAAACAAACTGATAAGTCCTGAAGTTTGTCAAGATGAATTTGGTGGTTCCACCTTCCTGCACGCATCCCAGAAATTTAAATGGAAGCAATTTTTTTTAATAAGATCAGAATAATTTCTTGGGGCTTTTTACTGCCATAATCAACTGCTTTTACAAATTAAGTATTTCCCCAGTCTTTATGCAAATAATCGGTTTTAGAATGGTTGTTCAACAGTGCCCTTTTTTTTTTTAAAGTAGTGGTCTACCATATTTCCATAATAAATAAAATGATACTGTTTAATAAGGAATAAAATACTATTTGTTTCTTTTCTCCCCCAAGCAGTTCTTTTTTTTTTTATATATAGTTTTTATTCAAATTTTTCCAAAAAACAAACAAAACAAAGTAAGAAAAAACATAACAATACTACAACAAAAAATAAAAATAAAATGGTTGACTTCCGATTTGTCACAGATCAGCTATAAGTATATAATATACATCAAACCTGTCCCTTAATATGTACATACAGAATCCCTTTTCTCCATAAGCTGTCTTAATTAATCATCAAATCCCAGTATCATCATTTTATTTTGATCTTTCGACAAAAAGTCTAAGAGAGGCTTCCAATCCTTAAGGAATGTATCTGTCGATTTTTCTCTAAGTAAACACGTCAATTTATCCATTTCTACTAAGTCCATTAATTTCAGTAGCCATTCTTCCATTGTTGGTATTGATTCCATTTTCCACTTTTGTGCATATAATAATCTTGCTGCCGTAATCATATATAATAATATTCTTCCATATTTCTTTTCTATTTGTTTATCCATAAAACCCAGTAAAAAAAATTCTGGTTTTGACTGAATATTTATCTTTAAAATTTTTTGCATCTTCCTACCTATCTGTGCCCAGAATAATTTCGCCTTTTTACATGACCACCACATATGATAAAAAGATCCTTCTTGTTGTTTACATTTCCAACAAACATTAGAGACATTACTATACATTTTTGACAGCTTTTCTGGAGTCATGTACCAACGGTACATCATTTTATAAAAATTTTCTTTAAGATTATAACATAATGTAAATTTCAAGCCTTTTTTCCACATATTTTCCCATTGATCCATTTGTATGTTATGACCAAAATTTTTTGCCCACTTTACCATGCACTCTTTTACTTGTTCTTCCTCCATATCCATTTTCAATAAAAGTTTATACATTTTTGCAATTATGTTTTCATCATTTGTATACAAACCTATTTCAAAATCAGATTTACTTATTTCAAACCCATACATTTTCTTGTCCATTTTATATCTTTCTAACAATTGTAAATAGGCAAACCAATGAAAACTATATCCTTCCTTTATCAATTGTTCTCTCTCTTTCATTGTGTATTCTCCATGTACATTTTCTAATAGTTCTTGATAAGTTAACCATTTCTCTTTTCCAGACATTTCTCTTCTATAAAACGCTTCTTGACTTGAGACACATAATGGTATTTTCGAATAAAACCTTGGTTTGTATCTATTCCATATTTTCAACAGAGAACGTCTTATAAAATGATTGTTAAAGTCTACGTTTACTTTTACTTTGTCATACCATAGATATCCATGCCATCCCCACTTCAGATTGTGGCCCTCCAAATCCAATAGTCTTTTATTCCTCAATAAGATCCATTCCTTTATCCAGACTAAACAGCAGGCAGCAAAATAAAGTCTCAAATTTGGTAATCCCAGTCCTCCTCTTTCTTTAGCGTCTTGAAGTAATTTAAATTTAACTCTTGGTTTTTTTCCTTGCCATACAAATTTAGAAATATCTTTTTGCCATTGTTTAAAAGGTAAATCAGAGGATATTACAGGTATTGTTTGAAACAAAAACATCATTCTCGGTAATACATTCATTTTTATCACAGATATTCTACCCATTAATGACAGTTGTAGTTTATCCCATCTTAGCAAGTCTTTCTTAATCTCTGTCCATAATTTTTCGTAATTATTATGAAACAGCTTTGAGTTTTTATTTGTCATGATGATGCCTAGATATTTCAACTTTTTTTCTATTGTAAAATCTGTCTTGTCCATTAACTCTTTCTGTTCCCTTAAAGTTAAATTTTTCACCAACATCTTTGTTTTTTGATTGTTGATCTTAAATCCTGCTAACGGTCCAAATTCTTTTAATTTGTCCATCAATATATGAATTCCTTCCAAAGGGTTTTCTAGTACAATTATCAAATCATCAGCAAATGCTCTCAATTTATATTCTTCTTTTTTTATTTTTAATCCCGAAATCCTTTTATCTTGCCTTATATCTCTAAGCAGCACTTCTAAAACCAGAATAAATAAAAGGGGAGATAATGGACATCCCTGTCTTGTACCCTTTTGTATTTCACATGAATCCGTTAAGTCTCCATTAACAATTATCTGGGCCTTCTGTGATGTATAAATCGATCTGATCCATTTTATAAAGTTGTCTCCAAAATCCATTTGCTCCAAAACCTGGAACATAAATTTCCAATTCAAATTATCAAATGCTTTTTCAGCATCTAAAAAAATCAAAGCTGCTTGTTTATCATTTCGTTGTTCTAAATATTCCAACACATTCAAAACATTCCTGACGTTGTCACGTAATTGTCTTTTAGGTAAAAACCCTGATTGATCTTCCTGAATAAATTGTTGCAATATTATTTTCAATCTTTCAGCCAAAATCATTGTAAAAATTTTATAGTCATTATTCAGTAGAGATATTGGCCGATAATTTTTTGTTTTAGTTAAATCTTGGTCCTCTTTAGGTATTAATGTTATATTAGCATTTTTCCAACTATCCGGTATCTTTCCCTCTTGCAAAATAGAATTCATTGTAGACTGTAAGGGTAGCAAGAGTTCTTCCTCCAAACATTTATAATACATTGCAGATAGCCCATCTGGTCCTGGCGCCTTTCCTAATTTAATTTTATTTATAGCTTCAGATATCTCTCTTGACGTAATAGGGCCATTAATAACTTGTCTCTGAAAATCTGTAATTTTCGGCAAATCCTGTTTAGATAAATACTCTTCTATTTTTTCAGATGGAATTTCTTGACACTTATACAATGTTGAGTAATATTGATGAAAAATCTTTTTGATTTTTACATTATCTGTCAGCGTCTCATCTCCTTCTTGTATCTTTAAAATAATATTTTTTTGACGTTCTTTTCTTAATTTATATGCTAACCATTTCCCAGGTTTATTTGCAAATTCAAAAGTCCTTTGTTTAGCAAAATTTAATTTCCTTTCAATTTCTCTAACTGTCAACATTGATACTTGCTTCTGTAACATTTTAATTTGATTTACAATAGAAACTTTAGCTGGATTCTTTTTCAATTCTTCCTCTTTTTGTTTTATTTCTTCCAAAATTAATTGCATTTTCTGTTGTTTCTTTTTTTTTAATTCAGAATTACATTTAATAAAGTATCCCCTCATAAATGCCTTACTAGTATCCCAAACAATATTTTCACTTGTTCCTTTATATAAATTATATTCAAAGAACTCCTTTAATTTCTTCTTACATTCTTGTACTACTTTATCATTCTGTAATAAAGATTCATTTAGTCTCCATCTAAATCCAAGATTTTTTTTTTTTAAAGTTAATATCACAGGATTGTGGTCCGAAAAAGTTTTTGGTAATATATCCATTTTAAAAATATCCTTCGCTAAAATTTTTGACATCCAAATCATATCAATCCTCGAAAATGTTTTATGTCTTTCTGAAAAATAAGTAAATTCCTTTGCATTATCATTTATATATCTCCAGGTATCCACCAATTCTAAATGTTCCATGAGTTCAAAACAAATCTTCGGTAATTTACCTTGTGTCTCTTTGATATTTTTTTCAGAAAGCCTATCAATTTTTGGTGAGATTACCCCATTCCAGTCACCCATGACACACCAATGCTCATATGAAAACTCTGACAATTTTTCCATAAGTCCTGTATAAAACCTTGTTTTATCTTCATTGGGGGCATAAATACCCACTATCAACATGTTTGTACCTTGTAAAGTAATTTCAACCCCCACAAATCTACCACTATCGTCCAATAATACCAATTTAGGAAGCAATTGTGGGTTAATATAGAGAACAACTCCATTTTTTTTTTTTGGTCCAGCTGAAATAAATTCTTCACCCAAATTTTTACAAATCAAATATTTGGAATCTTTCTTCTGAATATGAGTTTCTTGTAGACAAATTATATCCAATTTTAATTTTTTCAAATAATGAAACACTTTCTTTCTCTTCTGCGCCGTGTTGGCTCCATTTATATTCCAAGTTAGGTATTTGTAATCCATCATTAAGCGTGTATTTTAAAATTTGCCTGATGCTCCTTTTGATCCATCATCTTCCTTCCCCTCCTCTGCATATCCTTGTTGACTTTGTTTCCCAGGAACTATATCCATATCTTTGAGTTTATCTTCTTCCATATCTTTTGAAGCTTTTCTCAAGAAGTCCCTTGCTTTTTGAACAGTATTCAGTCTGTATTTCTGTTGTCTGAATGTAAAAATCACTCCTTCTGGAACGTCCCACCTAAATTGAATTTTGCATTGCTTAAGTTTTTCTGTAAGGAAAGCATATTCTTTTCTCTTACGTAAAAGTCTAATAGGAATTTCCTTCATCACCAGTATTTCCTTACCATCAATTTTAAAGGTATATTTAAAGTGTTGCTGTAAAACCATATCTCTGGTCGTCTTCTTTACGAAATGAACAAGCACATCTCTTGGAATTTTTTTCATTGTTGCATATCTGGAGTTAATTCTATAAACTTTGTCTATTTCAAATTCCATCCTATCTTCATTCAAGTCCAGAAATTTTACTAAAGCATTAACAATTTTATCTCTAATGTCTTCACCTGTTTCCTCAGGGATTGCACGGAATCTCAAACAATGCTCTTTATTTCTCATTTCAGTCACAGCTAAATAGTCCAAATTTTTTTCTAGTTCCAGATTTAGTATATCTGTTCTATTCTCCAAGGTTTGTACCTTTTCTTTAGTATTTTTTGCATCTTCCTTTATTTGCCCAATTGTCCCTTTAATCTCATCCACTTGTGTTTTAATATAGTCTTTTATATCTGTCAATTCAGTTTTCATTTCCTGTTTCATTTCCTGTTTTATAGCATTAATCCCTTCCATTATTTTTTGAAACATTTCTGGGGGTATATCCTCTTCCTGTGTATCAATAGAACCTCTTCGCCCCTGGGCCTTGGTTGTTTTTTTAGTTGTCATTTTCAAAAAGAGGCCTTTAATTTCTAATATTAATCACTGTTTCAGAACCTAAGGGCAGTCTATTTCTTTTCTTTTTTTCCCTCCACCAAAAAGAAGAGTTAATATTCCAGGCCTATTATTAAAATCCAGCCAGCACAACACAGTCCTTATCTGCTTCCAAGAATGCAAAACAATTCTGGTTGCCAAGACTAAACAATTAGTAGCATATACGAGCAGCGGATTCATCCAACAAGAAATAGTCCAAAGAGAAAAATAGTCCAAAATATAATAATTACCTCTCATCCGTTTTTAAACTTTAAAAGTCCAAATTCAAGCCAGCTTTTTGTCGTAAAAAAAGTATATAAGTTGTTTATATTTTCTTTCTTCCTTAATTATATTTAAAAGAGAAAAAGTATGACTCACCCAGGTTTCTCAATTGCTGATTCATAAACAAATCCCTTTTATTGCAGTAATTTAAGCCGAATGATAAGGTTTAGGCAGAAGTGGGCTCGCTGGTTAAGAACGTTTTTTTTTGAGAGAAGAAAAAACGCTTCGCTTTATTCCAGTTCAGCTTGCGTGGAATTCCTGACTCCGTCTTCAGCCGATCGGCTTGCCTTCTTATCTCAGGAATTTCCTGATCAATTCCAGCCGCCGACAGCTCAACGAAGTCTTGTGGGAGATCTGATCGGTTCTCCTATACCTTGGAGAACATTTAAGCCAGTCCAAGATTCCTCTTGGCTGGCTTTTAACCTGAAAAAAGCTTCCTCTGAGGCAGAGCTCCCTCAGAGACAACCACCAGCCAGCACCACTTCCCGGAAGTCAACTCCCCCAAGCAGTTCTTAGTGAAAATGCTGTCTCTTGTTTTTTTCATGTGACCATTTCAACAGGTAGTATTTCATTTATGTGGCTGTTTAGTTAGATACTACATATTTTTCTGGTTGGGCTCTTAACGTGATCAGGTTGTTTGCTTTTACCCTTGTATAATTATACTTCCCTTTTATAATTATACTCTTCTAAGAGTACAGGTCTTAAAAGAAAAATTATGACAGTTTCCTGAATTTTGCATGCTATATTTTACTGATACAATAATGAGAAGCCATTCACCCAAGAATATTATTTACAGTACTGTATTTAGACTGCACATAAAAATACACAGTCTTTGTAATGATCAAACAAAATGTTCAGTTTATTTTTAAGCTTGCTTAGGATACTTAGAGCTGTTCCTGACAATCCAGTGATGGTAAATAGGAAGTAGAATATGTATTGTGGGTGGGAAGGCAACAACTAGCATCAGATTTCTTGGTGTCATCTCTGCTTTTGCAGCATGGTTCCTATGCCAGTAGCCCTGCTAGATTGTTTTGAATGAGCAGAAATCAGCATGGGAATCATCATAGTTCCTATGGAAATTGCAGGTGTTAAGACTCTTTTGATCTGGGTGCATCCATCATCTAATCTATGAATGTCCAGAATTATAGAGGTGCATGTGAATGTCAACAGTGCCTATTACACATCTCCATATTTTGGGGTACTGACCAGTTGCTCCAAGGATTGTCAATGGCTCCTGTGATTGTCAACCGTCTTTGCATTTTGGAGATCTGCTGTAACATTAGTGTAGCACTGGTAGTGTGTAGCTATAATTCAACCCTTCGCAGACATGAGGAACAATGTCACAGAGTTGTCCAAGGGGCTTATTCATTTGGGGGCCAGAAAAGGAATGGGGGGCATGGATGGCCTAAGGTTCAATCTTATAGACTGTCTATGGGCCCTAGATAAATGTGATCCCCTCCCTTAGAAGATATTTCAATTTTATTGAAATACTTTGACTTCCTTCAATTCTAAATTTGTTTTGACTAACTTTGACTAAAATTTAGTTGTGACTCTACTTACATTTATAGGATGCTGCTTTAGCTGTCATGGCTCAGACTATAGTTTTATGTCATAGCCATTAAAGGCAATCCTTCCAATCTGACTGCCCTAATACACATACTGATAATCAACTCCTTACTGGTCAAATACTGCACCAGTGGTATTCTGTAACACCTGAGTTTATTTACATATATATACAGGTTGAGCATAGGTGGAGGGAGGCACAACTTGAACAATAGATAGCCAAATCCAGTGTCCCACATCAGATCTCCAGAGAGAGGCTGCTCCCCATGAAAAGTACTTCCCAGAGTTTGCAGAGCCCAAAGCACAGCTCTCTGCTTCTTTTTCTCTGTGTCTGTCTCCCCCAGCCCCCAAATGTTCAGGTTCTGCTTATGGGCTTTTTCACAAGCATCTGATTTGCCAGTGTGATGACAGGATGCTGGGCCTTTGACCTGATCTGGCAGGCTTCTTTATGTTCTTATGCTTTGGTTTGCCACTCGCAACTGGTTTGCTTCATCCCTCTGATTGGAGACAAGAATCTTCTCCAACCATCACCTAGCCTACTGGCAACTGACCGGTAGTTTCTGTAACAAAATATGTATCCATTGACTCTGCCATTGGCTGACTATTAAGGGTCTCAAGCAGTATTTTGGGCTTTGTTAATTCTCTTCTGGCCAAATCTCCTATCTTACAACAATACATAAGCTGCTGCTTGGCATGATCTAGAGGTTTCTATGGCTATGACTCCTTCAATATGCAGGTGACATTCAGTTTTGTATCTTATTTTAATCTGATTTATGCCCAATCATTCCTTGACTTCAGTCTGGCACTAAAAGCATGGAAGTTGACTAAAGCTGAATAATGTTGTTGGAACTGAAATAATAGTTAGCATGACTGTTGACCTAAGTGGACTAGATTGTCCTGTCACTCCTGCTTTCAGCAGTTAAGGATAATGTTGGCTTGATAACTTCTATTTTATGTTTTTATCCCTTTTTCTGGATCTGATTTATGTGGATCACTTTTTCTAAAGTTGGCAGTATTGAAATCTAAAAAGTAAACAGCTAATTTCACTCATGGTACCTTCTGTTATTGGCTATGCACATAAATTAATTGCCATTACTGTGGGGAAAATAAAAATGGGAACTAGGAATTCAATTTTTTAAACAATCTTACAGAGTAATTAAAAGACTGGTTCTCATTGCAGTTTCTTTGCTTTTACTAGGGTTGTGATTGGCAAGTATGTGCTGTTTATTTGTTCTGGTTTTATGAACAGGCTTATTAATGGACCATTTTGAGGATCAAAGGCTAAGGCGGCACTACTCAGACTACTTGAGCAGTCCCAATTGCTTTAATGGACTGTTCAGACTTAAGTAGTTTTGGTTACTTCTGCCCTCCAAATTTTACATGAAATAGCTTGTATTTGACTTCTAGAATCTGATTGTAAAGAAATTTTAAAGCAACTTTGCAAGTTATCAAAACCCGTTTACTAATAGCAAACTCATTCTTTGAGTGTGGATCCTTCTGTAGTTAAATCACCATCTACACTCAAGAGGGAAATATCAGTAGGCTTGGAGGAACCCCCAAGTTGTTGTTACATTTTAAAACTGCCCTTCATCTCAAATGATCCAGGGTGGTATACAAATATCCGGTAAACTACAACATAAAATAATAAAGATATTAAAACCATAACCAATAACTATCACAGAATTTTCAACAGTACAATTTTTTAAACTCCCAAAAAAGAGGACTGAGCATGCTTGAAAATGGAAATAGGCTGCCTTCAAGTCGATCCCGACTTATGGGGACCCTATGAATAGGGTTTTCATGGTAAACGGTATTCAGAGGTGATTTTACCATTGCCTTCCTCTGAGGCTGAGAGGCAGTGACTGGCCCAAGGTCACCCAGTGAGCTTCATGGCTATGTGGGGATTCGAGCCCTGGTCTCCCAGGTCGTAGTCCAACACCTTTACTACTATACCACACCGGCTCTCCTGAGCAACACCTTTACTATTACACCACACTGGCTCTCACTGGAGGGGGAATGGAATGGAGTAGACTGGAAAAGGGCATGGCTGAACAGGAATACTCCACAGTGCCACATTTTGTACATCTTGCTCAATTTGTAGGTATGGGGAGGAGGTTCTATGGTTGAATTTTCTTCCATACAAAAAAAAGTTCTTTCTGAGTAGAAAACTAAACTTTGGGGATATTAATTCTAACCTCTGAATCCATACCATACTAGTTTTCTATGTGCAGGGATTTTGTAAAGAGGGAGAGAGGTGCATCAGTCAGTTTGCAGGGGTACAGTTCAGAAACAGATTTACCATCTCAGGGCACTTCCAGACTGTTGCTATTTTCAGGTGGGATTTTATAACACACCGGCAAATTCAGGTTGCACAGTTATAGTTCATTGGGAGTAACAAACCCACTATTCCAAAAGACTGGGCTATCTGTGATAACAAAAGTGCCAGGAATATGCACTGAAAAGTATATGATAACAGTTGCTTGGCACAACATCATCTAACCTCCCTGCAAACAAATCAGGATGCATATTCAATATCCAGGTCATCTGGAATCTACAAAAATGTTTGGCAGACATTCTTCTCTTCCCCTTCATCCCTTCCCCTCAAACATACACTTCAGTCTACTTTTTGCTCCAGGAATGAAAAGAGACAGTTACCTGTATGGTTTTACTACCATGGGGCAAAATGCAGCTTGAAGTAAGGGAAAAAACCCTGCAAAGAAAGAGATGAGCACTCACCCACCATTGTTGTGCTAACTTCCCTAAATTGCAGCTCCCGGCAACTGCTTTGAGGTGTGTTTTCTGTTGTTCAGTCTAGTGAATATTTTCCCTGAGCTGAAAGGTATGTGTAGTTTGATTCCTAACAACTGTTGGCCTGCCCTCTCATGAATTATACCAATTTATTGTTTTCATCCACAAACAGAATGATTTTTTAAAATTTAAATGTGCATTCTTTTTAATTTTTAGAAACTCACTGAAGCCTTGCAGTATTCTTAATTTTTTACATAGAATCATAGAATTGTAGAGTTGGAAAGGGCCTACAAGGCCATTGAGTCCAACCACCTGCTCAATGCAGGAATCCAATTTAAGGCATACCTGAGAGGTGGCTATCCAGCTGCCTATTGAATGCCTCCAGTGGTGGAGAGCCCACCACCTCCCTAGGTAATTGGTTCCATTCTCATACCATTCTAACAGTTAGGCAGTTTTTCCTCATGTTCAGTCAAAACCTGGTTTCCTGTAACGTGAGCCCATTATTCCGTGTCCTGCAGTCTGGGACGATTGAGAAGAGACCCTGCCCCTCCTCTGTGTGACAACCTTTCACGCACTTGAAGAGTGCTATCATATCTTCCCTCAGTCTTCTCTTCTCCAGGCTAAACAATCTCTTTCAGTCTCTCCTCATAGGGCTTTGTTTCCAGTCCCCTGATCATCCTTATTGCCTTCCTCTGAACCCATTCTTTCCTCTCTTTCATTTCATGGTTTCAGGTTCATTTTGATAATTGATTACACTGAGGATAGAACTAACCATGGGGAGGAAGTTGGACTTGTCTGGTTTGACTGATGATGAAGCTGAGCATGTCCTTCAGGTGGTTCAGCGAGATTTCTCCCTCCGCAAAAAAGAAGAAGATAGACTCAGGTAAGACTTGTTATGTGAAAGTGGAATATGTACAAATTTAGATAACTGTTTATGACCTAAAATGCATTACATGATGAGAAATTGCTGGCAAAAATGTCGACATTAGTCAAAATTGCCTTTAAAATGTGTGTTTGGAGAAATTCACACTAAAATGCTGGAGAATTTTAATGAGGACTGTTTTTTAAGATTGCAGATTGCTGTAGAAATGTGGAGCACTAAATTTAGGATTGGAAAAATGAGAAACTAGGAAAACTGTAATTGACAGATTTCCATTCCTTGAGTATAGTGAGTGCTTTAAAAGAGTAAAAGGTAATTTAGGATAGATATTTTTTCAGATCACTTTATTTCACTCTTTAGCAATAAGCACCCATACCTGCTCTATTTATTATAATTCACTAATAGGCAAAAAAACCTTGTAGTTTTTAGCCCGCAGATATTTCTATCCAACTTTAAAAAGCAGGGAAATTGGGCAGCTATAGTGAATGCACCAGGGGAGCAGGAGACCTGACCTCCTCTCTGAGATATTGGACTGCCCTACAAATTGGTCAAAATGCAAACACCATTTGGGTTGGTCTTTCACAGTCCAATCCACTTGCTGTGTAGCTTGGAAGAATTTGGCAACATGAGCCTCTGAACATACGGTGAGTGGTGGCAACACCTACCATCTCCAAAGATGGAGAATTATATTTGTGTATGTTTGTTGGTGTTCTTCTTACTTTGCTTCTTTCCTGTGTTACTAATGTTTCTACACAGAATCTAATCTAGAAAAGTTTATTTCCCTCATTATTCATCCTAGAAATCTGTGTCAAATATATTTTTATTAATTTCAAAGCCTTTTTATTGGTCAATGTCATATGATTGTGAAGACAGCCTTTTGTGTTTCACATTGGAGGTTATGTTCTTTTTTAATTTTGGGTGCATTAACAGTTGAATCTGAACCTGCAGTTTAATGTAAAATCAGACTGATTACAATATGTTGCTACTTCAACAATGACTCTAGCTGTTGGAAAAAAGAGGATGAATGTTTTCAGCCTACTGTGTTTCAGCCACTTCATTTAAGGCAAGGTGGGCATGGTCAATTAAAAACATAGAGCACACCTAGAATTTTGCTAGCAAATATTTCACCTTCCACTCTTTGATTTTGTGCAAACTGATATACTCCTCATGTCCACTGGAAACTATTCTGCAGAACAGTCAGTGCCATTATTCCACAATTGTTTTTGGAGCTTTTTCTTAGTGTTGCAAAGTGTTGCTGTACTTCACATATTCACAGAAACAGAAGCAAAAGAGAATGTTTTACTATAGGAAACTTCACTAAAATTGCAAAGTAAATCAGACATCTGAACTATATCAACAGTCTTAATAATGTTGCTTCCTCCCTGCTAAAACAAGATCAGCACAGCACATGTCTTCTTTCTATTATTTGGGCTGATTGCAGGTGTTGCCCCCACTCACCGTATGCTCAGAGGCACATTACCAAATTCTTCCAAGCTACACAGCAAGTGGATTGGACTGTGAAAGACCAACCCAAATGGTGTTTGCATTTTGACCAATTTGTAGAGCAGTCCAATATCTCAGAGAGGAGGTCAGGTCTCCTGCTCCCCTGGTGCATTCACTATAGCTGCCCAATTTCCCTGCTTTTTAAAGTTGGATAGAAATATCTGTGGGCTATAGGTACATTCTTAAACCGCAAGGTTTTTTGCCTATTAGTGAATTTCTCTGCTTTTTAATCCGGGAGGTAAGAAATGACATCCTGTTCAAGTTTGCTGAGAATGGATTGATCATTTGCATGCTTATTGAGTTCAGTGGGATTTACTCCCCTGCAATCATGGTTAGGATCGGTAAAACTGACCACAGGGGATGGGGAGCAGAGGAGGAGGAGGAGGAGGAGGGAGGGGAGCAAGGGCAGAGGGGAGAAGGGGGAGGGGAGGAGGCAGGAGGGGGAGGGGAGAAGGACAGGTTTGATCATTTGCATGTTTATTGAGTTCAGTGGGATTTACTCCCGTGCAATCATGCTTAGGATAGGTAAAACTGACCAGGGGAAAGGAGGGAGGGCTAGAGTGGACAAGGGAGAAGGAAGGGAGAGGAGAAGGGAAGGAGGGAAAAGCAGGTCTGATCATTTGTATGCTTATTGAGTTCAATGGTATTTACTCCCATGCAGTCTTGCTTAAGATAGGTAAAACTGACCATGGGGAAGGGGAGGGGGGAAAGGGGGAAGGGGAAGAAGGGTATTGGAAGGGAATGGGGAGGGAGGGGCAAGGGAAGGGGGAGGGAATGGGCAAGAGGGAGGGTATAGGAGGGAGGAGAAGGGAGGGTGGGTTTGATCATTTGCATACTTTTTGAGTTCAGTGGGATTTATTTCTGTGCAATCATATTTGAAAATGGAAATGGACTGCCTTCAAGGAGATCTTGACTTATGGCAACCCTATGAACAGGGTTTTCATGCTAAACGGTATTCAGAGGGGGTTTACCATTGCCTTCCTCTGAGGCTGAGAGGCAGTGACTGGCCCAAGGTCACCCAGTGAGCTTCATGGTTGTGTGGGAACCCTGGTCTCCCAGGTCGTAGTCCAACACTGACCTGGGGGAGGGGCAGAGAGGGTAGGAGGAGGGAGAGGGAAGGGGAGGAGATAGGATGGCCAGGCTCTGGGCAGAGGGAAAGCCCCTTTCCAAAAAGAAAACAGTGTGAACAGTATCATTTTTCAGTGTTTCCACCACCTTTTTATTCTACAGAAGGCACATGTAGTCTCTCATCCAAATGTAAACCAAAGCTGTCCCTGGCCACATCCACACCAGGCCTTTATTTCACTTTAGGCAGTCATGGCTTCTCCCAAAGAATCCTGGGAAGTGTCGTTAGTGAAGGGTGCTGAGAGTTGCTAGAAGACACCCTGTTCCCCTCACAAAGCTTCAATCAGAGTGGCTGACTGCTAAACCACTCTGGCCACTGGGCCTCTGTCCAGGGGAATAGGATTATGAGAACTCTGACAGAAAAAAGTCCAAAGGGGCTCTGGGGTTTTTTCCTCTCTTTTTAGACTTTGAACTCTCTATTCTCTCTGACTGTTTTGTGTATCACCATGAAAATTTACAGGGTTGTTAAGCAAGTGTTTCTGAGTTCAGGACTATAAGTTTTGTAGGGTTTTGTTTTGAAATGAGCTTATGGGAAGCATCAGAATGGCATGGGGGTATTTTCAATTTAACATTGTGGAATGTGAAAAATCCACTCTGGCTGTAGTATATAGCCACTCTTGTGGCTGTATAATAACTGCAAAATGAACAAACTCTTTTTACTCCAGGCAAACAAACATGCTTCTTTATTGCTGGCTGCATAGAGAGGATAACTGAAACTGAAAAGCAGAGCAAAAGAAAGTGTGTGTGCGAGTCTGACATGGAGCTGGAAAGACACAGAGAGATTTGCTATGGACAGGGATAGCCTGACATCTGCTGTCTACGCTTTGGGAACCTCTAGGTTAGATTACTGCAATGCGTTATACGTGGGGCTCTTTGAAGACAGTTCAGAAATTTTAGTTGGTGCAGACTTCAGCAGCCAGATTGCTCACCAGGCATATAACACCAACTCTGGCACAACTATAATAATAAATAAATAAATAATAATAACTACACTGATAGCCAATTAGTTTCAGGGCTCAATTCAAAGTGCTTGTTTTGACCTGTAAAGCCTTATACGGCTCAGGACCCCAGTGCCTCAAGGACTGCCTCTTTCCATCTGAACCAACCCAGACCCTGCGTTCAGCACCTGAGGCCCATCTTTGTGTGCTTCCTCCAAGGGAAGTGCAGAGGATGGTGACATGAGAATGAGCCTTCTCAAAGGTGGCCCCATCCTTATGGAACACCCTCCCCAGAGACTCATGCCTGGCACCATCATTATCTATCTTTAGGCACCAGGCAAAAAATTCCTCTATTCCAGGCATTCAACTCTTAATTTTTTTCAGGAGTTTTGGAGGGTTTTGACATTGTAGCCTCTTTTAGGGGGTGGGTTGTTCCACCATCTTATCCATGTATTGTGTTTTTAAAAACTTTTTATTTGTCTTAGTTTTATATTGGTTTTAATATTTTTATTGTATGTCGCTTTGAGTTAATTTTTATGAAGAAAAGCAACTAATTATTATAATTTTAAATAAATAAATTTGAGGACTCCCCTAGAAACCTAATGGGGAAGCAAGTTCTGTTGGACTGTTAATGCTGTAAGCCCCTCCATCTTATGCTCAGGTTGTATATATGTGTAAATAAAACCTTATATCCTAAAGTCACCATAGTCTCCACTGACCTTCATTCCAAAGAAACCAAACCCTGGGTAAGCTCAGGAACCCCTGGAAGTCTTTTACCATTCAGAGATTGGGGTATGTGCAACAATATGTATTCTTCCAAACATTGATAAACATTTTATGTTGTTACATTGTTTGCTACTACAAAAGCAATTGAATTTTTTTTAATTAAAGCAATATATTTCTCTCTCTTGCACGTAAAATACTAGATCCTTCTTTTATAGCCTTTCATAAATTAGCATTGGAGTAGTGAAATCAGAAGGAATTGTCTGAAATGCATGCTATGATTTAGTTCATGTGCAAGAATCTTATTAATATTTCTGTGAGCTACACAGTATTGTGGAGAATTGGGCAGAGGGGATGGGGGATATGTGGTGGTGGCTCTCTTTCTTTTTTTTCTTTTTCTTTTTTGCATTTTGGGTGGCTGGAGAGATCAAGCAAGTATGATGTAGTAGCTAGTATATTGGGCATAGAGTAGGGAAAGCCATGTTCAAATCCCTTCTTAGCCCCAAAGGTTGCAGGGTGATCTTGAGCCAGTTGCCATCACTCAACCCAACCTACCTTACAGTATACTTGTGAAGAAAAAAGTACAGAATATGTTTATCATCGTGGGCTTCTTGGAGGAAGTGCATGATAAAAATGTAATTAACATACACATGAGGCTTGTTTGAAATGGTTGACCTTTTAGCAAAACTGAATATTTGTAAGAATGGGATCTGTGGGTGAAACACTATCTAAGGCAGTGACAAATTCTTCCTGTTGATTTAAGCCACCTCCATGCCACTCATATAGGACAGTAGTCACTGATGTGATAGAAACTGTTAAACAAGCAATGAGGGCTAATGAAGAATAATGTACTAGGATTTAGAAATACTTGAGTAGTTGGATTAAACTAAGTAAGAGGTTAGGGATGGACAGCCCCATTAAAGTTCAGTCTGTCACAGTTGTGCATGAGGGTAACACTAAGCCAGTCCTGTTTCCATGTGGATTTTAAAGGGAAACCATTTAAAATCTGCATGGAAATACAAATGTAAAAAAATAAAAGGACTTTCAAGGTGGTCCGAGGGCTTAAGTGCTGCCTCTGTGCTCTGTCCCTGTTTCTTTTTAAAAATCCCTTCTTAAAAGCAGCAGCCTCCAGAAGACTTTCAGCCATTCACAGCCAGGAGCATTTAGTGCAGCAGGCATTCTTGCCGACATGTGCTTTGAATAGAATAGAGGAGCAAGTCCCCCTGGGAGCAATGTAATGGGACTTGATGACATTCAGTTGCTATCAGAGTGAATTTTACAGCAAAAACATGGCTGCCCCCAGTGCTTACATGTAAATTTAAATTTAATTCATGTTTTGGTGGAGGGTGAGCCTGAAATGGGGGACTTTAATCTAATAAACAGGGGAAGTTACTTGCTAGAGAAAGCACACTGTAACTTTTCCTCGAATATGATTAATGTATCAATAAGAGTGTGGATGTGGATACTTGCATTAGATATGGCCAAGGTTATGCATATTGGTCAAGGTGTGGAAACTCCCTTATATAGCAGCAGCTATGAAGAGGATATTTGGCAGGAACCTGATAGTTAGCTTGAGCTACCCTGGGTTCCCCTGATTCCTTGTGCTGGTACTCCCCTCATTGCTCAGAGCAAAGCCAAAATGAGCACATGATCTCAGGGCAAGTGTTCCAGATGAACCAAGATTTACCAGACGTGTTATAACAATTTTGCTTCAAATAGTTTAATTATAAAATAATAAATGAAATGAAAGCTGATAAAAATAATGCAGGAAACTGTAAGCTAAGTTATCTTCCCCATTAGCATCTGTTAATACTCTCTGTAACAAACCTTAATTTGCAGTGGATTTCTCCATAGCAACTTGCTTGCCATTAAGAACATAAGAACAGAAGAAGAGCCTGCTGGATCAGGCCAGTGGCCATTCATGTTTACTGAAAATCAAATCATAGTTATGTAATCAAAATTCATAATTTTTGTGCTTTGGGAGTGGAAGTTCATCCAAGAGATGAGAGCACCTTAATTTAAAACAATAATTGCCGTGTCATTGCAACATATTTTTCCATTTATCCATGTGCATATTAGTGAATGGCAATGAACAACATTTGATGTATTTCAGTGATTCCCAAACTTTCCCCCCCACAGACTACTTGAAAATTGCTGAGGGTCTTGGTTGGACTACTTAATGATTTTTCTGCCTGTTGTAGCAATTGTAATGTGCTCTGCTAGATGCTGTATAATTTTAATTTTATTGCTTTTTATTTCTTATATTGTATTTTAATGTATAACAATTTGCATTCCGTAGAATTCAAAGTGTAATACAATAAAATACAATATAAGAAACAAAAGAAGCAATAGAATTACAACAGAAAATTCAGTATAAATATTTAATATGGACATGTTTGCATAAGTGTTCTGAAATTTGTTTTCTTGAATTTTCTTGAGTTAACATGGTATAGGCTTGCAGGTCATCACCCTATCTACTAGACAAATGAAAAATTAATGTTTAGCTCACAGGATGTGGCATACTTTGAGATACTTAATAGGTGTAATTTAAAATCAATATGTAATTATGGATATCTTGTATATTCAGAAGCTGGGCCTGATAGCCTTACAGGAGGAATATTATTCACTTTCCTTGGCTGTTAACACAAATGAGACTACATAAAAACAGGTTCTTTTCAATTCACTAATGAATGCACAGCATACTAGGACAGATTTAAAGCACATTCAAAATACTGTGGCGTGCCCCCCCCAATCTCCGAACAGTGAGATTTCTGGGGTCCCTGCACTCCTCCAGGGTTCAGTTTCCTTTGGGAAGAAGGTCAGTGGAGACTGCGGTGTCTTTATGAAATATGGTTTATTTAATTACACACATTCCATCCTGAGCTTAAGATGGAGGGGGTTTAAAGCATCAGCAGTGCAATATCCAGCTTTTCCATCAGGGTTACAGGAGGCACCCCAAATGCCATGGTGCAGAGAGCCAGTCTCTCTGCTTGCCTCCAGTCCCTAGCAATTCTTCTCAGACAACTAAAACTACAAGTCTCTCCTGGGCTCCGGGGGGGGGGATGCTCTCCTGAAGAGTTTCAATGACAAAAGGGTCTTCCTGGCCCATTCACCGGTTGCTGGGCAACCGATAATCCCATTATCCTACCTGGCCATTCTATTTGTTTAACAAAGGAAATTCATCTGGCCAGCAGAGCCAGCCACAAGGCATAGGATTCCAAATCAGAGGCTGAAAAGGGGACCCATAGGAATCATCCATCCCAACCCTCCCTGCTCATAACAATATGTTTGACGCACATGAATCCCATCAAAGAATAATGGGAACTGTAGTTAAGGGTGGTGGAATTATAGCTTTGAGGGGGAAACTCCACTTCTCAGGATTCCTTGGAGGAAGTCATGCGCTTTAAATGTGAGTTGGATGTGCTTTAAATGTATTATGTGGATCTGCATTGCTTCATAAACTTTGCCTGTATATAAATCATTTTAATTAAAATTTAAAATGGAAATAAGCTACCAGGTTTACTGGGCTGCGCACCATCTCGCAGCCTAATCTGCCCCTCAGGGTGAAAACAACAGAGGGACCATGACCACCCCAAGGAAGAAGGGCACACGTAAAATATAGAGGAAATGTTGTTGTTGTTGTTGTTGTTATGTGCCTTCAAGTCGACTACAACTTATGGTGACCCTATGAATCAGTGACCTCCAAGAGCATCTGTCATGAACCACCCTGCTAAGATCTTGTAAGTTCAGGTCTGTGGCTTCCTTTATGGAATGAATCCATCTCTTGTTTGGCCTTCCTCTTTTTCACTCCCTTCTGTTTTTCCCAGCATTATTGTCTTTTCTAGTGAATCATGTCTTTTCATGATGTGTCCAAAGTATGATAACCTCAGTTTCATCATTTTAGCTTCTAGTGACAGTTCTGGTTTAATTTGTTCTAACACCCAATTATTTGTCTTTTTCGCAGTCAAAAAGACTAAAGTAATGACAACAGAAGATTTATGTAACTTTAAAGTTGACAATGAGGACATTGAACTTGTCAAGGATTATCAATAACTTCGCACAGTCATTAACCAAAATGGAGACGACAATACTCAAGAAATCGGAAGAAGGCTAGGACTGGGGAGGGCCGCTATGAGAGAACTAGAAAAGGTCCTCAAATGCAAAGATGTATCACTGAGCACTAAAGTCAGAATCATTCAGACCACGGTATTCCCGATCTCTATGTATGGGTGTGAAAGTTGGACAGTGAAAAAAGCGGATAAGAGAAAAATCAACTCATTTGAAATGTGGTGTTGGAGGAGAGCTTTGAGCATACCATTTACTGCGAAAAAGACAAATAATTGGGTGTTAGAACAAATTAAACCAGAACTGTCACTAGAAGCTAAAATGATGAAACTGAGGTTATCATACTTTGGACACATAGTGAGAAGACATGATTCACTGGAAAAGACATGGTCAATTAAAAACATAGAGCACACCTAGAATTTTGCTAGAATATATTTCACCTCCCACTGTTTGATCTTGTGCAAACTGAGACACTCCTCATGTCCATTGGAAACTATTCTGCAGAACAGTCAGTGCCATTATTCCACAATTGTTTTTGGAGCTTTTTCTTAGTGTTGCAAAGTGTTGCTGTACTTCACATATTCACAGAAACAGAAGCAAAAGAGGATGTTTTATTACAGGAAACTTCACTAAAATTGCAAAGTAAATCAGACGTATTTAATGTGACCATCTGAACTATATCAACTGTCTTAATAATGTTGCTTCCTCCCTGCTAAAACAAGATCAGCACAGCACATGTCTTCTTTCTATTATTTGGGCTGATTGCAGGTGTTGCCACCACTCACCATATACTCAGAGGCAAATGTTACCAAATTCTTCCAAGCTACACAGCAAGTGGATTGGACTGTGAAAGACCAACCCAAATGGTGTTTGCATTTTGACCAATTTGTAGAGCAGTCCAATATCTCAGAGAGGAGGTCAGGTCTCCTGCTCCCCTGGTGCATTCACTATAGCTGCCCAATTTCCCTGCTTTTTAAAGTTGGATAGAAATATCTGTGGGCTATAGGTACGTTCTTAAACCGTAAGGTTTTTTTGCCTATTATTGAATATATCATTTAAATAAAGAAAATAAATATTGTGTATTAGAGGGTCACAACTAAATGTTCACTTTGCATTTCCACCATCAGTTTTACTTGCCTAATCAGACTCCTTTCTTCCTGTGGCCTCTTTTTTCTAACCATCCTGCCATAGCTGTTTCTTGGCCTGCTGCTTTTTAGGCCCCCTCCTCCTTTCATAAACTGGGTTGTGATTTTTATTGGCTGCATGATGTGCCAGGTCAGAAAGGGCCAAACTGGATTAGCACAGGATTTAAATATTTTTAAGGAAATGTAGGACTGTATGGGATTCTTATCAAGTCTGAAAAACTTGGCACTACAACCTAATATTAAATTTGATTTGGTGACAAATGAGAACCATCACATTCTTAGTTTCTATAGCAATAAAGAACTAATCTTGAAGAAGAAAAACCTGTGCAAATGAAAACTATGGAAATTCTCATTAATGCTTTTACAGAGCTTTTGTTAACATTGTAATCTTCAGCAGAATTGCATATTGGTGCTGCAAAATATCTAGACCTCATTTTGCTTGGGTGTTTAATAATAACATAGGTTAAGAAAGGTGCTTCAACAATGGGGCCTTGGATTTCCTGTACTGGAAATATCCTGTACTGGCACCCATTCCTTGGTACAACAGATTTGCTTTTCTACCAGGCACATTCTTGGCACTCCAAATATACATCTGACATAATGCAGTTTTATTCCCTCTTGATTTGTGTTTTATGGTTTTACATTTTATGGTTGTATCTTTGGTATGACCATTTTGTATATCTCCCCTGCCATCTAACTGATGAAGGGCAGTTTTAAAAATCCATTAACAAATAAATTACTAAGCTAACAAGAGAAATGCTACGACTTATGAGAATGGGTCAGAGAGCATCATGAATGCTCAGTTGTGTTGTCCTTCTGATCCAAGTTAATCAATGGTGCTTATGTTATTTTTTAAAACTGCAAACTTCAGGTAGAAGGTATGGCACAAAACCATGTACATTTCAGGGGTGTGCTAGCTCCCCCCCCCGAAATAGTATAGTGTTATGTGATTTGATTGTTGTAGCTCTTTAGAATTTGGTTACCCTGTAGAGAATCAGTTGCAGTGTTTGCTGGGATGGGGATGGGTGTGGGTGGGGAGAGAGAGAGTAAGGAAAAGAAAAAAGCAAGCCCCTGATATTGCAGTACAGAGAAATTCATGACTTAAACAGCGCTGCCTATCTTGCAAAACTCATCCTTCTGCCAATTAGTGTGCGGTTTTGAGGGTCATGCCTATATATTTCTGTGAAGCAACTGTATTCTCCACAGTGCCCACTGTCTAATAAAATGAACATTATAGTGCAGGGGTGGCCACTCCGTGGCTGTCCAGATGCTGCTGGACTACAGCTCCCATCATCCCTGACCATGAGCTGTGTTGGCTGAGACTGATGGGAGCTGTAGTTCAGCAGCATCTGGAGAGCCACGGAGTGGCTACCCCTTTTATAGTCTGTGTTTCCTGTTGTCAAGGGATTCAACAAATTTCAAAAGAGTTACTAATATTAATGCAGGTGTCGATGGTGTGGGCTTACCCTCCAACTGTTGCAGTCCAACTGGGATAGCCATGATTTTCAGAATTGTGTTCTGGGGAAACCATCACCCTCTCAACTATCCAAAAAGAGTGAAATTTCTTTATGCATTCATAACTCTGGTAATTGAGGCCGGTGGAATAGGTATCCAAACAGAACTGCTTATTAATCTCTTAATTCTTTATTATTTACCTTATGGAGAAGCAGAAAACTCTGTTAAAGAAATATAGTCATCAAGTATATAACTTATAGGGTGGTATTCCAGAATTCCATCTGGGCCTGTTTACATGCCCCAAAAAATCTGCATCCGCTGCTTTTTGCAGATCCTTTTAATTTGGACCGTTTACTTGACGTTTTACCCAACACGCGTGAGTTCTACTGCTTTTGCCTTTAACTCCGGATTAAATGGATGTGACAAAAACCAGCATTCACTTTTAAAATCCGCACCTGCTTCTACCGTGTATTACCTTTTAAGCGCCTTTTCTGGCTGCACAGTTTCTTCACCATTAGATCCTCCCTTTTCTCCACCCCTTTCACTGTCTTGGGGTGTCATTTTGTTTCCTGTGGTTGACGAAGCAACTTCCGGTTGCTCGACTTCCTTTCTCCTGTTTACTCCCGCCTCCCCCCCAATACATTTCCTCCCCCGCTCCTTTAAACAAAATCACATTCCAGGGCTGGAGCTCGTAAAATTCCTTCCTCGGAGCTGTGGTTTTGGCGCTGTTGTTTACGTCTAGGGTGTGTGTGTGCAAGAGAGAGAGTGTGAGAAACTGTGTATGTGGAGGACCTCTTTTGCCTCGTAGCATCCCTCCACTCCCCTCCAAAGCTGGATCTCTCCCCCCCTCTCAGGCTGATGCCTGTGCCCTTTCTGCAGCCACGGCGAGAGGAGGCTGGAGAAGGCACCGCTGGGGTAATTTGTAAGTGCCCAAAAGTGCAGGGGAAAGGGGAGCTGCCTTGGCATCTCATCCCAGCATCTGCTCCACTCACGGAGAGTGATAATATTAAATGGTCAATGCTTCTTTTAGTAGCTGCTTTTAATGTCTCTCTAAAGATAATTGTGTGGGTTTTTTATGTTTCCCAGAATGCATGCTGAGGCTTGTCCCGGGGTGCCAAAGGCACACCAATCTCACACAGGAACAGCCTAACAGTCATGGGTGGGAGCCATTCTTTCAAGCGCCTATTCCTTCGTTTAGGGAAACACCGCCCCTTCCCCGCCTCTGCAGTTAACATGCTAATGTGCAGGCACAGCAACAAGGAAACACTGATAGCAATAAACACACGTATGAATGCTACAAAGAAAAACAGCCAATTTATTCGTAGCGAGGGTGGAAGTATGTGAACTGTCAAAATCAATCACGATGGGAAAAGCAGCATTTTTAATGTGGATCTGGGTTCCCACGTAAACAAGCCCTCTGTCTTTTGAAAACAGACTCTCGGTTTGTAGCCTGGTGATTCTTGGCACAAGCTGGGTTGGAGAGTGGGAGAGAAACAGAGAACATAGATCAAGAAGTGAGAAAGCTGTGGGGAAGCTGTTTGTGAAAAGTTTCTGGAAGGGAAGAAGGTATGAAAACCAGGAGTAAATTATTGTAAGGAGGAAATCAGATCGTATATGTTAATGGTTTTGTTTTCTGGCAATGGAGATGTAGCCAGTACTTAATAACTTTAAAGGAAGAGAAGGGCTGAGGCTTTAAACTGTGTGCAACGCAGGGAAGTTAAAATTACTCTGTAATCTCGCTTCTTAGTGCTAAGAGTACACTTACTGTTCTGACGGTTCCAATGCGTTTCTACCTCTGTTTTCTGAAAATGGGCGCACACAACGCTAGCCAAACCCCATCCCTTTTTACTGTAAAACCTGGTGGGATCAGCTTGTGTAGTTTTTTTAAGTTAGTTTCAAAGAGATTTTGCAACTCATTGGCAGATCAACCCATTCCCCCTCCAGGTGTGGCCAATGAAAAGACTTTGTTGTAGGTGACTAATGTGCTCACAGACCTTGTGTGTATAGTTACTGGGGCTGGGGGAGCACCGTGCATATAAGGATTCTGTTATTTATTACTACTTAAGAATTATTTTCCATAGATGCACTGATTGATCTTGGGCTAGCCACTAACTGAAATGCCTTAGTGTTCTTCAATTTTAAAATGGGGCATATATTCTCTAAATGCATAAACACAAAATAGAGAGCCAAGACATTGTTTAGCAGAAACATGAGGATTCCTGGAGAAAAGAATATGGCTGCTGCCATCCTCCCTCACTCTTCCTGCTGCTAAGTCATGGTTTGACTTAGCGTTTCGTCCCATCCGTGATTTACCTCACTCCAGACAAGCCACAAGCTGTAAACCCTCAAACAAACCTTGCTTACAAGTTGTGCTAGTAAGCTTGTGCGTACATCTGCAGTTGGGCTAGCAGAGGTTTTTTTGGTTTTTTTAAAAAAAATTTTTAGTAGTGGTTCAGGAAATCTTCTGCTCATTAGAACTGAGCCTTCCACTTTTTGAAACAAGTTCCAGTATGAAATATCCATAATGTATGTTTAAGGCAGTAGCTGCCCATAGATTTCTTAATACAAACAAGAATTTGAAGTTACTGCACAGCTCTTTCCTGAGATCCTAACCTTCTTCTACATGAACAAATAATTCCTATGATTTCTAAGCCTTGAACTGAGAGAGCACCCCTGCTATTTATCCTGAGGTGAAATGAAATTAGTCAAGAATCTCTAATCTTTCCAAATTAGGTTGTTCCCCTCTCCCTTTGAAAAATACTTTATGTAAGATGTCTGCAACAGAGAAAAAAACCTCTGTTAATAGACTCTGCATGTTCTAAGAAGAGAAGCTAAGAAAACTACCAATAGTGAATATATACAACCCTTATGTGAATCGGATAATTTCCTGCATGTTATGCTTGGCTGTAATATCCTTTCTCATATTTTAAATATGCAGTCTTTCATCCTGTAAAGCATTCCTGATCTGTTTTAATTTGCTCCAAATCCCTTCATATTTTTTGTTCAAATATTTCTTAAATTATAACACCCAAAGCTGGAACCATTACTTAGGATGAAGCCTAACCGCTCTGATTATAAAGCAGCAAGTAAAGGAGTATTCCAATTTACAATATCACATTTAAATGGCATTCTCCATAACAGTTCTTCTAATTCTGTACCACTTTAAAAATGAATGGATATACTCTTTTTTAATAACTCCATATGTAGAAAAGAACAATGTAGAAATTGCATGCAGTTCATGTTTTTTCTCCTGAAGAAATGGTCAGAAATCCTACCTTTACAGGGACATTTTTTCTGTTCCTTCCCCTATATACTCATGAAAAAGGGCATGAGGTTTCATGTGTACCGCTATGTGTAGCAAGTATCTAAATATCATGGTCAGAGCTTGGAAGATTACTTTAAAAAAGTAATAAATTACAGTTACAGTTACATGCCCCCCAAAAAGCAGTAATTACCGTTACAATTACAATTGCTCTGAAAGTAACTGATTACTTTACTTTTACTCAAAAGTAATCACTACAATTACATTTTAGTTACTTTTTTAAAAAATTGCCTACAAGGTGCTGGCTTTGGCTGCTGCACATATAAGTAGCCTAAAATAACATTAAAATAAGAATACACACACAGAGGGTAGTAGAATAAAAAAAATTATCTGTAAGATTAACAGAATGGCATAACAGAATCTCACATCCCCCCACCCCACCCCCAGCAATGATGATACCCCAACACACATATAATTCACTTGAAATCAAATTTTACACTTGAAATGCTGCTTTTACAATACATTTCTGTTATGTCTCAAAAGAACAGGATGCTCAAAGAGCACATCAGACAAGGGATTTTTTTTACAGATTATGTTGCCATCAGTACTGAACAGGCGTTCTACAGCGGCGCTTGAAGGCATGGCTGTGTTGTGCTGTAAAAAACAACGCAGCACCCCTTTCAACTAAAACACATTTTGATCAATATGGCAATCCCCTATCATCAAAGAAAAATGCAAACTTTAGTACCTGTACTTTACTAGTTGCCTTTGTAATTTTTTTTTGTCAACAATATAGCTTAGAGGTAACTTAATCCTGTACATGCTTACCAGGAAGTAAGTCCCATTGAACTCATTGGGTAGACATGTATGCACAATTGAACTGTCAGAAGCAGAACTTAAGAGACATAACGTAGGTAAACAGAAAATGCCCATATCAAAAGTAATCCACCAGCACACACGTTATCCCTTCTCCTGCAATTAAAAATGTGGTCTTGCCCAGCATATAGTGAAACTATGGAATTTACTACCACAAGAAGCAGTGATGGGCACCAACTTGGATGGCTTTAAAAGAGGATTAGACAAATTCAGCGGCACCTAGCAATGATGGCTATGTTCTACTTCCACTGTCAGAGACAGTACGCTTCTGAATACCAGTTGCTGGAAATACAAGTGAGGAGAGTGTTGCTCGTGCACTCAGGTCCTGCTTATGGGCTTCCCTTTAGGGCATCTCATTGGCCACTGTGAGAACAGGATGCTACGCTACATGGGCCACTGGATGGATCTAGAAGGCTCTTCTTAAGTCCTCCTTTATCCATGTTCTTGCCCACTGGCTCCTTTCTCCCTCCACTCCATTGTTTACCACCACCATCCATTTTTTAAAACAATTGTTTTCTCCACTTCACCCCCACCTCGCTCTCCGCCTCCTCCCTCGTTGCCTCCTAAGCACCCATAGAGCATGAAGGAAGAACAATGCTGCACAGAAGCCCAGTTTGAAGCACATGATTTTTATTCACAAATCAGAGGAGCGGAAGACTTCCCCTGCTCCCCCCCCAAGTAATGCACAAAAGTAATGCTGGAAACATTACAATTACTCCTCAAAAGTAATGAAGTTACTACTCGTTCTATTACCAGCAAAATGTAATGAAGTTACCCACTCGTTACTCAAAAAAGTAATAAATTACAAGTAACTAGTTATTTGTAACTAGTTACTTCCAAGCTCTGATCATGGTATGATATTATTTTGCACCAAATATGGCAGTATTCAAAAGCACTTGACTCTGAAGGCATATTGTTTTTAAATGCAGAACAATGAAGCAAAACTCCTTTGAAACAGGAGTAAGAACCAGCATGGTTTTGGTGCTAAGAAAACCAAATTATTTCAGTCATTGTCTCTTGAGCCAAATATTACATTGCTGTCACATAAATAAACCTACCATTTTGCTGCTTCCTCTTCTGTAATGTTAAATTAGATGTGGAACAACACATTTTAAATGTGTGAAATTAATTTATTTTTGAATTAGTGCAGAATATTGCAGAAACATAATTCAACAGAAGAAAACAAAAAGTTCACTCTTTGGACATGTCTAAATTATCATATCTTGGCTAAATATTTATTTATTACATATTTATATACCATCCTATGATGCTTTACAACCTTAAAAGACAATTAATAAACAATATTGAAAACCAATAAAATGTTAAAATAAATGCAAATTAAAGTACAACCATAAATTCAAGGACCAGAATAGCTCTCAAGACCATATATTAATAAGTGTTTCTCAGTCCTAATTCATACAGCTCTTAAGAGGCAAAATCCAAACTTCTTGAATGGGGCATCTATGGATAAATAACACCGACATGTATGAAAGCTGGCTCTCAGCATTTAGTAACTCAAGGGCAATCCAGTGCACTTTAGAACACTGTCAGGGAAAGGAATCTTGAGCAGCTGTTTCAGTACATAATGTGACAAATCTCCCCTCCCCATCCATTGCCAAGCAGAGCAGAATTATTACTTTACCACACAGCAGTACTTTGTAATGGGGAATTTATTTTTGGTCATGAAAATCTCTTCCAAGTGATGAAGTAAGTTAGCTGAATCCCAAGGGGAATGTGTGATTGCTGCAGATGGAAGGCTTGACAGCATCATTCTGATTAGTCTGCCGCCATCATCTTCTTTGCCTTGAAGAGCAGCTTGGAGGTTGTGTCTTTAAAATCCCTGTTCCTTCACTGCTTCAAACAAAGCCAAATGTTTTATTTTCATCTGATTTCAGAGGCCAAAGAAAATGAAGCAAGCAGGATGGGTGGAAGGCAGGGGCAAGTGCGGGACAGAGAAGGCATTGCATGGTTTGCTTGAATGAGTGAAATAGGACATAAAAATGAACAATAGATCTCTAAGTGCCCCTGAAAGGAATGGAACAGCTGGAGTGATGACAGAAAGAAGGGATGATGAAAGCCAGTGACAGCAAAGAATGCTGGTGATGTAAATTCACGTTGGAAGAGGGTGCAATGATAGCTGAATAGACGTAGTTATCAGGTTGAGTTGAGTTGTAGAACTGGCTTGTTTATCCGTACAACTCACCTACATCTACTCTATTCAAATATTTAATTTGAAATTTCTATCCCACCCTTCATCCAAAGGAGGCCAGGGTGACAAATAATCAAATAGCAATTTAAATAGGAAAAAAAATTGAACTCATTTAAACACACCAAAAACATAAGAAAACATTTAACAACAGTCACAAATACTCACAGCTAATAATTTCAAGGTTGAGATGAATGGTATATTTCAGCCATGACATACCTGGGTGAAAAAAAAAGTTTTTAAATTCTTCCTAAATGTTAATAATGAGGGAGACAGACACATCTCTGCAGGGAAGTCAGTCATAAATAGGAAATTGCTGTTGGTGGCACCACCAAGGGCCTGCCTTGCTGATTGTACAACCCAAGATGGTTGATTTTGGGAGAGGCACTCTTTTAGGTACCTAGGTTCCAAGATATTTAGGGCTTTGTACACTAATGCTCATGCTGTGAATTGGACCCAGTAGTTCACTGACAGCCAGTGCCGGGCATTGAAAACTAGTGACACATGGTTTCATCAGGCTGCCTCACTCACTAACCTAGTAGCTACATTCTGCGCTAGCTGTAGCTTCTGGACTATCTTCAAGGCCAGTCCAATGTGGAGCACATTGCAGTAGTCCAGGCAGGAGGTCATTATAATAATAATAATAATAATAATAATAATAATAATAATAATAATAATAATAATAATAATAATAATAATAATAATAATAATAATAATAATAAGATTTTATTTGTGAGTCGCCTATCTGGCCGAATTAACGGCCACTCTAGGCGACATACATGTACATGATAAAATACAATAAAAACCAATGAAAATCACCAACAATAATTAATATACCAATATTAAAAGCAACCCACCCCAGAGATCTCATAGGCCTGCCTGAACAGCCAGGTCTTCAAGGCCCAGTGGAAACCTATCAGGGAAGGGGCATGGCGAAGGTCAAAAGGAAGGGAATTCCAGAGGGTGGGGGCCACAATCGAAAATGCCCGCTCTCTGGTCCGCACCAGCCTCGCTATCTTAACTGGTGGGACCGAGAGAAGGTCTTGTGTGGCTGATCTCATCAGGCGGCATAATTGGTGATGCTGGAGGCGCTCCTTCAGATAAACTGGGCCGAAACTGTATAGGGCTTTGAAGGTCAATACCAATACCTTGAACTGGGCCCAGTAACCAACTGGTAGCCAGTGTAGATCTACTAACACCGGAGTGATATGATCACGGCGACAGCTGTTCTTAATCAAGCGTGCCGCCGCATTCTGTATCAGTTGTAATTTCTGGACCGTTTTCAAGGGTAACCCCACGTAGAGTGCATTGCAGTAGTCTAAGTGAGAGGAGACCATTGGGAGCAGATGGGCAGGAAGGTAGGGTTGCAGTCTCCTTATCAGATGTAATTGATACCAAGCTGCCTGGCTCACTGCCGAGATCTGAGCCTCCATGGACAGCTGGGAGTAAAGAATGACCCCGAGGCTGCGGACCTGGTCTTTTAGGGGCAATTTTACCCCATTGAACACCAGGTCTATGTCCCCCAGCCTGCCCCTGTCTCCCCCAAGCAACACCTCGGTCTTGTCGGGATTTAGCTTCAGCCTATTCCTTCCCATCCATCCACTTACGGATTCCAGGCACTTGGAAATGGTGTCCCCAGCCAACTCTGGTGAGGACTTAAACGAGAGATAGAGCTGAGTGTCATCCGCATATTGGTGACACCGCAGCCCGAATCTCCTGATGATGGCCCCCAGTGGCTTTACATAGATGTTGAATAGCATGGGGGAGAGGATAGAACCCTGTGGCACTCCACAATTTAGAGGCCAAGGGTCTGAAACCTCATCCCCTAATGCCACCTGTTGGTGCCTGTCTGAGAGATAGGAATGGAACCACCGTAAAACAGTGCCCCCTATTCCTAATCCCTCCAGGCGATCTAAAAGGATACCGTGGTCAACGGTATCGAAAGCCGCTGAGAGATCCAGGAGGACGAGGAAGGTGGATTCTCCCCTATCCAGCGCCCTCCTCATATCATCCACCAGGGCGACCAAGGCTGTTTCAGTTCCATGTCCAGTCCTGAAGCCCGATTGGAATGGATCTAGATAATCTGCTTCATCCAAGTGTGTTTGTAACTGTTTGGCCACCACTCGCTCAATCACCTTGCCCAGGAATGGTAAATTAGAGACTGGGCGGAAGTTATTCAACTCTTGGGGATCCAAGGAGGACTTTTTCAAGATGGGCTTTATGACTGCCTCCTTGAAGGCCAATGGCATTGCACCCTCTTCCAAGGATGCATTTACCATTGCCTCGATCCCTCCGCTCAGTTTCTCTTTGCAGCTCATAATGAGCCACGAGGGGCAAGGATCCAACAAGCAGGTGGTTGGCTTCACAGTAGAAAGCACCTCAGAGGGAAGAGGCTGACACCGATCCCAGCGTACTGGAATGCAACTGGCCGTCTCTGGCTCACTTCCTGTATCCACGGTGCACGGAATCATGCTCTTCAGGCGCTTGATTTTATCGGCAAAGTGTTTAGCAAATATGTCACAGGAGGCTTTAGAATGCTCCATGGGTTCCTGAACAACTGGACCGACCAGCTTTCAGACCACTTGGAACAACCTCCTGGGACAACACTCTGCAGACGCAATAGAGGCAGCAAAGAATTCCTTCTTTGTTGCCCTTGTTGCCACCTGGTAGGCAGCTATTGCTGCTCTAACCAGTGTCCGATCGTCTTCAGAGCACGATTTCCACCACCGGCGCTCTAGTTGTCTCACCTCCTGTCTCAGACCCCGGAGCCATGGTGTATACCAGGGTGCTATCTGAGCTCTATTCAGGGGGAGAGGACGTTTCGGAGCCACCCGGTCTACTGCCCTAGTGATCTCCTTATTCCACTCCATCACCAGGGTTTCGACCGGGCGGCCTTCCGCCAGCTCCAGATCTCCCAGAGCATTCAGGAATCCTTTAGGATCCATCAGGCGTCTGGAGCATACCATCTGAATAGGTCCTTGTCCCCTGCGGAGGGTGTGTGGCATTGAGAGGTCCATATTCACCAGGTAGTGATCTGACCATGACACGGGGTTGGAAGAAACAGCCCCCATTTTCAGAGCACTTCCCTCCCCTCCCGAGACAAACACAAGATCAAGAGCATGACCGGCTACATGGGTGGGCCCTATATTACTAAGGTGCAGTTCCCAGGAAGTCATGGTTTCCATGAAATCCTGAGGGGCTCCAGTGAGGACGGTCTCGGCATGCACATTGAAGTCCCCCAAAACCAACAGGTTGGGGGAGAGCATTCGTACGTCCGAGAGCACCTCGGTCAGGGAGTCTGCTGTGTTGCGGGGTGGGCGGTACACAAG
Source organism: Rhineura floridana (assembly GCF_030035675.1). NCBI lineage: Eukaryota > Metazoa > Chordata > Lepidosauria > Squamata > Rhineuridae > Rhineura > Rhineura floridana. The sequence goes on from NC_084489.1 coordinate 18,750,382, forward strand.
TAGAATCCCTAAACTGCCCTTTGGGCCCAAACTCCAGTACATGCAGTCAACAAACTTGGTCTCATTAGAGCAAGGACAACTGAGGCTAAGCTATCTTGGTCCAGGAATGATTGTTGATCAGCCTAAATTGGGCATAAATATATAAATACTTAGCCACAGAAGGTATTTGAAACTCCATGATTAGTTGGAATGCAGGCATACACCCGGTCTACAAACTTGTTTTTTTCAGGGGGAGGTCAACCTTTCCCAGAATAGGTGTCCACCTAATTTCCAGACATGGGAGCTGCCAAGCCGCAACACCTCTCCCTTTCTTGTCAGGATTTGTCCTCAGTGTTTTGGCACCGTTTGTTTGTTTATTTATTTAATTTGTTAGTCTCCTCATACTAGTGGTCTCTAGGTGACTTACTGCACATGTGAAAAGCATACAATATAAAATAAATTTTCAAACATACAAAATACAAAATTTAAAATTTAAAATCCAAACAAAAAGGACTAAGACAACTTATCAAAGGCCTGAGGGAAAATAACGGTCTTAGCCTGGCACCTAAAAGATGGATAGAGAAGGATCCAGGCGTGTCTCCCTGGGAAGAGCATTCCATAGGTGGGGGGGCATCATTGAAAAGGCCCATTCTTGTGATGCCACCATCTGTGCCTCCCATGGAGGGGACACATGAAGAAGGGCCTCAGATTATCGAATACAGGGTCCAGGCTGGTTCATACAGGGAGGGGCAATCCTTGAGAGGTCCTGAGCAGCATAAGGCCTTATAGGTCAAATTGAGCCCTGAAACTAATTGGTAGCCAGTGCAGCCATGCCAGAATTGGTGTTATATGTGTGGACCTACCTACCTTAGTCAGGAATCTGGCTGCCATGTTCTGCACTAGCTGGAGTTTCTGAACTGTCATCAAAGGCAACCCTACGTGTAACACATTGCAGTAGTATCGCCTAGAGGTTCCCAGAGCGTAGACAACAGAAGTTAGACTATCCCTGTCCAGATATGGGTGCAGGTGGGCCACCAGTCGAACCTGGTGGAAAGCACTCTGTGCCACCATGGCCACTTGAGCCTCAAGCAACAGTAATCGATCCAGGAGTACCCCCAGGCTATGTACCTGCTTCTTCAGAGGGAGGCCACAACCTATCCATTTGGTCTAGAGAACCACTCACTAACAGTACCTTCGTCTTGTATGGATTAAGCCTGAGTTTATTAGCTCTCATCCAGTCCATTACTGAGACAAGAGACAGGTTTAGCACATCCACTGCCACACCTGCAAGTGTAAAGGAGCAGTAGAGCTGTGTGTCATCAGCATAGTGCTGACAATGTACTCCAAAACTCCGGGGGACCCCACTTAGTGGTTTCATGTAGATTTTAAATAGCATGAAGGATAGAATCGAACCCTGTGAGAGTCCATATTGAAGGTTCCACTGTGCCGTATAGCATTTCCCGTGCACCACTCTCTGAGGTTGACCATCCAAATAGGAATGGGACCACTGCAAAGCAGGGCCTCCCACCCCCAACTTGGAGAGCCATTTCAGAAGAATACCATAGTTGATGGTATTAAAAGCCACGGCAAGATCAAGAAGAATTAACAGGAACACACTCCCCCGTCTCTCTCCTGACGTAGGTTGTCATAGAGGGCGACTAAGGCAGGTTCTGTGCCAAAGCCAGGCCTAAACCCCAATTGAAGTGGATCCAGAAAATTGTTTTCATCCAAGACAACCTATATCTGGTCTGCAACCAAGCGCTCAAGAACCTTGCCCCAAAAGGGGAGATTGCTAACTGGCCAATAATTATTTCAATTTTCTGGGTCCAGGGAGAGCTTCTTAAGAAATGGTCTGCCTTCTTTAAACAGGCAGGGACCACCCCCTCTCACAAGGATACATTAATCACTTCCCTGGCCCAGATAGAGAGGCCCATCCATCCCATCACTGCTTCCAGGTACCGGTCCAGCACTTCTACAGCCTGTCTTCATTCAGATGGAATGGAGAGATAGAACTGTGTGTCATTAGAACACTGGTGACACCATGCTCCAAATCCTAATGGTTTTATACAGCTGTTGAATAGGAGACATAATGGCTCCTTACAGGATCCCACAGCTCAAAAGTCAAGTGACTGAGGAACAGTCCCCTAGTGCTACTTTCTGGTAACAACCCTGCAGGTAGGAGCAGAACCACCCCCGAGTCATTCCAGAAGGACACCATGGTCAGTCCTTAGTGCTTAGCTGTTATGTGGCATAATATTTTTACTTGTGCTTTTAACAATGTTGTAAATTGCTTGGGTAACAAGCTGACTAACAAATCTAACAACAACAACAACAATAATTAATAATACAATTTCCACCTTGAGTCCTTCATCTTGGGCCTTTATTTGCCTGGACTGACATTCTGAAACTTGCTTTTCTTGGTTGCACATCACACTCTGTCCCCCATTCCCTGCCTCTAGATTGGAGCCAAGCAGACCTCCATTGGCCTAGAAGATCTGGGCCACTTAGCATAAATATTTTATTTGTCTATTCCAAGTAATTTGGCAGGACTGCTGCATTCAGTTCCTAATATCAGCTGTTTAAAATTGTTTAATGCAATCAGTTAAAACATGCACATGCTGCTCTTCCAGAGGAGAGGAGAAAGAAATACTCAGTTTTACAATAGTGTGGGATTTTCTTTGTTCTGTTCATACATCAGTGCAGTTGTGTGCAGCCTAGAGATGGGAAACATTTACTTCTAAATATAAGCATTATAATTTGTTTGCATGTATCTGTTTTGTCAATACATTTTAATCTAAATTGTTTTGATGTATTAATGTATTAATTTTTTATGTATTGTATTTTATTTTGTCAAGTTGCTTTGAGACTTTTTATTGTATAAAGAGACTGATACATGAAATAAATAAATAATAAGACTAGAAAAAAGAGGTAAACATCTCAGAAATGTTTGAACTTTGAATAGTATAGGAACATTCTTCAAATTATTGAATTGCCTTAGTTTTTGTAACTTAATGGGATAGTTCTTGTGTATTTCTTTTTTTTGAAAACAGAGCTATATCATAATTTAATTTAAATTTAACAGAAGACCAGGTTTGATGTGACTCAGACTTGTAAGTGGAGTGTTCACCAATAACTCCTCATTCTAGTCCTGAAAAATGGCCAGAGCACTGCAATTTCAAACAGTGTGTGTGTGTGTGTGTGTGTGTGTGTGTGTGTGTGAAAAGAACAATAATACAATTTTTGGAGGTGGTCCTTGGTGTCATTGCTGTAACTCTGATACAGACCCGGTTTATACACAGTGTTTAGCCAAACCATGGTTTAGAGTGGACAATAAACATGCGGGTTCTTAGAGTGAAGATCACAGATGGTGCATTCTTTCCCTGGTCCTGCTGCCCTGCCATCTGGGGTTAAGTCATGGATTTGCCTAGCATTATGTCTGAACCCAGGTTTGTGGTTTGACTTCCCCAGACACACCATGAATGGTAAACCAAGAACAATCCTTGGTTACAGGTCATGGTTTGTCTGGAGTGAGGGAAACCATGAGCCTGTGTTTGGATGTAATGCTAAGCCAAGCCATGACTTAGCCCCAGGTAGCCTTCAGCAACAGGACTGGGGGAAGGAGTGCAGCCACTGTGTTCTCACCCTTGGAACCCACACATTTGCTTATTCACACTAAACTATGTTTTGACTTAGTGTCACATGTGAACTGAGCCATACTCAGTCATGAATAAAAATAGTTTAGGGCTACTTAATCTTGCATTGTACAAACTTCATGTGGGAACTATGCCACATCATTTTTCACAGGGGAGTTATTTTTGAGAACCAGGCCATTTCCTTGGCAGAACTGTAATTGCCTCATGCTAACGTTTTAACATAGTAGTGAACAAACTAACTACTGTAAAAGGCATTTTACTTTAATTCAGGATAAATATCCATCTATCTGTTGCATATTGTTTGCAAATAAGACTCACATACATACACACTTCCCTGAGAGTGATAGCAAGCAAAGATGCAGGTTACATACCAGTGAAATCTGTTGATGCTGGCTAATAAATTATAATAATGCAGGTTGTAAGAAGCAGTACTTTTTTTATACTGGATGAAATCAGTCATTATCTAGCCTAGTGGTATAAAAACTGTTTCCTGGGATGCCTGGAGTTCCTTGAAAATTTATCAAGAGTTTTTGGGAAGACTGGTAACAGTATAGAAGCTTTTCTGAATGACAGTAAACTGACTGTTATTACTCTTTCACTGTAACCTGCAGCTACAGGAGAATGATAGGTGTTCCATCTAAGCTGTGTACTCTGTTTAAAAGAAGCAGTGGTGAGGCCCAAATGCCTTGCATGAACTAAGGCTGTAAGCACACCAGTCGCCAGAGCAAAGTGTTTCCATTAGCCACACCTGGAGTAGGGATGGGTGGATCTGTCAATCAGTTATGAAATCTCATTGAAGCTGAATTTACAAAAAAACCCCGAAACACTCAAGCTGCTCCCACCAGCTTTTACAGCAAAAAAGGGTGGGAATTGACTAGTGTCGTGTGTCCCCCTTTTCAGAAGAGAGGGTGGAGACATATTGGAACCGGCAGAACAGTGAGTTTCTACCCTGGGTTTGCCCCCTAATACATGGCTGGGCTTTTCTCAATGTGATGAGATTCTTTGACAGATGAATTTATGGCAATTCCCCGAAAATGAATCTTTAGCCCTCTTCAGACATTCTCCTCATGTGTAAAGCCTGCACAAGTTTGCCGATGAGTGAACTAACTCCTCCGTCCCATTGCCTTCCACAGCTGGAGGGCAAACATCTGAAGCAGGAAGCCTCCTGTAGTCATGGAGGCTTCCCCCTTCAGAAATTTTCCCTTCAACTTGTAGAGGATGATGGAGGCAGAGCTTAGTGCACTTGTTTCCACTGCCCCCATGTGTGTGATTTTTAGCCTAAAGAGGACTTTTAAAAATCACCTTTTAGCCTAATGTGCAGTGTGTCTGCTGATTAGCATCATGTCTCAAGGACATCAGACAGTACCCCTGTCCAATCTGTGTTATGTGAAATGCTTTCAGCTTGAAATTCTAGAAGTGAGCATGTTCCCCCCTCTACCTGCACTATAGCTTAGTGGCTCTGCCACTACGTTATAGCTTCTTAGGATGATTGCCTCTCTCTAACCCTAACACTTAGGGCTTATCCACATGGGAGCTTTTCTTCATAGCAAATATACAGCTTTTACCATCATAATAGATTTGCTAGGTCCATACTTCGTGCTCAGTGGTAGCTTCAAATCCGTTGTTTCCATGCACACAAGGAAGTGTTCCTCTGGGAAGGATTTGTGTCACTGTTTCCTTGTGGCCCCACCCTCTAATTTTATATTTTTCCTCCCTCCGGTTGCTCAGTTACTGGGCATGTGCAAATATTTTTGACCTGAGCAGTATTTCCACTCCCTCTTTCCCCCCGCTTCCTAAAGTTTGGTGGTTGAAGAGAAGTGATGTCATGTACCCCCTCCTTTCTCTGCTGCCCCTTGCTTTTTCTGAGTTATTTTTTCCCTGCTGGAAAACAATAACATAATATTGATTGGGGGGAAAAACACGCAATAGCAATATTTTCTGAAAATATCAATACCAATATTGATAGTTTTGAGGTGAATTTTTTTATAAAAAAACCCACTTTAGATTTTTTTTTAAGAAACAAAAGGAGTGAAGGAAGTTTGTTTGGGGAGAAAGGGAGGGAAGAAGGGAGGGCTGCAGCAAACTGTGAAAGGGGAAGGACAGAGCAGTCAGAAGTTGCTAGATAAACCACTGGAAACAAAATGGAATTCATGGGATAGTTAGTGGGTGGAGAAAGAATAGCTGAAAGTGATGAGTCACCCGCCCACTAAAAGCATCGAAGCAAACCATCTGCAAAGACATGTGGAGTGGAGTGGAGCCTATTGCTCTAAACTTTTCATATTGTCAGCGGATTGGGTTAGTATGGATTTACAGGGAGAAAACTGTGTGATAGCTTCTGTTTGCCAGTAACGTCATGTGAACCATGCAAATTAAAAGGGGATGCAAGTAGCATCAAACACACACTAAATCATCGTGTAGATGAGCCCTTAGATGTTATAGGAGTCTGCTGGAAAAAACATTGTCCATGGCTTCTTCAGCCTCCAGGATACTGGACTAGGTGTAAAGAAACTGTTCAGCCAGTCATTAACATTAAGATCCCCCCCCGCCTGTCTGCAATAGAGCTCAAATATTTGTCCTTTTCATTATTTCCTTCCCAATTAGTATCTGTTTAGAGCCATATTTTTCTAGAGCTAAAAGCATTAATCAGATTAATTCCTAGATAGACTGATTTCATTTATCTCAGATTTAAAATGTGTATTTTTATGGGATTTTAATCCGTGTTCCCTATGAATGGATGTGTAGCAGTAATGGAATTATTGTAAATTATCTATGATGGGCACCCCACAGTTTAACCATTTTAAATGCTACGTGAAACATTGTTTACATTTTCCCCATTTATTTTTCCTGTTTGAGGCTGAACAATCCAGTCTACTGGGTTGTACCTAGTATACAACTCCAGTAGAAGCACTTAGTGTAACATTTGGATATATAGCATAAGGCTTCCCCTTCCCTCTACAACACTGTCCTGTCGTTTTGATGAGAGTTTTTACTGTTGTGTGAAAAGTTTGGCTACACAGTCCCACTCTTTGCAGCTGAAGACCACATGTGCTCTTTAAAAAGAAACAGAGACTGAACATGGCAAGATAATACCCACAGTGCAACTATCATTCTGCTGCAAGACTGTACTCTACATGCAGTGAGGCATTGATTTGCATTTTACTAAGTGATGTCACCAAGACTCTATCTGCAGCTGCTGCTCTGAATTCCACTTCCTGAGTGTTCTTTGACTAGCCAGACTGGCCTACTTTAGTGCTTCTAATTAAATCTTAAAACTTTCAAGAATTTTCCAAGAATTTTCCTCTATCCTGCCTCCCCAAACATGTCTGTAGGATCTGGGCCAAGTCCAGATAGGTAGTGTCTTAAGTTACCTCAATGAATATTTGTTTTAAATTACTCACAAGCCTGCTGTCTTAATTAGCTGTCACAACCTGTTGTTAAATATTTGGTATCTTTAACATGTATTGATTTGAGCCATATCCTACAAATCTGATACAAACAAAACAAAACAAAATACCAGGGAGACGCATCCACACCCCATTGGATTGTCTTTCAAGTAATGAAGTTCTTGTCCTGTTTTCAGTTCGTAATTCATTTCTTTTTGACTTGGCACATGATCTGTCTGTGCTCAAAGGATTTCCTCTTTTGTGACTTGCAACTCTGAAAGAAAAATGGAACTTCCATTGTTTTGTATTTGTTTTAAAACAGTGTAACCAGGATAAGAGACTTGCAAGAGTATATACACAGAACATTGATATAATTCAAGTGTGTGTGTTGTGGGGCATAGGGAGGGAATGTCAGAACAGATCAGGTCTCCTTTCTCTGATCTGGCTTTCTGCCCTCTTGTAGCTTTCCATTATCTTTATTTTTGTAGTTCCACCAGGGATATGGTTAAGAAATAGCCTGTGTATTGCTTCAATCAATGGGAGATTAGTGGCATGGGTGTTCTTAGGGGGTGGCCCAGGGTGGCTGGGTCCTCTGTCTTTTGGCTGGGTCTGGGATCTTCTACTGCCTCCCCATTGTTAAAAACTTCTAACAAAAATTCTTACAGGATGGCTGGGCACACTGAGATGCATAGTGCTGGTACCCGTCACCCAACATCTTAATTTGCTTTCCAGTCATGGCACAGATTGTGTCAGTTTGTGGTTGCTGGATATTGTGTGAGGATAGTATTGGCAGGTCACTTATAAGTACAAGCAGTTGCTGGGTAGGGTGGGGAAGGTGTGTGTGTGTGTGTGAAAGAGAGAATGAGGGAGAAGTCATGTTAAATGTTGGGACAAGACTTGCTTTAGGTTTAACATGTATACAAGCACTAGTTCTTGCCAATAGATTGTGGATGGGGCAGTGGACCCAACCACATAAAGTGTATCCAGAACATTCTGTTGCAGCCCATAGCTCAGAGTGAGCCCTAACAGTAAGAACAGGACTTGTCCCCTCCTCTGAAATTTGGCCTAAATTTGCATCAAAATATATCAAATTAGCACATGCAAATTTATGTCACTGTCCTGTGTCCCAGTTCTTTTAAGTATCTTTGTGAGTGGACCATGAGAATACATGAGAAGTGACACAGGTTCCCCATGGGGAAAGGAGACAGGCAGGCAGGAGGACCTCCCCTCAGATTCTTCTTCACTTCTGCTGTGCTAGGTTCAGCATGAAAAAGAAAATGGAAACATGGCGTTTGCATTTATGAAAATGGAAAACTGGTTTTTCCCTTCTTATTCTGGTCTCTAGTGGGACATTCACTGTTCTTCTATCTCTATTTTGGGTTTGATCTACAGTTGAAACTAGTTAGAGGAATTGCTGTATTGATAAAGTGAGCCAGGAAGTACAGTCTTTTATAGTTTGTTTGAATGTGCTGATTTTGCCAAACAGACAAAAGTGAATAAAAATCATATTTGTCATGGAGTTAGTTGTTATGAGTCTGAGTACATGTTCACAAAGCACTAATCTACTAAGTAGGATTCTGCTTACAGACATCCAATTTTTTTATTGAAAAAGTAGTGATTTCTGGATGTGTGACATCCTAACATATATTATTCATAAGATCCAGATATGTTTTTGTTAAAAGATAATTGTCTTTGCACAGGAAAGTAAAACTCCTCAATTTATCAGGGAAGCACTTTAAGGGTTTTGGAACAATGCTTCTTCCTACATACATGAATAAAATACTGTTGGTGTCATGACCTCTCAATTGTTTAAGCTGCAGACTTTTTGAAGGAGCACATTATACTCTTGTATCCTGTCAAATGAAAAATATCTTCTGTATTGCAGAGGCATTACCACATCACAGTTCAACTCAAGATAAAAGTGAACAGATTAATTATTGTGGTACATGTTTGCAATGGCAACAGGTCTCAACGTCAGATACAAAGTGATTTCTCCACAGTGGGGCATTACTTGTACTGCACATACGCTGTCATCAGGAATGCAAGACACTGATAAGAAGTTTCCATGCCGTAAGTGGTGCTACGAATTAAGACCTGTATGTAGAATTCACAATGCAGATTGCGGCCTATTGCCGAATAAACACAGACACCGTTCATTGGGTTAAATCATGGGCCACTTTATTAAAAACAGAGTCAATTATAACCAATGAACCTGCAGAGGGACAATACAGTGTGGGGGAATTCAGCTGATCCAGGCGAAGCCTGCTTGCAGCTATAGGGCAACCAAACGTTGCCAGAGCCTGGGGCTGCCCTGTGCCAGGCCCCAGCTCCGGCCACACCCTGAAGATGTGTAGGGGGTCCAACCCGCATCACCGCCCCCCGAAGCCGTGAAACTCCAAGCGGATGAGGCACGTTGGCCCCAAAAGCGGCCCGTGTTCTGCTCCCCCGGGCCGTATAGCCCAGAGCTGCAGGCCCCCGGACCGCCAATCACCCCCAAAGGTGCCTAAAGGTGTCACCTAGCTGCCCTTTCCCTTTTAACCTTTCCCCCGCGCTTCCTTGACCAGTGACCATTAAACTATTCAGCCAAAACGAACCAATTAGCCTATTAGCCCCCACAGGCACCCGTGCTAACCCTTGACCCTCCTCTGCAACCACAGTGTGGAGTAGGCAAAAGAAACCCGCCAGCAAAGCGAGGCAGGCAGGCCAAAAATTCCTAGTCGGCCCCGTAGCGACCAAATTAATCACATTGCAGCCAAGGGAGGGTCGGGCGGGTGCCGCCAAAAAATTTGCAGTGAGGGTGGGCTGCTGGCGGTACGGCCTTAAATGGCCGTCTGCCGCCCTGCCCCCTTGCTGCGTGCTACGTCAGCGCACCAGCGCGCTGCGAGCATGCCTCCCTCATCAAGATGGCGGCTCGGCTGCAGCCGCAAAACTCGTCCCTTCGCCGGTAAGTCCCGGCGCAGAACGGGGGTTGCGGCCTATTGCCGAATAAACACAGACACTGTTCATTGGGTTAAATCATGGGCCACTTTATTAAAAACAGAGTCAATTATAACCAATGAACCTGCAGAGGGACAATACAGTGCGGGGGAATTCAGCTGATCCAGGCGAAGCCTGCTTGCAGCTATAGGGCAACCAAACGTTGCCAGAGCCTGGGGCTGCCCTGTGCCAGGCCCCAGCTCCGGCCACACCCTGAAGATGTGTAGGGGGTCCAACCCGCATCACCGCCCCCTGGAGCCGTGAAACTCCGAGCAGATGAGGCACGTTGGCCCCAAAAGCGGCCCGTGTTCTGCTGCCCCGGGACGTATAGCCCAGAGCTGCAGGCCCCCGGACCGCCAATCACCCCCAAAGGTGCCTAAAGGTGTCACCTAGCTGCCCTTTCCCTTTTAACCTTTCCCCCGCGCTACCTTGCCACAAAAGGGGGACAAGCCTCTGCTTAGTCTCCCCTTGCCCCACCCCGATAAGAATCCGGTGCACACCCCTCTGCAGGTGCATTAGGAAGATGTCATTGCCCTCGTCAGTCAAGTGCACGCCATCTGGCCTAAACAACTCCGGCCTATCTTGCTTGATCTCTGGGTGGTGTATGACAGAACCCCCCAGGCCCTTAATGGCCCTCTGAATCTGTCTATTAACCTTTTTCCGAGCCCTGTCCATTCCCCGTGGGTCATCAGCCCAATTCCACGTCTTGCGCGGCAGGATGTCAGACCATACCAAGTGCACCCCAGGCCAGCGCAGCGCAATGGCCTGGAGGTCACTACATGCCTGTTCGATTAGGGCCTTGCCCCTCAACAGACCCAAATCATTACCTCCCAGGTGGATGACCAGCACCTGGGGCACTGCCCAGTCCACAGCCGTCCGGAACAAGGTAGGCAGGAGGCCGTCCCAATGCATCCCCCGTCGTCCCAGCCACCGCACTGAGGCCCACTGACTGAGCCCCAGCTGCGTTCCAATGCGGGACTTCGCCGCCCTGCAGCCTGCCCAGAAAATCATGCTGTGGCCGCAGAGGAGGATGCTCACTTGTTCCGATCTTTCCCAGCGGCCTGCCAAAAATGACAACATCGCCGTTAGCTGCTGGCCTTATGCATCTCCGTTAGTGGTCTAACATACGACTTTTATGCATCCGAGGACCACCTGCCCACTGCCTGCAGCTGCCCTTTGGAAAAACCCAGGTGAGCAGCGGTGGAAGCTGCACCTATTCGGAAGGAGTGTGTCCCGAACTTGCGGGCATCCACACCTAGCCGCTGGAGTGCTGTCTTTGCCACCGACCAAAATTGGTACTTGGTAAGGGGCTGGAGGTCCCTGTGCCTGAACAGGTACCCTGGCTGCAGCCCGCGGGCTGCCAGAAAAATGCGTAGGGCCCTGACCGGGCAGAGCTCCTCCTGTTGGCATGGGGATAACACAATCAGGCGACCCTTGTGGCGTTGGTCCGTCTTTGACTGTCTGAGTCGCAGGCGGGGCCCCCCACCTCCCAGCTGAGATCAGAAACCTGGAGGGCCCGGAGGGAACTATCCATCTTAGAACCTGCCACCACCTCCCCTATTCGGAAGGCCCCGAAGAACAAGGTGAGGGCCGCAGCATGGTATAGCAGTGCCTCAAAATGGGAAGAACATAGCACCCCCCACTGTCCCCGCAGACCCAACTCTGGGGAAAAGGGGGAGCGGGCATCAGGTGTGTGCAGGCGCTCACGGGACCACCCTTCCAGCATCCGGCGTACCCTAAAGTCACCGGAGTAGTCCTGAAAGCCCCGTGCTTTCCCTAGGAAGGATAGACCTGAGAGCTTACCTCTGATGGTCCTGACTGAAAGCCCCCTCCGCTTCCCTTCCACGCAGAACTCCATAAGATGCTCCACGGGGATGGGCCACTCCTGGGTGTAGCCTCTGGACTCCCTGAAGGTTGCCAGGTCCCTACCTGCCCCCTGGTAGCTGGCCAAAGTGCTGGGTGCCACAGAAAGGCTTATGGCCCGTTCTGATTCGGTCCTCCAATCTCCCACAGCGCTGGGGGTACCACGTCCGGCTGAGCCATTGCCCACAGCGCCAGCTGGTGAAATCTCTCCATCTGGTTCCGTGATAGAGCATCAGCAATGCTATTATCAATACCTGGGACATGGCGCGCAAGGAACTGTATATTATAGCGGAGACATTGGAGCACAAACACTCGAACCAAACGCATAACATTGGGGTTTCTAGAGGACAGGGTGTTGATGACATGTACCGTGGGGAGGTTGTCGCACCAAAAATGGACTGAGGAATTGCCCAGTTTGTTCGGCCAAAGGTGTACGGCCATGACAATGGGGAAGAACTCCAGAAGGGTCAGGTCTCTGGTTAGGCCAGCCTGCGCCCAATTCTGTGGCCAGCTGCCATGACACCATGAGTCATGGAAAATGACCCCAAAACCGCAGGAACCTGAGGCGTCGGAGCTCACCTGTAGCTCCGCTTCCAACAGGCGATCCTTTCTCCATAAGGAGACCCCATTGAATTCCCGCAGGAAGGTGGACCAAACTGCCAGGTCCTCCCGGAGAGCAGCTGTAACACGTGTGTGATGGTGGGAGCGTGATAGGCCTGCCATGGCATCGTACACACGCTGATGCGCGCCCGGGTGCTACCACCCTGCATGCAAAGTTCATATGTCCTGCCAGCTGTTGAAATGTGGCCAATGTCACCTTCTTTGCCCCAACCACCTCTGAGATTTTCCCCTTAAGGGCCACCAGCTTATCCCGCGGGAGCCTACAGCATTGGGCCACTGTATCGATCTCTATGCCCAGGAAAGTGAGGGTAGTGGATGGGCCCTCAGTTTTCTCAGCCGCGAGGGGAACACCCAGTTCCCCCGCCATCCCCGCGAACTGCTCCATAAATGCCTGACAGGCGCCTGAGTCTGCAGGGCCCGCAAACAGGAAGTCGTCCAAATAGTGCACCACTGCTTGCCGGCCTGCCCGTCTCCTGACTGCCCACTCCAAGAAAGAACTGAAGCGCTCAAAAACCGAGCATGAGATGGAGCAGCCCATAGGCAATGCCCTATCCACATAGTATTTGCCCATGAAGGCAAAGCCTAACAGCTCAAAATCCCCTGGGTGCACAGGGAGGAGACGAAAGGCTGATTTGATGTCACACTTTCCCATGAGGGCGGCCATCCCACAGTCCCTAACCATACGAACCGCACAGTTGAATGACATGTAGCGGACTGAGCAGAGGTCTGATGGGATGAAGTCATTTACTGACCCACCCTGGGGAAAGGACAGGTGGTGTATAAGGCGAAATTCGCCTGGTGCCTTCTTCGGAACAAGGCCCAGCGGGGAAACTCTGAGTGAAGGGATGGGTGGTGCCACAAAGGGGCCCAGCACGCGGCCTGCCATGACCTCCTTCCTAATTTTTTCCCCCATGACCGATTCCATACCCGCCACTGATTTTAGGTTGCGGGACATGAAGGGGTGCCTGGGACCCAAATAGGGAATCCGGAAACCCTCTGTAAAGCCCTGTAGCAAAAATTGGGCGTCTTGGACTCAGGGGTAACAGCAGAGCAAGTGCTGGAGTTCGGAGAGTTTAACTGGACTGGGGCCCCTTTCCTTGAGTTGCGCTAGCAGCACCCGGTCTCCTTGCGCCAGGTGAGTCCCTGTTCCCACCTCTGAAGGGGCGGCCCCTGGGGCAGGCAGCGCAGGAATGCGGGCCCCCGCATATTGCGCACTCATGTCGGAACCTGCAGGGGTTACGACCACAGCGGCCTTGGGAGCTGAACTCCCAGCAGAGCAGGCGGGGTTGAACCCCCTGCCCCGCAGGCCCGTGGGAAGGAGCTGCTGCTGCCTGGTGGGCCAGGAGGTGGCCGCTGTCCGTTCTATCCCCAGCTATGGGCTTGGAGTGTGACATAAACTGTAGCCACAGGTCCGCTTCCTTTTTGTCCCAGGGGAGGGAGGTATCAAAGGCCGCCCTCATACGAAACGATTCGTCATAGGCGAGCCATGCTGCCCCCTGGAACTCGGAGTAGCCCCGATATATAATATCGAGGTATTTAATCAGAATAGGGCCCCTCTGTGGCTGTTTCTGCATCACCACCCCCATGTATGTCAGAAATGCAGGCAACCAATTAGCCCAAGTGTGTTCAATGCGCCGCCTCTTGGGCTTGTCAGGTTCTGCCTCTTCGCCCTTATCCTTCTCCCTCCTCACTGGTTCCCTGTACAGAAGTGAGAATAAATCGACGTACTCCCCCTTCCAAATTTTTTCTTTTGTAGCGGGCAGCAGGTGAAAGCCCAGTGGGGCTGATGTCTCCCCGAAAGGTATAGCCCCTTCCCTCACTGAGCCCAGAGGGTCAGTGTCCTCTGCTGGGGGGGGGTACCGACCAGGAGGGCTGAGCCCCCACTCCCATCCCTGTTCCGGCAGTGGCCTGCCAAACCTGCTCACAGGCCACCCCTAGGGGAGGCAGCTGTTGTGGTGTGCCATGCCCCGCCCCCATGGTGATCCCCGCTTGCCCATACCGCTCGGTTTCAGCTGGTGGGGAAAAGGGCCAGTATGGAAACCCCCACGGGGGCCAGCCCCACTGGGGCTGCTCCTGTTGTTGTGCTGCCCAGGGAGACTCACCCCCTATGTTGTCCGCTGAAGGCCCATGCATGGGCTGTGGTCCTGGGGCTTCATGCGAAAACAACGCTGTTCCTGCTTCTGCTCCGGGCGGTCTTGCTGCGGCCCCACTAGGCCCTGCCTCTAGCGCATCCAGTCGCGCTAAGATAGAAGTAATAGCCACAGCGTTAGCCCTGCCAACTAGACGCTGCACTTTCTCCCGGGGCCGCTTGGGGGGTGGTTCCCTTGTCCTCCCCGTTGCCGGCTGGGCAGGGCCCCTCTCCAGGGCTTCTAACCTAGCCAGTATAGTGGTCCATGGTATGCCTGCCCCCTGTCTCCCATCCTCCGCAGCAGGGGGTGGGCGTCTACCCTCTGCCCTGAGGGCCCTTCCCTTCCCTTTTGGCCCACCTTGACCTTTTTTGGGTGGCATCCTGAGCTAGCGTGTAGGGGGACAATGCCTTCTGCAATAATGAGAGGTGGTCAGCCTGGGGATACCTAAGGGGGGACCCCGCACCCTCACTGTCCAGCTGGACCGTGTCCCCTACTCAAACCAGTCCCTTTATCTCACCCCCACAATCCTGGCCCCTGGGCTGCTAAGCGACCAATGGGGTGGTGTGCGAGATGGGTCTGGGAACCACTCCCTTGCTATGGGCTGAGAACCTTCCCACAGGGGTCCCCTGGATAGTAATTTAAAGTAATTTAAAGATAGTAATTTAAAGATAGTAATTTAAAGATAGTAATTTAAAGATAAAAGAATGCGGCCACAAGGCCGCCTTGCCTGAATTCCGCCGCTGCCGCTAGGCCGTGCTGCCGTCGCCGTTGCTGGAAGGCATCCCGGGGCCTAGGGGTCTCTCCGCCGCTGGATGGCCGCTGCCGCCATACCTCTGCTGCTGCATGGCCTAGGGCTCCCTCCGCTGCCCCACCGGGCCCACCGATGCCTCCTGCAGGCCGCACCTCTGCAGCTGGATGGCCGCTGGATGGCCGCTGCCGCCACACCTCAGCCGCTGGGTGGCCTAGAGCTGTCCCCGCTGCCCCACCGGGTCTGCTCCTGCAGGCCGCTCCTCCGTAGCTGGAAGGCCTCCCGAGGCCTAGGCTCACCACTGCCTCAGTCAGGAGCCCAGGGCTCTTCGCCGCGCCGCAGCCGCGCCGCAGCCGCGCCGCTCCACGCTCGAGCCGCGCCGACCGCTCCTCACCGCCGGCCCCGCACCAAGGCCTGGCCTGTAGGCCTGGAGAAGCCGTGTGCGTTGGCGAGCGATCTGAGCCGCGTCGCACCGCCGATGCAAGAGGGCCTTCCGGCTGTTTAAATTTGCCACCAAAAAATTTGCAGTGAGGGTGGGCGGCTGGCGGTATGGCCTTAAATGGCTGTCTGCCGCCCCGCCCCCTCGCTGCGTGCTACGTCAGCACGCCAGCGCGCTGCGAGCACACCTCCCTCATCAAGATGGCGGCTCGGCTGTGGCCGCAAAACTCGTCCCTTCGCCGGTAAGTCCCGGCGCGGAACGGGTTTTTATTTGTAGTGGTCAACTTGTGAAGGCCATTATCTGCCAATTCTTTGTCACCTCATGCTCAGGTTAACAGTGGGTCCTCCAGGCTGTAAGTTTTTTGTGAAAGGATTGAAGGGTAGACTGTAAATTTAGGTTGCACAATTAAAGTGGAATAATGCACTAAGGGCTTATCCACATGGGAGCATAACTTCGTGCTAAAGACGCTGTTTTTACCTCCTTTTTCTGTTTGTACCATCCACAGTAAGGGATCAATGCCAGCTGCAAACACGGTGTTTTCTAGTCACACTTGAGGGGAAGCATCAATCACACAGTTTCCTAAAGACCACACCCTCTAATTTAACATTTCCATTCCCTCTGGTTACCTGGCAACCAAGCATGCTCAGTTTGTTCTACCAGTAAGTTTCATTTTAAAAAACAACAACCTGGAAGTGCGATTATTTGTATTTTCACTGGTACAATACAGATGAAATACAAATTTTTGTTTGAGCAGTGTTATGCTTTTGTGCACAAGTTAGGGGGGGAAATAAAATAAAGGCACCATTCGCAGCAACATAAACAAAGCTTGCAGAACGGGAGAGAGCAGCAGAAGTTTCTCTTCAGCTCACAGGAAATAAAATGAATGAAGGGAGGAGGAGGAGTGGGCGTGGAAAGGGGAACGATTGACACACCCACCTAAAAGCATTGGAGCACAGCGTCTGCAAGCCCTAGAGATAGGGAGTGAAGACTTTTTTTTCCCTTCTCTTTTTGGATTATCAGAGGATTGGGTTAGTATGCATTTACAGGGGGAAAACTGTGATAGCTTCTGTTTGCCAGTAATATAATGTGAACCATGAGAATTAAAAGGGGATGCAAGTAGCACCAGACAAACTGACATTTTGCAGTTAGGGAAGTGCATTGAAAAGTGTGGTATGAACAAATGATTAATGGGAAAATGTGTAAACACCCCACAAGCAAATCAGGATGAATGCTTGTTACTGTATATAACTGCCCCACAAACAAATTGGAACAGATGCTCAGTAAAGACCGGGCATAGCGTAACCTCTGTGTAAGCTTTGTACAAACAAACCAGGATGAATGCTCGATAAATAGGTCATCTGGAGAAGCCCACTGAAAATCCCAGGTGGTATTTTTCTGTTTGCTTTTTGATTGACAGTCTCTTTCTCTTCACTTAGTAGCTGGGTACCATAATTAGGTGACATTCCATTCCATTGACATTATCTCTTAATTGACCTTGCTAGAGCTTGTTAATGAATCTTATTTGATATCAAAAATTGGGGAAGTGTGCATGGGTTGTTTTTCTTTTGCTAGTAATAGGTAAGGTCCCTTGATACTTAATTCAGTCTTTTTAATTAAAGTATTGATTTAGTTGTTTGCATTCTTTAAGGCATTTTGCAACCTTTAGGTGACATTGGGCTGCATTTCTAATGAGTTTTATAAGAGAGCTGCCTGATTGTTTAACAATTCATCACATTGTAAATGTACAGCATTTGTCAGCTTGATTTAGAGTCCTGTTGAGGATATTCATACAACCAAAAGCTGAATCCATAACTCCAGCTGCATTGCTTATCAGGAGCTAAATTGGCAAACACAGGCCAGGTTTTTCTGGAAGGAAGGCAGACCATAAATCATATGGTCTTCAATGTCTGTATACTAATACCCAGAGTACAAATAGGACGAACTTGAACTCTTAATACAGGAGGGTAAATACGACTTGATAGGTATAAACTGAAACTTGAGGGAAGTTGGGGGAATACAGCAATTGAAGCATATAACTTGATCAAAAAGAACAGAAGGAATATATGTTAGCTCATGTTTAGCTGAGTCATTCCACAGGTTGGGAATGGGTTAAAATGTTAACAATTAGTGAAGGACACACAGCTGCACCAGATCACAGGGGCTGGCTATAAATTAAGTACAGAAAGAGCCAGGCGGTGGGGGGGGGGGGGAAGTAGTAGGAACGTCTTGTGTTGGTGATTGTATTTGTTGACTGCACTTTGATAAAGATTTATGTTACTGGCACAAAGCTGGACTGTGTCGGAGCATTTCATTCCTGTTCGCCGACTTACTTGCACTGTTTTGGCTGTGAACCTCTGTGTCCTGTGCAGCAAGCTAATTCTGCCTTGCTGGGGTGGGGCACAAGAGCTCAACAAAGGGTTATGGGCCCAGCCATCGCAGCTGAAACAATGATCTTGTGAGGCTGTGCAACAGGCAGAGAATTAGAAAGTGCAACAGAACTAAACAGAAAAGAAGGGTGAGAAGGATGGCAGCGTTTGGAAGCGTGTCTTTTCCCTTGGAGAAGCTGGGGAGCACCAACTACTCCTACTGGAAGGTAAAGACTGAAATGTTACTGGTGAAGGAGGGCGTGTGGCACACAGTTGCGGAAGACCCCCCAGCAGCCCCACCGGCAGAGTGGATAAGAGCAGAAGAGAAAGCTAAAGCTCTGCTTATCCTAGCTCTGGAGAATGAACAGTTAATACATGTCAGAGTCTTAAACACAGCAAAGGAAGTTTGGAATGTTTTACGTGCTGTACATGTGAGAAAAAATGCAGGCTCTAAAGTTTTACTTGCTAAAAGACTGTACCAGACCCGTTACAAAGAGGGAGAGTCCATGCAGAGACATTTACAGAACTTACAATGTTTGTTTGCCGAACTGCAAGAAATGGACATGCAGCATACACAGGAACAGATGGCATATATTACGCTGTCTACTCTCAATGATTCCTGGGAAGGAGTGATAAGTGCATTGGAAAGTCTCCCGGACGCGGACCTCAGTATGACGTACATCACAAACAACCTACTTCAAGAAGCAGAACGCCGACAAGAGAAAAGTAAACAGAGCAACAAAGAAAACCCGGAGCGGAATGTGCAAGGACCGATGGCGTATGGAGTTAAACGTTGCTACAGATGCGGCTCCACAACTCATCTACGCAGACAATGCCAAGCCCAGATGAAAAGAAGATTGCAACAAAGCGAGAAAGACCCGTTTAAAGTGCATGTCGTTGGCACACAAGACAAGGACAATGAACTAAATAACACATCCTGGGCTGTCGACTCGGGAGCAAGTCATTTTCTAGTAAATAATGAAAAACAGTTTAAAAATCTAACCCCAACAAAGAACCAGAACGTTTACTTGGCGGATGGAAGCTGTCGCGAAGTTGAAGGGGTAGGAGTAATATATTTAAAATGTTTAAAAACGCTAGTTACAAATGTGCTTTATGTTCCCAGTATGGACAGAAATATTATGTCTGTAGCCAAGTTAAATGCTATGAATTATGTTGTTCACTTTGACAAAGGGAAATGCACAATATCTAAAGGGAATAAGATTTGTGTGATAGGAAAGTTCAAAGAAGCATTGTTCATAGTAAATGATGAAGCCCCACAATGTGTAAACACAGTAAGAAACAAACAAAAGCATGAAAAATGTATACACTTGTATCATAGAAGATTGGGACATGTAAGTTATGCTACTCTACTAAAAACAATGAAGCATAGTGCAGACTTACAGTTCAAACCTTGTGCGCAGTATGTAGACTGTAATATTTGCAGTGAATGGAAGTCAACAGCAGCTCCCATACACAAAGAAAGGCTAATTAGCACGCAACGGCCATTTCAGTTAATCCACATGGATCTGGCCGGTCCCTTTAAACGGTCAAAAGGAAATGCAAAGTTTTATTTTGTGTTGGTCGATGACTATTTGAAATACGCGTTTGTTTACCTATTGAAAAACAAAGCCGAAGCCACAGGGAAGCTTCAACATTTTGTTGAATGGGTAGAGGCGAGATTCAAAACCAGGATAGCTACACTCAGGTCGGATAGAGGAGGGGAATTTCTCTCCTCAACTCTGCAAAAATATCTTTACAGGAAAGGGGTAAAACACGAATTAACAGCTCCTTTTTCACCCCATCAGAACGGGGTGGCAGAGATTTATAACAAATATTTGCAAAACACTGTGAGAGCAATGTTAGGAGACTCTAAACTTACCAGGGATTTCTGGGGTGAATGTGCAATTTATGCTAATTTTCTGTTGAACAGAGTATATAAAAGTACTGTGGATTGTACACCTTATGAAAAGATGTTTAACAGAAAGCCTTATCTCACTCATGTAAAGAAATTTGGAGCAATATGTTGGGCACATATTCCCAAAGCTCAACGTAAAGGCAAGCAGGGTCCGAGAGCGTTAAAGGGTTACTATCTCGGATTTGAGGGGGCATATCACAGAGTCTGGTTAATGAAAGAAAAACGTTTACTTGTGTGTAGAAGTGTTAAAACGCAGGAGCAAGACTGGGAAGACAGTACACAACGTGTAGAAATAAACATAGATAGCACACAAAACGAGCAACAGGAAATAAACTTAAAACCTGATCCCCAGGAAGAGAGGGGAGGGGGAATTGTAGAAACTGCAGAAACTGAAGTTAAACAAGAGGCAGAGGATAGAACAGAGGAATGTCAGAATGTTAAAGAGATAGATCAAAACATAGCACAGACAGAGAGTCCAGAAGTACCAATAGTTGAACCTACACCCATACCAAGGAGATCACAAAGAGCTAATCTGGGGCAACCTCCAGAGAGATTTAAAGTGACAACTGTAAAAGTAACACAGGAACCCAAAACACCAGCAAAGAGTCAGAATGGGGAAGATGACTGGACCGAGCAGGATTATCAAGAATGGTTTGCAATGCTGGATGGGGGTAGAGATTGGCGAGATAAGTTACATAACATTGTTTAGAAATGCTGACCAAGACATGTAATAAACTGACGTTAATGTTTAATGTAAATGAATGTGAAAATGTAAGTCAAATGGGACTGAGACTGTATGCATAAAAACTATTGAGTACGTGTAACAAGACTACTGTAAATGTAAAATGTAAATGTACAATGTAAAATGGATTATGTAAAATGTAAAACACAAAACAAAATGTAAAACTGGAACAGCAGAGCAACAGCATCACCCAACATGTGAAATGAGGTGGGGGCTGTTAGCTCATGTTTAGCTGAGTCATTCCACAGGTTGGGAATGGGTTAAAATGTTAACAATTAGTGAAGGACACACAGCTGCACTAGATCACAGGGGCTGGCTATAAATTAAGTACAGAAAGAGCCAGGTGGTGTGTGGGGGGGGGAAGTAGTAGGAACGTCTTATGTTGGTGATTGTATTTGTTGACTGCACTTTGATAAAGATTTATGTTACTGGCACGAAGCTGGACTGTGTCGGAGCATTTCATTCCTGTTCGCCAACTTACTTGCACCGTTTTGGCTGTGAACCTCTGTGTCCTGTGCAGCAAGCTAATTCTGCCTTGCTGGGGCGGGGCACAAGAGCTCAACAGTCCTGTTGAGCATATTCATACAACCAAAAGCTGAATCCATAACTCCAGCTGCATTGCTTATCAGGAGCTAAATTGGCAAACACAGGCCAGGTTTTTCTGGAAGGAAGGCAGACCATAAATCATATGGTCTTCAATGTCTGTATACTAATACCCAGAATACAAATAGGACGAACTTGAACTCTTAATACAGGAGGGTAAATATGACTTGATAGGTATAAACTGAAACTTGAGGGAAGTTGGGGGAATACAGCAATTGAAGCATATAACTTGATCAAAAAGAACAGAAGGAATATAAAGGGAGGTGGAGTTGCACTATATATTTTAAAAATATATATCCCTGCACAGAAATACAGGAGGATGAGCTTGATAACCCCACTGAGAGTATCTGGATTAAAATTAATGGGGCAAAGAATAAAAGGAGCATAGTGGTTGGAGTCTACTACCAACCATTCAATCAAGGAGAAGATAAGGATGAAACGTTTGAAAAGCTAATTGCCAATGTTTCGAGGAGGCATGATGTAGTAGTAATGGGGGACTTCAATTAACCCAATATCTGTTGGGAGACAAATTCTGCCAAACATGGCCCCTCCAAGAAATTCCTGACTTGTAATGGAGATAACTTCTCATTCAGAAAGTGGAGGAACCAACTAGACTCCAGAGCACAGTCCTTCAACCTTGGGCCCCCAGATGTTGTCGGACTACAACTCCCATCATCCTTGGCCATTGGCTAAGCTGGCTGAGGTAGATGGGAGCTGTAGTCCGGCAACATCTGAGGACCCAAGGTTGAAGAACGCTGCTCTAGAGGATCAGCTATCATTGACTAGACTCTAACTAATAGAGGACTGCAATTCAATATGCACTTACTTGGGAGTAAGTCCTATTGAACCCTATAGAGCTTACTTCTGAGTATTGGTTTACAGCCTTAGTGGATGAAGAGGCAATTATGGGAACTCTGGAGGAAAGTGACCTTATACTTGAGTTCTTCACTTTAAAGGAAGCAAGAATGAAACACTCAGAGTGGCCATATATGTACCCTGGTCTTCAGGAAAGCCAATTTTAATAATCTCAGAATATTAATAAGTAAGGTTCCACGGCAAATGACCCTAACGAGAAAAGGAGTCCACAATGGGTGGGAGTTTCTAAAAAAAGGAAATTCTAAAGGCACAATTGCAAAAAATTCCAGCAAGAAAAGAGGTAGAAGACAGCAGAAGAAGCCAATGTGGCTTCACAAAAAGCATGGAGATGACCTGAAAACAAAAGGGACACATATAGGAAGTGGAAGGAATGCCAGACAACAAAGGAAAGGTATAGAAAGGTAGCAAAGTATTGCAGGGATGGCATCAGGAAGGCTAAAGCTGAAAAAGAACTGGGGTTAGTGAGGGATGCTAAAAGCACACACACAAAAAATTCTTAAGGTACATAGCAAAAAATGGAGAAAAGAAGTGGTGGTACATCTGCTCAATGTGGATGGCAAAATGATAGCAGATGACAAAGAAAAGGGAGAATTGCTCAGTTCCTACTTTGTCTCAGTCTTCTCCCAAAAGAGGGTTTTTGACCCTCCTGGCGAACATGAAGAGGCAGGATTGCCATTTGAACTTGATAGACCAATGGTCAAGGAATACCTAATCACTTTGGATGACTTTAAATCTGCAGAACCTGATGAACATCCTAGAGTATTGAAAGAACTGGCTGAAGAACTCTCAGAACTACTATCTATTATCTTTGCAAAATCTTGGAGGATGGGAGAAATGCCAAATGAGTGGAGGAGGGCTAATGTTATCTCTATATTCAAAAAGGCCAAAGAGGAAGAACATGGGAACTACTGACCAGTCAGTCTGACATCAATCTCTGGGAAAATTTTGGAGCAGATTATAAAGCAGTCAGTCTGTAAGCACCTTGAAAACAATGCAGTGATTACTGGAAGCTGACATGGATTTATCAAGAACAAATCCTGCCAGACTAATCTTTTCTCGTTTTTTGATCTGGTAACCTCCCTGTAGACAGTGAGAAAGCTATACTGTAATATTTCTCAGCTTCAGCAAAGCTTTTGACAAAGTGCCGCATGATATGCTGATCAGCAAGCTAGCTAAATGTGGGCTGGATGGAACAACTATCAGGTGGATCTACAGTTGGCTACGGAATCATATTCAAGAGTGCTTATCAATGGTTCTTTCTCAAACTGGGAGGAGGTAATGAGCAGGGTACTGTAGTGCTCAGTCCTGGTCCCCATGCTCTTCAATATTTTTATTAATGACTTTGATAAGGAGGTGTAAGGAATGCTTATCAAATTTACAGATGATACAACATTGAGGGGATAGGTAATACCTGTTGGAAGTGGGGCAAGAGCAACTCCTGTTTTGTTCTTTTGTTTATGTTCCATAAGGGAGATAGAGTTAGGGTCCTCCAGATGGATAGGCTTGATTACCTTTACCTGTGATGCTCTGATTGAGTTCCTGCTGTCGCTAGACTGATATGTTTTAGGGAAGCTTATCTGCCTCTCCTCCTTCCACCCTTTCCTCTCTTCTCTTCTTTGACTGTCCAAGAGAGAGGAGACACCTTTGTCTCTGCTCTCTCTCTCCTGAGCCATTAGGGCAAGTCCCAAACCCGGGCATTGTGCCTCCAAGTTATTTAGAAGTAGGTATGCCTTTCTATCTACTAAGTATTTCTATAAATAAAGTAGCTTTTCTTATTTTACCAAGTCTTAAGTCTCAGTGATCTCAGTGCATGGTAAAAGCCTGCTTTCTTAGGTAAACACACACAATGGCACACACGCATTTCAGACTGTTGCCGTTCTCTGCTTAACAAATATACAAATTTACACAACAACAATACCCTGGAGGACAGAAACAGAATTCAAATGGATCTTGATATGTTGGAGCATTGGGCTGAAAACAACAGTATGAAATTTTACAGGGACAAGTGCAAAGTTCTACACCTAAGAAAAAGAAACCAAATGCATAGTTATAAGATAGGGGAAACTTGGCTCAGCAATACATGTGAGAAGGATCTTGGAATTGTTGCTGATCTTAAGCTGAATATGAGCCAACAGTGCAATGTGGCTGCGAAAAAGGCAAATTCAATTTTAGGTTGCATTGCAGAAGTATAGTTTTCAAATCCCATGAAATACTAGTTCCCCTCTATTCGGTACTGGTTAGGTCTTATCTTGAGTACTACATTGAGTTCTGGCCACCCCACTTTAAGAAGGATGCAGACAAGCTGGAACAATTTTAGAGGAGGGCAACAAGGATGATCAGGGAATTGGAAACAAAGCCTTATGAGGAGAGACTGAAAGAACTGGGCATGTTTAGCCTTAAGAGAACGCTGAGGGGAGATAGCACTCTTCTTGAAATGTTGTCGCACAGAGGAGAGCCAGGATCTCTTCTTGATCATCCCAGAGTGCAGGACACAGAATAATAGGCTTAAGTTACAGGAAGCCAGATTTCCAATTAACATCAGGAAAAAACTTCCTACAACAATAGGTAATTTGTTGTGGTACAACAATGCAATAAATTACCTAGGGAGATAGTGGACTCCCCAACATTCAAGACACATTCAAGAGGCAGCTGGACAGCCACCTGTCAGGTATGCTTGAAGTTTGATCCTGCATTGAGCAGAAGGTTAGACTCAATGGCCTTTATAGGCCCCTACCAACTCTATTATTCTTTGATCTTCCATCTACAGAAGAGATGGTACAAGTAGGCAGCACTTAGAATTGTAGAATGGATTTTGTAAAAATGCAATTGTCTTACTCATCAGAAATAATCCTTGTGTGTTCAGTCTCCTCCTATAAAACTTAAACATGTAACTTTTGTTTCAGACCCACAAAACCTCATCTAAACTACTTGTGGATTGCTAGCATGGACTTAATTCTTGTTATTTGTCTACCTGGAATCTTTGGGAAGCATTTTAACTACACACATACACCCCATATTATTTTTAGCAGCTAAATTTGTTCTGATCAAGCACTGATAGCATAATATCCTGTTCTCATGTAATGCATATATAGCCTTGCTGTATATATAGCCTTCCTGGGACTGGGAAAGAAAATGTTATCTTCCTGCAGGAGGGATAGACTTACTCATGGAGAGAGCTGTGAGCTGTTTTTAAAAAATCAAGGGAGATTTGAAACCAGCAGAGGTGAAAAGACTACAATTAAAGATACCTTGCTGATAATCACTACTTTTCTTTTAAATAGTTAGGTCTTGCAAAGTCTTGCATTGGAATGGGGTCATATGAAACATTTAAGAGTTCAAAACATGCTGTAGTAAAGAGTAAAGCTGTAGAGATATTGCATGGTAGGGCTGTACTGAATTGACAAGGATCATTCCTTAGCTGTTTCACCCATGACTGTTTTGTTTCTGTTAATACCTTCAGGAAAACTAGTACAAAATATAAAAGAAAAATTAGAAGACTTAAACACAGTCACAAAGTCCCATCTTTCCTTTTTGGAAAAAGAAGAAAGGAAAGATTATGTGATTATCATAAATCAATGCACTCGTTTTGTAGGTCAAGAGCAACAAATGATCCAGTTACTCCTTTAATTTCTGCTTAATACTTGTGGAATCTCTCTAGGGGTACCCACCATAGTCTGCCAAGTCGCCCCATAAGTGCTTCCTAACTTCACAAGGATGGGAAAGGAGGAACCAGTTGGGAAGTTTGGCTCTCATAGATGTACCAATATTTCCAATCTTCCTTTGAAAACTCTCAGTAAAAAAACAACAACAGACTGGCTTTCCCCCAAAACATTCTCAGAGAAAGTTCAGGAAAACCAAGTGAAGTATGAGGCAAATAATCCCTATGTGGATCTGGGAGAATCTATGGAATAAAGGACACAAATATAAGGTTATATTGGTCAAATGACATTCCACAAAATAATTGCAATACAACATCCCTTGTTTTCTTCCGATGATTCTATGTCTGAGTGTATTGTAGTTGTGCCTTTGTCTGCAACTTTTTGCAGTTAATCCAGTTTTATTTTCCCCAGTGCAAATGTTGTAGAAATAATCCATTTAATCCTTGGTGTATAGTTTAACAGAGCTGCTTGTTCTAGAATGGGGAGTGCTGGGCAAGTCTAACGGGAAGAGGCTGGCAGGTATTATACCAATAAAATAGGTCAATCTGCTGGGAATTAGTGGTGCAGATTTCAAACTTGAAAGATGGACTATATGATCTTTTATTATATATTTTGGAATGTTGTTTGTCTGTTTGCTGTGCATTTGGACACCTCTTAAGATATCGTAACCAAATTTTGCATGATGGTTCCTGAAAGTTAAGAAGAGGTTTATGTCTATGATTGAATGCTATTTTGAATCAAGATGGATGACAACCTTTAAAAACTGCATTGATTTTAACCACTGATTTCAAAACTGCGCCTTTTTCAGGGTTTTTTTTAGTTTGGTTGAAATTCCCAAACAAAGCTGGGTATGGGGCTGCTAGCGGAGTTTATTATCTTGAGATATTCCCTTAGTATTAAGAAGCTGGTAATTTGAGAACATGCCCTAAGGCAGACATAGCCAACATGGTGCCTCCCAGATGTTGTTAGACAACAGCTCCCATCATATCTGATCCCATGTTGGAGTCTGGAGGATGCCACATTGGCTATTGCAGCCCTGAGGTCATGTGATCCAAGCAGTTCCAAAGGCCTAGAAGTTGCTACATAAGCCTTAGATGCTCTAGAATAACGTTGTTTCAAAGCCATTTCTCTAGTCTGTCTGTGGTTTCATGATTTCATGGATTGTATAGAAAACCTGGTAACAACCATGGAATTTCAAGTATTTGTTACGGTGAAGCAAAATAAAATAAGACAATGGTGGTCAATATGTAGTCTCACTAATCCTGGCGATTAGTTGTGTTGTCCTCTTGCTACAATTCCCAATTGGAGCACCAAAGAAAAAGTCTTTGTATTTTGAGATAAGTTCTTAGATAAACAATAATTGGCAAACAACAACAAAAAACCCAAAGCCAGTCCAAGATCACAGTCTAATGTAGGGAAGAATATCTTTATAGTAGATGACAGCTACTATTCATTCTTTTTTGGTCACCTGCTATTAGTGTGTTCACTTCTGGATATATATTTTTATTCTAGCATATTTTAATGATTGGGAGATTCTCCCACTCTGGGAGCTGATGGCATAGCCATTGATTGTTAAACTGCTATTGTAGTTTGCTCAGAATTGAGAAGAGGTAATTATAGTCAAGGGCCCTCCTCCTGCATACACACCCAGATTCTGGCAGTAGGTAACATCAAGCAGCCTACGCCAATATGGCAACCTCCAGATGTTTTGGATTACAACTCCCATCAGTCCCATGCTGGCTGGGGCTAATTGTAGTTGTAGTCCAAAACATTTGGAGGGCCCCAGATTGGTGAAGGCTGACATGTATATAAGTACATAGAATACTGATATAATAAATGTTTTATACAGTTTAGTATGTAGTACTTAATTATGCTAAATTAATTAATAACCATAGCTAGTAGTTCACTAGATAATAAGACCATTTGCCTATCTAGTAAATCAGCATTCATGGTTATTAATGAATTTATCTACTTTATCTAATGTATTTTAATGGAATGCAAAAGAAGTATGTTACGATTTCAGGAAATTACAAATCATTCTAGTTTCTATAAACATTATTTACAGTTATTAAAGTTAAGAACAGAAATTAACATTTGCATTCTGTAATTCAAAATGGCCCTTATTGCAATAATTATTGTATCATCTAGTATTTAAGCAGGTAACTGACTTGAGTAACTTTTTTCTTGCATTGTGTGGTGAATCTGTCATTTAAATTGTTATAGGGGATTTGCCTGGCACATTTCCATTCTGCTGAGACCATGACAAGTGATTACTTGCCTGGCAAATTTCGATTCTGCCTTCTGGTTGATCCTAAGCAATGCTTTACAACTTTGTTCCACCCCCTCTTTGGACTCCTGGGTTTGCTTGTTCTTTGCAGACATTCAGCTTTTCCATATTGTACAGCCATCATATGGGAATATATTGAAAAGGCTTCTGAGGCTGCACTCCTACAGTATACACACTTACGTAGGAATCAATGGGACTTAGTTCTGAGTAGACATGCATAGGATTGTGCTGTGAATTAAAGCTCAGCTGGTGTACTTTTTCTTTGGCCACGATACAATAAAGTTAGATGCACACATGGTAGAGAACTGTAAACATGGTAGAGGGTTTCTTTGAAGATCCAAGTGCAACCCCCTAAACTAAAGAGGCAAACCACTCTTCATTCTAAATAGGTTTCAGCATGAAACGTCAAAGTTGCCTTGGGGTCTGTTAAGTTTCATTGTGGGTCTTGGGTACCTCTTGAAAGTCCACTGAGGACCATTGACGACCCTTTCTATAGCCATTTTATTAACCACTTGCTTACCCTCAATTTCCAGGTGGACTACAACAATGTATGCTTGTCTTCTGAGCAACATGAAGTTCTTTCATTCATCTTCCTCCTTTTGTGTAAGCTTTCTATGGAATCGTATAAATTCAAGGCAGCAAATCCCTATCTTCCCGATTGCTTTAAAGATTGCCTAAAGGTCTGGTATAGTAGTTCTGTTCAGGTGCTTTTGAGGCCACATGGAAGTGTCCATAGCAAAGGTCATCTGTGAATGAGGCAGATGCTTGAGAATTCTGAGTTAAAGACTAGAAAAGTTCACACAGGAACAAAGTACCACAACAAAACTTGTCAGATTCCTCACAAATTCATGGTTCAGTTCTTGGCCTTTTAATATGTTTACAGAGCTGATCAGAAGTTAAAGAAATGTTTGTTTTCTGTACCATTGGCTCTTCACAAAGAAGTCAATTTATGACAATTCCCACACCTTCCAGTAATTGAATTTAGAACTGCAGAACTTCCAGAACTGCAGAACTTCCAGTAATTGAATTTAGAACAGTAGTAATAGTAATAGTAGTAAAATCCTACTAAATCAGTCAAGGGTGTTTGATGCAGGCTTTCTTACCATGACATTTAGTAACTAAAGTAATTAAAAGTAAAATTACTTAGAAATTCAATATTTGTGGTGGTGATTTTTCACTTTGTTTGATTTGTCTCTTAATTATAAATAAAATATATTTTATAACAACAGCAACAATAAGAAGAATATCTTCTTAACTGTCAAAATATCCAAAGTAGTGTAAGTAAAACTGTATAAAAATAATTAAAAGAAACACTACAATATAATTTGCAGCCTTATACAACCACCCTATAACTTCCATTTTGCTTTTTAATGCCTATTAAGGTTTCTTACTGTATATCATATCATTTTAAATGTTTCATATTATATAGTTTTAAATCGAAAAGGATTTTATTGCTATTGTGGTGGTGGGAGAGTGCGAAATATATCTTTGCATTGACCATGGCAATTCTGCACAAACTAAGGACTCTGAGTGTGTTCTCAGTTTGAATACTTTTAATTTTCTACCCCAAATTGAGTTGTTGTTCACAGAGAAACTGCTAATCCACTGTAAATGTACTTAACTGTGAAGGTTTTTAATCCATAAAAAAATTCCCAAAAGGGGATATATGCTTTTCTTTTCTTTTCTTTTAAAAATATCCTGTTTGGGCTGCCACAGTTATTCTAAGATCTAAGAATATCTGCATGGATATCATCATATGGTGCTTTATGGTGGTCCCTTGATTCTGTGCATGGGCCTGAGTATGGAGTGTTGTGTATTTGTGGGTATAGATGGGTAGATAATCTGTGGATGTTCTTGGGAGGGAGGCAAGATAAGGGGGGGCACCAGAACGGGTAAATCTGGTGATCAGGGGCAGGCATGGCTGAGGGTGGGTGTGTCAGGGAGGGAATTGCAGGTGCTTGCACTCTGTGCCCCTTTCTGACTCACCTTTTTGTATTTGTATGCCTAGGGGTCTATCCACTGTGCCCAACCTTCTGGTGGTGCTGTTATTTAACATCAGGTTGGTCTATAACAAAACCTTGCTTATACATGATTTAATTGTAGAATGGCTAACATGGTGGGTATATCCGAGACCTAGGAGTAGGGTTGCCTTGACCCGGGTCTGCCCATCCAGATATTCAGTGCAGCATCAGTGTAGACTTGAGGGGAGGTGCTGAAGTAGTCCATCAGAGTTCATTCTTCATCAACAGGAAACCTCTCCCAAAGTGGGCTAGAGGGCCTGTGTTTGTAGTTGGGCTGTGAGGACAGGTTAGGGATGCTGTTGGTGTACTGTCCACTAGGGATGGGGTTTGCTGCATGGTTCTGATCTGCTTGCATTCCGATAGTCCATCGTTTAATCCTGATCTGCCATTTTTTTGTTGCTGCTTGCTCTCGCACTTGCCGATTCTATCTGCTGTGCATGTTTTTGGGTGATTCAATCTGCGGTTTATTTTTTTTCCAGTGGCCAAAATTTCGTAGTTATCAACGTCAGGAGCCATGGAGATCTCAAGGTATTATATAATGTATGTTAAATGTCTGTATATGTGTTGTTTGTTCACCTATTCTTTACCAAAGAAGGACAGATTCTGAAGGACTCTCTGGGAAGAAAGGAACAGTTTCCCATTCCTCTCACGCATAGGTCACCATTAGCGACCGATACAAAAGGCAAGCTACAAAACCCGGAAAGCACTTGTTACATTGGAGAAGCATCTCATATATCAGCCTTGTGAAAACTCCAATCAATGTGCTCTCCATATTTGATAATAAAGAGGGGGTCAATCAGAGTCCTGTATTGGCCAATAGGAGCACACTCCAAGCAAACAAGCAAAGCAAAATGGATCCACTTGAGGTAATGCTGGACAGCTGGTGCCATCCTGACTACAATTGGACAGACTGAATTCCGACTGTTCAATCTGGTCAGTTACCTCTAAAGGGCTCTGGTAATTGCAACAAGTGCTTTCTGGATTCCAAGGCAAAAGCCTCGGAGGTTACCTGATTGGAGCCAAATGGTGTCAGGCTTATGAACGGGTTACCCTTTAACTTTAGGATGATCTAGATTCAAAACTGGCTTCATTGGGAACATGTCTGTAAAATACTAAGGTTCCTAAAATTTGGGGAAGTGAGGGGATGTGAGAGCAGAGAAAAATGGGGCTAAAGAAAGAACCCAGGAGGCTTCACAGCACGGGTATTTCAAGTACGATGAAATGCGGTTTTAAATTGACTAATTGAAGCTGCTTTTCCTTGTTAGCAATGACTGGGGCTTGGCGAGCGGTTGGTTGACAACAAGTGACGGAGGTCACAAGGGCATGAAACACTGGCTTCTTAATGGACACGTGCCATTTACGGAGTGTTATGAAAATAACTCAACATAAAATAGGGGGGCAAGTTTGAAAGAATAAATTCTTGCCGATTTGCAGTCACAGCTGCAAAATCCATGCTAATTACAGCCACGGCTCGCAGCAAGAAATAGGTGCCAGTCCGAAGGGATGGCGAACTATAGCATTCAGCTGAAATCCAGTGCCAGGTCCAATTTGGCAGATATTCTTCCCTATCCATACTGTCCACCCTGCTGCCTAACAATGTTCCTTACTGAGCTGACTGAGGTCTCCTGAAAGATCCTACAACAGTAATTCTGGGTGACTTCAATATTTACCCAAGGACTGGTTTGTGAGTTCATGGCATGACAATTGATGCACAGGCCACAACATACCCACAACTTGTTTTCGTCTCAAGGAGGGAATGGATTGGTCTACAAATGGGTGGTGGTGGCAGAGCTTGGAAAAGTTACTTTTTTAAACAACAACTCCCATCAGCCCCAGCCGGCATGGCCACTAGATTAGGCTGATGGGAGTTGTATTTCAAAAAAGTAACTTTTCCAAGCTCTGGGAGGTGGATACCACCCTGTTCTCATGGACTGATGACTTTCAGGTGATGTTTGGACTCCGAGAAGTGGGGTATCAGTTGATGATCCACCCCTAGGGACTAATGGAATCTGAGGGATTCCTGAATGCTTTTGGGGATTTTCCAGGGGATAGAGCCTTCTATTCTCTTGGGGCTGTTGCCCTGCTATGGAATGGTGAGGGCTTTTGACATTATCGCTCCTGAGGTCAACAACTTGGTTTACCCAGGAGTTGTGGGTGGTAAAGCAAGCCAACAGAAAGCAAGCATAAGTATCATGAAACTTGCTTCAGAGCTAAGGATTTGTTAGGGAGCATAACCATGCCTGTCAGGTAGAGATGGAGGCAGCTAAGAAGACGTTCTTTGCTGTCTCTATTGCATCCTCAAGTAATCGTCCAGCTGAGTGTTCCTGTATGATCTGAAGGCTTTCCACACCAGATAGGAGGGAATGGGCCTCTGGAGCACATGAATGTCAATTGTGAACAGTTTGCTTGACGCTTCAAATATAAAGTTGCTCAATTGCATAATGACTTGGATACCACAGTTGTGGCAATTCCAGTTGAGGTGTTCAATGCACCATCTTCCTCTGTCTTGTGGGATAATTTTCAATTTGTGTTGCCTGATGATGTAGACAGGATACTGATATTTTAATTTTTTCTTATAGCTGAAGTCCACTTCAGACTTTACATGGTGGCTCAGTAATGTTAATGCTGTGGGAATGGAAACTTGGCAATGGCTCCTTGGACTATGATTACTCTTCTTCACACTTTTAATGTTTCAAACACCGGTGTACTCAGCTTACCATGTATAGTGGGGAAACCAAGGGATTTTAAAACAATTAATTACATGTATTTTTAAAAAGTTCCAACTATCTTTAGTGCATTTCCCAAAACTTGTTATCATGAAAAAAGGGCTGCTTTTAGCTTGGTATATCTAGGAATGCTTTCATTTTCTATGCTGAAAACCTCCTGTCTATTTTTTGAAAATTTTGCTCATTTTCCCTGTAGACTATATTCCACCTTTTAAAAAAACTGCTTGACCTTTTGAATTTGTTTTCTTGGCTGGCTTCTTTCTGAAAACAGCTTGTGATTACTAAAATGTTCTGCCTATGCGTTTCCTTCCTCCATTTGTAACTCTGCTTTTAAAACTGCAAATGGAGATTTGTGCCATTTATTTTATTTTATCTATCTATCTATCTATCTATCTATCTATCTATCTATCTATCTATCTATCTATCTATCTATCTATCTATCTATCTATCTATCTATCTATCTATCTATCTATCTATCTATCTATCTATCTATCTATCTATCTATTATTTGATTTATATCCCACCCTTCCTCCCAGCAGGAGCCCAGGGCAGCATATAGTCATATAGTTCATATAATCTCCTCAACAGTTAAGCAGAATATACAGTGAAGGAGGCTTGTAATGGTGGCACATATTGATGATTGCAGCATCACATGGCTGTGTGAATCTTACAGCATGTATCACTGATTTCATTTAGCACGTTAACATCTAATATTATAGAACCTGATATTTAACCTTTTGAAAGATGAAGTTAATAAAGATGAAGTTAATAAATATTAATAGTTTGGGTAGGGGCAAGGCTGGTGCCAAACTGCCCTTCCTTAGGGTGTGGGGGTGGTGCTTCCCTTCCTTGATCCTTGGCAGGGTCAACTCCCAGGATCCCCTACAAACCTTGTGGGCCTGTGGCACCCGCCCGCTCCACCTACCTCTCCTCCCTTTCTGTGAATACCCTGCACACTTTGTGCGCAGCTCCCATCAACCAAGATGGCAGCAGAGGCTTCTCTTAGGGGCTGATACCCCTATTGCCATCTTGATTGATGGCAGGCATGTGCGCACACACAGCGTAGTGTGCATGCATGCCATCAACAAAGATGGCAGCGGGGGTATCAGCCCCTTAGAGAAGCCTCCACCCCCATTTTGGTTGATGGCAGCGACCTGTGCGCCCAGTGTGCAGGTCATTCACAGAAAGAGAGAAGAGGTAGGTGGAGTGGTCCTGCATGGTCTGGGGGGGCTGGGAGTGGGGGGCCCTGGGCAGGCTGCTGCCCAAGTGCCCAGTCACACCTGGTGCCAGTCCTGCGTAGGGGTCCCTTAAGTGAGGGGTTCCCAAACTGTTGTCCATGGACCACTAGTAATCTGTGAGCTTCATTCAGGTGGTCTGCAGTGTGCCAGTGTATTTATGGTTGAAGAAGGGAGACAGCACATCCATCACATTAAAAATTCATATTGATTGTTAATTGTGTTTATTTTTTATTTATCTTGTCATTTATTTATTATAATTGGAATTCTATGGAATTCAAATTGTAATACAATACAATATATAAGAAATAAAAGAAGCAATAAAATACAATAAAAAATCATACAGAATCTAGCACAGCACATTACAATTGGCACAACAGGCAGAAAAATAATGTGGTTTGCCAAGACTCTCAGCAATTTTCAAGTGGTCTGTGGGGGCAAGGTTGAGAACCACTGCCCTAAGTGTAATTAACTTTCCAAAATGTTAAAGGTGACTTGGGTGAATCACATTTCACCATAATAACAAGAATTTTGGGAGCAGTAGTAGGTTCTGTGGCTTATAGTTGGGCAATGGCTCCGTAGATTGATTTGAAACTTGTGTAGGAAAGGAAGATTTGAGAATGGTCCATGCTGAATTAGGATAGAAAAGATGAAATGGCTTATTTTGAACAAATTAAATGTTTTGACTAGAAACTCTGGCATGTTCATAGGTGTTGTGTGTTTCTCTCCCACAGACTTTGCTGGAGTAATTTTTCAGAAAGATTTCTCCATTTGTACTGTGTGTTTTGGGAAACACATTGTTTTAGGACATGGGAATGTCTAGTATGTGCTTTTACCCATAAGTTCTATAACATGTTTATAGGTTTTTTTTAATTAAAAAAAGCATTTTTCTGGCCAATGTTAGTAATTGGAATTGTTAATTCTGCTGTTGCTAGGCAACTTATTTCTGGCCAGTCTCAGCCTTTGGAAGTATAGAAGCTTGCTGTTGCTGGACAAGATTTTCACATAGCATGATTCTGCCTTGACGAGTTTACCATTCAAGTAGGCTATGAGGTTAGAAGTTAGGTGTAAAAACATTTGGGGGAGAAGAAGTCCCAGGAGAGGAGTAAAATAGTAATAGAGGCATGAGAGAAAGGAGAAAACATCTATGAGGTGCTTGGGCAGCTTTTGAAGGCACAGTAGATACTTCACGAAAAAAGGAGGAGGGAGTTATAGGGGCAACTATGTGGCTGTGTGCTTTATCTAATGAGTTTTTTTTCATTGCAACATGTAAAGGCTAGGCTTAACAACTGACCTGCTCTTATGCCTTTAGCAACCATGCAACATGCAGAAATAAGCTGGAGTGATTGTAGGGCATGAGAGAGCCAGACCCCCTACTAATGTCATCCAATGAACCATCTGTAACAGGTAAAAGCAGCAGCAGCTGCCGCCAGTAAAAGTTGGCAGTGTAATTAAAGATTCAGGAGCCTGGTTAGGAAAAAAAGTTGGCACTCTTATTTTTAAACATATTTCACTCAATAAATTAGCCACTTAATATACATAATTTGCATGTGAATTCCTACCCTTCTAAATGGTGTGTGATTTCTTATTAAAGAGGATATTTGTTTTCTTTTTCCATTGAGGTCCTCATTTTCAGTTTCAAGTTTACATAGCCTTCTGAAAACATCATCAAATTCAAATAATAAAAAATCTGTTGATTTTGGTTTAACATGTTGTGTTAAGGGTTTTTGATGTTGGAAATTGCAGTTAAGTGCTATGTCCTTAGTAGATGTGTTATTATGGGCAATATTGATATGGTGTAGTATTCTATCCTATGGTTAATTCCAGCTTCACACCTACCATGGAACTGGATGGCTGTCAATGGAAGTGTGATGGATCTAAGTCATAAACGTATCTGTTCATTGTAATAGATTTATGGAGTCTGTGCAGTTAAAACTACCATTCCATGTTACAAGTATTCATTTGCCAACCAATACCATCCACATAGAATGAAAGAGTTGGAAGGGACCTTGCAGGTTATCAACCTCTTCCACAAGTTAACATTGTAAAGTAACTTTTATCTTAGACAATTGAGAGAATGGACAGGATGAAGCCTAACATTGCACTAGTGCCAGCACAATGTCATGCATGGAAATATCCCAGTGTTGTACACCACTCTGCTACTGATGATCATCCAGCTCCAAGAGAGTGGTGAAGCTGGAACTACAGGATAGAATACCACACCATATCAGTATTGCCTGAATAATGCATTTGTAAAGGGTTTGGCCTTTACCAGCTGTAATTTCCTGGCTTGAATGAACTTGGAAAGCCCTTAACACAAGTTAAGTCAAAAGGGTTTTTTTTTGTTAATTGAATAAATTTAAAAGTTAATTATAAGAAAAACTGTTTGGATCCAAGTTTCTACAAGAATCTACCTCTTCTGTAAAACCTTTGACTTTAGACCAGCATCTGGTGCCCTCCACATGTTTTGGACTATAAGTCCCATCAGCCCTAAGTGGCATGGCTATGCTGGCTGGGGCCAGACCTGTAGTCAGAAGTGGGCTGAGGGGCTTTGCCCCTTAATTTTTTTCTGTCCCCTTAAATATTTTTACAAAAAATATATTTATTACAGTCTTTTTTCTGAGCCCCTTGCATTTTGGTTTCCCCCTGAACTTTTAGGCTAGCTACAAGCCTGCCTGGGACTGATGGGAGTAGTAGTCCAAAACACCTGGAAGTCACCAGGTTGGGAAAGGTTGCTTTAGACCAGGTGTGTGGAACCTTTGGCCCTCCAGATGCTGCTAGGCTACAACTTTCACCATTCCTGGCCATTGGCCATGCTTGCTAGGGCTGATGAGAGTTGTAGTTCAGCAACATCTGGAAGGCCTAAGGTTCCACAATCCTGCTTTAGACCCATAGTCCCATTCTCTAAGTGGAACAAAGTCTATCCTTGCCTCCCTCTCCCATCGTTTTACTTACTCTGTTGTCAAAATTTGGGTTAGCTCCTCAGCAGAGGGATCTCACTTTTATTTATTTTTTTGCTTATGCAATTCCATGAAGCACTATACACATCAATGGTATTATTTAAGTATAAATATAAACCTTCCCACTGTCTCAGCCTTCTAAAATCATCCAAGAAAAAAACTCCAGTGCATACCATTTGCTGGATCTTTGGGGCAAGAACATGTAAATAAGTGTTTTTTCTTGTTGTTGTTACACAATCTGTAGACTCCCCAAATTAGACGGATATTTGTCTTTCAGAAACTGTGGAAGATCTTTATCTGCATTGGTCTCAGTTGTAATTTAATCTGGCACTGGTGAGGTGGATGTAGTAAGTTAATATTTCTTGGAGTTATGTTGTTGGAATTTATTTGTATAGCTCTAGTTCTTAAACTTCTGTAACCTTCCCTGAGCCCTTTGTATGCTTATGAACAGTGTTCTAGTATGTTTTTAGTGTTCAGTGTACCAGCTCAGCCTTATGTGTATACCCAGTGGAAAGCAAATACAACAGGGAACATTTACATGCTATTAAGTTGATGTGCGATCAGTTATGCTCTGGGGGTTATAATTCCAATGCATTTCTGTTTTATGATCACAAGATGTTGACAGCTATTGATAATGCCTAAGGATATTAATGTTTTTTATTTATTATACTGTAGCTCCTAAAAATACCAGTGCATACTAAAAGGCATCATAATTTCGTATCCCAGGTAAATGATGAGATTCATCAGAAACACTAAGAACTCAGCAGTTGCTATTGTTTGCATTTTATAAAGCTGAGCATTATAGAAACATTATTGTTTAGTTTGGAACAGGTTGCATAAATACCCCATTTGCTTTATGTCTAGGCTTAGAGTATGATGAATTTGGACCCTAACAAATTTCTCTTCATACACACTTGTTGTGCTGCTTAAAGTCGTCATTGAGCTGATCAGATATCTTGATAAATGTTGTTTATTATTACTGGAACAAGCCATGGCGAGCTTCTAGTGCGGCTCTGAGAAGTTTGGAAACTTTTTCTTCCAACTTTGATTAACTACGGCTTATTGTTTCATTTGACCCCTGAATGACTCTTTCTAGTCTGACTCTGATCATGTATTTTAGGTATAATTGCTTACAATATAATAAATAATGAACAATGGATTTAGTAGTTTTAGTACCCATACAATGCTGCCCTCTGGTGGGTGTTGTTTAGGATACTTCCTGCAAGTGGCATCATCAGTGTAATCATATCTCTGACTACTGCATTCTCAAGTCTTTCTTGTTTATGTACTGGATATTTGCATCAAGCTACCAGCTGTGAATATGATTCATGGAGTTGGGCTTAATTCTGATCTCATGATATCATAGTTTTCCCATAGAACATGGAGGGTGAGTTGCTTTATGGCTGTTTCTTAATGTATCCAGCTAACAACTTTTTAAAAAAAAATAAAAATATTGCGCTAGATCAGTTGCCATCTCATTTGGAAAATCTGTGTAAAGTACAATAATGTACTTTCCCTTATTAATCCAACCACAGAAGAACAGCACAATACCTGCTTTTGATTATACCTTTGTTTGCTTTCTTCTTGGATGTGCTAGGTGGTAAAGAAATGCCATAGCAGAGATTGTCTCGCTATCTTTCTCATCCTCTCCCACTCCTTTGGCTTGTCCACACAAAAATGAAAGATGGCAGTAAGTAACAATGCAGCTACTTTACCTCTACCAAGCTCTGTACATCTCTGTTTTGTACAAGTGTTGCAAATTCAAGTAGCATGTGGTAGTATGTGTTGGACAAGAAGTCATGTGCTTGCATTTTATGAAGCTACAGGGTCTTCTTACATCATTTGGTTGAGGGAGAAAATGTAGATAGGCCTAACACAAAGTTTCATAAAGTGAGGGGAAATTATGTTGGGGTTTGTGTGTTTGTGTATGGAGGCACACCTCTTGCTTGTGTGTGCCTGCCTGCCTACCTATTTACACAGGTATTCCCTTGATCTCTTGACCTGAGTCTTCTGTTTTTAATGAACTAGTTTTATTGCATATTTTAATCATGGACATTTATTTTTTGATGTTTTAATGGGATAGTTTTGTTGTGCATTTTATTTATGGTGTATTTTAACAATTGGTTTTTATCTTTTGTATATTAATGAATTGATTAATTAATGATAATTGTCTTTGTGTATGTATATATCTGCCAGTCTCTCCCTCTGTCTGTCTGTCTGCCTGCCTGAATGTGTGTGTGTATATATCTGTAAGCATGTACATGCAAACTTTGGCCACGCTCATCACTGGCACATGGCCCTCAGAGAGTTGGCCAATAGCAAATGTGGCCCTTGGGACAAAAATGGTTAGCCACCAATGGCTTATCCAGTTGTTTCTTGTGTATACAGCAGTTGCACAGCACATAAGGAACTTCCCACAAGTAGGGATTTCTTACCCATCCACTTCAATGTCAGCCAGTAGGCAGATCCCACTGTAGATGTGAAGCTGCCACCACCATCACCACCATTGAAGTAAATTGAAGTAAACAGGAAAATCCATGCTTGTTCTCATGTTTGGATTGAACTCTCCAAGTAAAATTGCCTAGTGCAACCACCAACTACTTAATGCATGCCACAACTGGATCTGTTTCAGAATTAAAGAGGGCACACAAGCATTTCTTCCCCTAGCTTTTGAACAGTATCCTTAGAGGGGATAACCGTATGTTATTCACCATTGTAATCAAGGCCACAAACCTTGTCACTATTGGCCTGGAAGGCTAAAAAAAAGGCACCTGACAAAGCACACAATATGCCCATCCACAAGTAGAGGTTTCATATGATTTAATATTGGAGACGACAGTTTGCCGTGATATGCTGGCTTTTAGGAAATCATGTATGACATCTCGTGTTGACCTTTACTGAGTTGTATCTGGGAGGCTTCTCATGCTGCTATGTATTAGATTATACTCAAGCACACAGTAAGAGCATATTACTTGGGAATGGTGAATACATGTAAAGATAGTCATATTTCTCATCCAAATGTATTAATATGGTGGCCAGACAAGGACCTAGTCCACTACTTTAATACTTTAAAGGAAAGCATCAGCTGTTTTGTGCATCTGCTGTTCTCAGTTGATACACTACACAAATCTTTGTCCTCCGATATCTGTAAGTTGAAACATGGGCACAAAATAATATTCAGAAAGATTTTGTTGTCATTAATATCAATATTGGGTTGGTTGTAAAAATGTCACTTGGAGATAATAGTTTTATTAAAATTGAGGGAATTCTGACAAAGCATTCATTGTTTCATTATTCGATCTGTACAAGATGGAATTGATTATTTATAATGTGCATCATTAACACAGCTGGTTTGTTTGCAGTGGTGTTGATCTCTTAACATTTGTAGAACAATTTCCTGGCTGGATCAATGAATCGAAATTAGATTCTGCTTAATAGTTTGGATTTTGTGAAATTAGAACACAAATTTGTAGAGCTGCCTTTGGTAACAATATTGGGAGTAGGCTGGAATAACATATTGAAATAATGACTATTTATTCACTGTGTTTGATTCCAGAAAACCCTTCTGTAATTTTCTGTATCAGATCCAGAAATATATCTATGATTGCAGATATTAGTGTATCATGTTTACTGGCCTCTAGTTTTTTGAATATTGAAAATTAGAATGGATACTATATGTCTTGATCTTAACCCACCACCAGTTATGAATTAAAATAAAATAAAATAAAGGTACATTTTAATCCTGTATCCTAATCCATAGAGCTTCCTCCTACCATGATTGGTAGCTTGGATTGGATTTTCTCCTGAAATGGGAGAGACAGGCATAGCTTCACAAATATAGAAGTGGTCATGGACAGATCCTGCCATTGCGCTTGAAAATCTCACTAGCAGGACAGGAGAAGGTAGAAGTATTGGACTGTGTGAAGCTCCAATAGGGGAGAAATCAGGCCTATGGATGTAGTAGTCCCCTACTTTTCCTTTTATGTCATGCCTTAGATTGTAAGCCTGAAGGCTGGAATTTATCACTGGCATTTGTAAATTGCTCTAGAAGTCTGTTTTGGCCTTTAGAGCAGGATAAAAATACTTTAAATAAATCAAAATAAAACAATCTCCCTGAGCATCAGTTTG
This sequence comes from Rhineura floridana, assembly GCF_030035675.1. Classification (NCBI taxonomy): domain Eukaryota; kingdom Metazoa; phylum Chordata; class Lepidosauria; order Squamata; family Rhineuridae; genus Rhineura; species Rhineura floridana. The sequence goes on from NC_084489.1 coordinate 18,791,691, forward strand.
ATACACCCTCCTGACTCTTATGATACTAAGGCTTTCAAGTTTGTTTGTGACAGATTAGCATGGAGGAAGACAGGGACTGGGAAAATAATCAAGCAAAGGGTTAGTTGTGGTTATGTGCCTCCAAGTCAACTACGATTTATGGCGACCCTATGAATCAGTGACCTCCAAGAGCATCTGTCATGAATAGGGTTGCAAGGTTCATGGCCTGAGACTGATCCTGTATCTTTAGGACATGGGTTCTCAACAAGGGGGGAATTTTAGGGTTCCAGGGGGGGAATTGGGACCACTATTCAGCAAAGTGTGATGTCCTGTAGATTATGTACAATCTGTAAAATTGTAGTTTGTTTTTAATTTAATCTGCGACATTCAATAAAGTTTATTGAATGTCACAGATTAAAATCGATTCTTGAACATGCAGCATTATTTTCATTTGCAAAATTAAATTATTATTTAAAGACCAGAAAGTGCTCCAAGAAATTCTGTTATAATATAAACTAATAAATTTTTATCTCACGAGAAACACCACCATCACTCACGAAACGTCAACACACTATGAGAGACTATCTTGGGAAGGGGGGAATTATATTCTGAACAATGGTGAAAGGGGGGAATGGAGCAAAAAAGGTTGAGAACCACTGCTTTAGGAGAAGAGAAAGTCAGCCAAGTGCAGGTGTTCTTGCAACTCTGTAATGAGAAAAACCACAAGGTAGAATTCTCCCTTCCCCCTGCACAACTTTTAAAGATACAGAAGATCTCTTGGAGGCCGGGCCTGGCAAATGGTAGACAGCTCTTGCTTTTGATAGGGTTCCTACTTCATTCTAACAGTTTCACTGGCAATACTTCTTTGCTAGTTTATTTGCATTTCTAATTAAAAGCTAAAGGTTCCATTTCATAATCTGAATTTATGCAGTCTGAAGTAAACACCACGAGTTCTGTGGGGTTTACATCTAGGTAAGTGTGCATAAAATTGTAGCCATACTGATCCTATACTGATATGGTATGTACCTAGTGTTGCCAGGTTAGAACCATCTCAAACCCTGAAATTTCAGGGGTGGGCCCTCATGATGTCATGCGGGTGTGCCCTAGTGATGTCATGGGGCGGGCCCTAGTGATGTCATTAAGCATGATGCATTAAGCATCAACCACATTTGCTTGGAGCATACCACTCAAACAAAAATTATTTGAATGGAAATTAAGATAGAAATCTTAGCTAAATGAGGGTGTTTTCAGGTCCAGCTGAAGTGATGGGCTCATTCCTTCTCATCTGCTTAGAGAGCCTGGGTAAGGAACATTTAATCTATCTTACTTGCTTCTGGCAAGAAGGGCTTAAGTGCCCCCAGGCCAGGCTAGTCACCAGAAGGCCATTGTAGGAAGAAAGCCTAGTGTTGTGGAGATATTAGATGGGAGCACTCAGGAGTAAAGATGGATGCCGCCGAAGGCTGCAATTCTGAACACACTTACTAAAGGTAATAAGCCCCATAGAAGTCAACAGGACTTACTTTTGAGTAGATATTGTTAGGACTGTGCTGTTGGTAAGGCTTCATGAGTGAGGGATCCTCTGCAATGATATCTATATCAAAGCAAAGTTGCCAACCCCCTGCCTGGAATGTCCTGTCTGCCTTTTAACGTGGCTGCTCCAAACCTTATTACAGACTTGACCCTTCACTGCAGAGAGAGGTCTGAGAAATGAGTAGACGTTTAGCTCCGATGCTTTGGTGAGTCCATGCCCACTCCCTCCTCCTCCCTTTGTTTTCTTTTACTCTGAAATAAACTGAGCATTCTTTGTTGCCAAGATAACCAGAGGAAGAGATAGTTTGACCTTAAGAGGGTGTGGTCATTAGGAAGCTGTGAGATTAACCCTTCTTTTTCAGTATGAATGCAAAACAGCTGATTGAGGGCTCGTATAAGGTAAGAAGTGTAAACCTTTAAACTCCATCGCGATGAGAAAAGCTTTGCCTTTAAAATGGAGTTCAGCTCCAGTGTGAACCAGCCCTAGATCAGGATTCAACTGAAGTTGTATTGCTCCATAATTACAGTGTTTGAGCAGAGGAGTGTTTAGCAGTAATAAAAGCTCCCAGTTTCCCCTGCTCCTGTTAAATATTGTTCTTTCATATAAAAATTTTCTTTTCTTTGAAATGGTTATCAAAGGCTTCTCTCACTTTCTCATAACTTTTTTGGTCTTCTGCTTTGAGCGGTAGGCCACGTAAAATATCATCTGCAATGTCTCCCATTGCAAAAATGTGAGCATTTACTTGATTATCTTATGGTTTTTGAATTAACCCAGAAGCCATCCTATAGCTCTCAAATCTGCTAATCCAGGTGAGACAGCTGCTTGGATTTGGAAAACCAATTTTCCGAAGTCGAACCATCTGTGTTAGAGGATCCATAGCTTTACAATTTTGTTTCTTTTAATTCTCCTTGACTCTTGATTCTTCACTGCTCTGTTTACTCAGATTTTCAAATCTTGCTTCTGTTTCTTCTTTGCTGTTTAGTTTTCCACTCTTGCAGCAAGAAGTATTTTTCTTTCTCTTGGATCCCCCCCCCATCTCATCCTGACACCATATTATATGAAAGAAAAACCAGCAGCCATATTGAAGTGGAAATTGAAGTGCCTCTCCCTCAGGAAATAGCATGTCCTTTATTGAACTCCACCTTTTCTTCCTTTACACACTTGAACCACCGAACAGCCAATAGCACATCATACCACACCCTCCAATGGCAGCTGAGGTTGTATCACTGTGGAAGATCCTACTTTGCCTAGCTGGGTGGATAGGTACTGCTGGCAGTTGTCCTGCTAGAGATATCCCATAAAAAGTCCTGAAATTGGCATTTCAGCATAGGAGTGGGGCTCCCACTGCTTCAAATCCACTGGGTACTTTGGATCCTTGGTTGAAATATCTACCCTCCACCTTCTGCCCTTACCAGTGTGAGCCAGCAGCAGCAGCTGTTCCACTCTGCTGCTACCTGGCTAGGGATTACAATTGCTCTGTAAATTGACAGATGCTGAAGTCTCATAGTTGTGTTTGATATATTATGACTTTTATCTAAGATCAGTTGAGGGTATTTTACTTTGGAAAGCATAGGGTTTACTCCACCCCTAAATAAACTTCCTATAATTAAAACAATATTAATAGCTACACTTAAAATAGCAATAATCTGCATGTGTTAAAAGCCTTCAATTCAAAATATTAAACCCACCCTAAAGAGGCCAAACTCTGAAGCCATTGAGTTCTATTCAGCAGTAAGCCTTGTTGAGTTCAATAGAACTTACTCACAAATAAGTGATACCTTCCTTTACAAATTAATTTGTTGCATTTTCTTCATTTCTAATGTTCGGATGTGAGTTCTGATCAGAGCTTGGAAAAGTTACTTTTTTGAACTACAACTCCCATCGGCCCCAGCCAGCATGGCCACTGGATTGGGCTGATGGGAGTTGTAGTTCAAAAAAGTAACTTTTCCAAGCTCTGGTTCTGATACTTGTAAAACCAAAACAGTATAACCCATGCACAAGAGCCCTGACATTTGCAGAAGTATTAAAAAAAATCTTTAGGGAACCCCAAAAACAATCCAATGAGAATTGAACTTGCTCAGTGGCCCACAGAACTCTAAATGACTTGTGGAGAGCACAGAAAACCAGTTCTGAGGGGGGGTGGAATGGAGTATCAATACAACATTTTGTTGTAGGTCCCATTTGTAGTAGTACTTGTAGTAGGCTACAAAACTACAGGAAATCCTTATGCAGAAAAGCCCACAAGCATTTTAAAAAAGATCTTTTATGATTCAAGCGATCCATGACTATTAAGCTTAATTTTCTCTTTATGATTCTGGTGTTAGATAATTTAGCCTTAAACATGAAAGAGGAGCTAATGATACTGTATTTTATTTTGAGAATTTGACATATTAATAGAAGCTATTCTGATTAAAAACAATTACAGAATGAGTATAATAAAAGATGAATTGTTCCAGGAAGGAAAAGGGAGTACAAGAATATGAAAGTGTTGAGGTGTTTAGCTAATTCAGGAAGCCAACAGAAATCTGAGGAAGATTTTGAATGTTTACCTCCAGACCGGACTACTGCAATGGGCTTTATATGGGACTGCCTTTGAAGATGGTTCAGAAGCTTCAGCTGATGCAGAATGCAGAAGCCTAGATGTTGATGGGGGCTAAATGTTTGGGCTATATCGTACCTCTTATGTGTGAGCTATACTAGCAATCTATTTTCTTCATGGCTCAAATCAAAGTGTTGGTGGTGACTTTTAAAAGCTTAAATGTTTGGGACCAAGTAACTTAAAGGAACACCTGGGCCCATCGAGACCTGCCAGAGCACTACAATCAGCTAGAGAGACCCTGCTCATGTGCCCTTTAGGAAAGGAGGTTAGGGCACTAGAGACAGGGTTTTTATATCTGTGGTCCCAAAACTGTGCAACTTGCTTTCTCAGAAAATACAACTTGTCCCCTCTTTGTTGTCTTTTAGGATCCACCATTGAAAAAGCCCTTACATTTCCCCCCCAGATTGCTTTTGTTTTTAGTGGCCTTTTTCAGTCTCTGTTAGGTGGCTTGCTGAAGTAGAGAAAATTGTAGTTTGGATGTGCTTTTTATATATAGTATAATGTTTTATTGTAATATTGTGTATGCTTTTACCTGATTTTATCAGATGTTGCATACTGCCATTAGAAAATATTTTATTTTGAAAGATAGGTAATAAATGGATTAAATAAAAATAAAACAAATAATGTAAAGAACAGATCTATAAAGCAATCCAGGTGACTCAGGCATATTGCTCCAAGATTTACGGCCAATCTGATCTAAGGGTCATATAGAGAGGTCTGGAAGGCCTCGTTGGCCCGTTAGCCTGAGGTTCCTTATCCCTGCTGTATGTGATGATAACATCCATATGTCTGCACAGGAAGTCTCTGCATGTGTGCACCGGAACTACGAGACTGAAGCTACTGGAATCCAGTCTCTAGAATGAGAGGTAGATTCCAGATGATATCCCAGTTCTTGGTAGCATCTGGATAAACATTCTGTTGAGCCATTTCCATTGTGGAGCCCAGTTTTCACCTTGGTACACCAGTGAGCTAAAGGCAATGAAATATGCTGGATGATGGCTAGAGCACAAGTGATGAAAGATGTGCTGTGAGGCTGTTTTGGCACGAGTAAAACATAACCATGCCTACTGTGTGGCGGTGAGGGCAATGAAGAAGGCCCACTTCTGTGCCACAATTGCATCCTCAGGTAGCTGTTCAGTGGAGCTTTTCTGTATTGTCAGGGGTTTGATGACTTCAGCTCCAGGAAAAGGAGTTTTAGACCCTTTGGAGGCCCACTGTGAATTGTCTGCAAGGCACTTTGAGGGTAAAGTTATTCGCCTCCATAGTAATCTTGCTGCCCTATCCACATCTACTGTGGATCCACCCACATCCACATCCCCAGTGAGGTGTCCAGTGCAACGTCTTCTGCAACTTCTTGGGATCGGTTTAAGTTGATACAGCCTGATGACATGGACAAGGTGCTTGCAACAATGTGGCCAGCAACATGTCCTCTCAACCCTTTCCCTTCTTGGCTTATTAAATCTCGCCAAGGGGGTTTGACTGAGTAGATCCAGGGTGTGGTCAATGGGAGACAGTGCTAGCGGATGGGAGTGGTTCCAGCCCCCTTGAAAGATGTGGTGATCTGCCCACTCCTGAAAAAGCCCGCCCTGGACCCACTGGTTTGTGACAACTACTGGCCGGTTGCAAATACCCCCTTTTTAGGGAAGGTTATTGAGAGGGTTGTGGTGCAGTAATTGCAAGTAATCTTGGATCAAACAGATTATCTTGACCTGTTCCAGCCTGGGTTCAGCCTGGTTATGGGACTGCATCAGCCATAGTCACCCTGATGGGTGACCTTTATCAGGAGAAGGACAGGGAGAGTGCGACCCTGTTATTCTTACTTGATCTCTTGGCACCTTTTAATACCATTGACTACGGTATCCTTCTGGGCCAACTTGGTGAGATGGGTATCGGAGGCACTGTTTTACAGTGGTTCTGATCCTATCTCCAGGGTCATTTTCAGAGAATAGGATTGGGTGATTGTCTTTTGGCCCCTGGCAGTTGTGCTGTGGGGTGCTGCAGGGTACAATCTTGTCCCCCATGCTGTTTAACATCTATATGAAGCTCTTATTTATTTATTATTTGATTTATATCCCGCTGTTCCTCCCAGCAGGAGCACAGGGCGGCAAACAAAAACACTAAAAATACTTTAAAACATCATAAAAACAGACCTTAAAATACATTAAAACAAAACAACTTTAAAAATATTTTAAAGCTTTAAAAACATCTTTAAAAAAGGGTTAAAAACATATTGTTAAAAAAAAAGGTTTAAAAATTTTTTAAAAAGCAATTCCACCACAGAAACAGACTGGGATAGGTCTCAACTTAAAAGGCTTGTTGAAAGAGGAAAGGCTTCAAAAGGCGCTGAAAAGATAACAGAGATGGCGCCTGCCTAATATTTAAGGGGAGGGAATTCCACAGGGTAGGTGCCGCCACACTAAATGCCCGTTTCCTATGTTGTGCAGAACAGACCTTTTGGGAGCTCTTGGGAGTGGTCATCAGGAGATTTGGGGCAAGGTGTCAGCAATACGCTGACGATACCCAGCTCTATTTCTCTGAAACATCTGAATCAGGAGAGGCCATGCAAGCCCTGGACCGCTACCTCGACCTGGTGGTGGGCTGTATGAGGGCCAGTAAACTGAGACTGAATCCTAGCAAGACGGAGGCACTGTGGGTTGGTGGTTCCCAAATTCGGATAATTGGTCAATTGCCTGCTTTGGATGCAATGGGGTTGTACTCCCTCTGAAAGAGCAGGTCCGTAGCCTGGGGGTGCTCCTGGATCCATCTTTGTCACTAGAGGCCCAGGTGACTTCAGTGGCTAGGAGTGCCTTTTACCAGCTTTGGCTGGTAAGACAGCTGCGGCCGTTTCTGGACTGGGATACCCTGACCACTGTTATCCATGCACTGTTAACCTCCAGGTTGGATTACTGCAATGCAATCTATGTGAGACTGGTCTGGAAGATGCAGCTGGTGCAAAATGTGGCGGTGAGACTGCTCACTGGGGCAGAGTATCGCCAACATGTAACCCACTGCTGAAAGAATTGCACTGGCTACCTATTAGCTACTGGGCTAAGTTCAAGGCTCTAGGTTTGGTGTACAAAGCCCTATACAGCTTGGGACCAGACGGTCTTATCCCTTATATACCCAGCTGATCACTACGCTCTGCAGATGAAGGCCTCTTGCAGATACCATGTTATCAGGAGATCCGATCTGCACAACATAGGAAGTGGACCTTTAGTGTAATGGCACCTACCCTTTGGAATTCCCTCCCCTTAAATATTAGACAGGCACCATCTCTGCTATCTTTTTGGTGCCTACTGAAGACCTTCCTTTTTCAACAAGCCTTTTAAGTAGATACCTTATTCCAGTCTGCATCTGTGTTGGAATTGCTTTTTAATATGTTTTTAAAGCTTTTTTTAAGGAGATGTTTTTAAAGATGTTTTGTTTCAATATGTTTTTAAGGATGTTTTTGCTGTAATATATTTTAAAGTCTGTTTTTATGATTTTTTAAAGTGTTTTCAGTGCTTTTGTTTGCAGCCCTGGGCTCCTACTGGAAGGAAAGGTGAGATATAATTCTAATAAATTAATAAATAAACATCATTGAATAGTCACTAAATAGTTCTGCTCCTTTAGCTAAACATTAATAGAACTAATAGGTGGAAGCAAATGAAAACATTACTCAAATTGGCAGTAGCAGCATCTGTGTTTAGAATGTGTGAAAAACACATGAAAATGTTTCATTGAAATGATCCTCCACTGAAGGAAAGTTAGCAAATATATTTTTTTTATTTTATATTTTATATTTAAATGGTTAAAGAAAGAAGGAAAGCAAAAACAAAAGGAGATAGAAACCTGGTCAGAACCCTAAATGCAATAATACAGCGACTAGTATGTAGCGACAAAAATAACTATTACAATAGTTATTGTATAGAAATAGAAGAGGATAATAAAAAGAATAGAACAAGAGCCCTATTTCAAAAGATTAGAGAAATTAAAGGGAAATTTAAACCAAGAGTAGGGGTGTTGAATAATCAGCAGGGGAACACATTGACTGACCCAAATAAGATAAAAGGAAGATGGAAGCAATACACTGAAGAACTCTATCAAAGAGATGCAAGGATGACAGATTCATTCACAGAGGAACCGTATAATGAAGAGCCAGAAATTTTAGAATGTGAGGTGAAAGCTGCCCTTAAAATACTTGGAAGAAACAAATCACCAGGAATATATGGCATACCAATAGAGTTGCTACAAGCTACTGAGACTGAATCTGTTCAAATTTTGACAAAAATTTGTCAAGAAATGTGGAAAACTAAACAATGGCCCACAGACTGGAAGCATTCAATATATATCCCAATTCCAAAGACATGGGATCCCAGGGAATGCAGTAATTTTCGAACTGTTGCCGTCATATCCCATGCAAGTAAAGTAATGCTCAAGATTCTACAACAAAAGCTGTTGCCATATATGAAGTGAGAAATGCCAGATGTCTAAGCTGGATTTAGAAAAGAAAGAAGTACTAGAGATCATATTGAAAACATACATTGGATAATGGAATGGACCAAGGAATTTCAGAAGAAAATCACCCTGTGCTTTATAGATTACAGCAAAGCCTTTGACTGTGTAGATCATGAAAAACTCTGAAATGTTTTAAAAGAAATGGTGGTGCCACAGCTTCTGATTGTCCTGGTGTACAACCTATACTTTGGACAGAATATGGAGAAACCGATTGGTTCCCACTCGGAAAGGGTGTGAAACGGGTGTATTTTATCACCCTATTTGTTTAATCTATACGCAGAACATATCATATGAAAAGCAGGATTGGACCAAGATGAAGGAGGTGTGAAAATTGAAGGGAGAAATATCAATAATTTAAGATATGCAGACGATACCATACTTCTAGCAGAAACCAGTAATGATTTGAAACAAATGCTGATGAAAGTTAAAGAGGAAAGCACAAAAGCAGGACTACAGCTGAACATCAAGAAGACAAAAGTAATTACAACAAAAGATTTATGTAACTTTAAAGTTGACAATGAAGAGATTGAAGTTGTCAAGGATTATCAATACCTTGGCACAGTCATTAACCAAAACGGAGACAGTAGTCAAGAAATTAGAAGAAGGCTAGGACTGGGGAGGGCAGCTAAGAAAGAACTAGAAAAGGTCCTCAAATGCAAAGATGTATCACTGAACATTAAAGTCAGGATCATTCAGATCATGGTATTCCCGATCTCTGTGTATAGATGTGAAAGTTGGACAGTGAAAAAAGCAGATTTAGAGAAAAATAAACTCATTTGAAATGTGGTGTTGGAGGAGAGCTTTGCGCATACCATGGACTGCGAAAAAGACCAATAATTGGATGTTAGAACAAATTAAACCAGAACTATCATTTGAGGCTAAAATGATGAAAGTGAGGTTATCATACTTGTATAATGAGAAGACATGATTCATTAGAAAAGACAATAATGCTGGGGAAAAAGAGAAGGGAGCAGAAAAACAGGAAGACCAAACAAGAGATAGATTGATTCCATAAAGGAAGCCACAGACCTGAACGTACAAGGTCTGAACCAGGGTGGTTCACAACAGATGCTGTTGGAGGTCACTGATCCATAGGGTCGCATGTCGTAATCGACTTGAAAACACATAACAACAGCAATAATAGCTTTTGAATCTTTATACATATATATTTTGCATATCTCCTGGACTTTTAAAGGAAGATTTTAAGATAGTTCATAAGGGAATGCTGCTATGGAAACTAAGATAATATCACAGATGAATTGCTCTTTAGCAATGGGATTTTAATGTCTTGACCCAAGAGAATTACTCTGAAATTTTATTGAAATAGTAATGGTTTCCATGGATGATACATTACCATACCTTAGTTAATTATTACAAGAGTATTTGTCTTGCAAAATATTGTGTTGGTTCTAAATGTGTGTCATTGAAAATTCAGATCTGATCAAGATATCCAATAGAATCTATGAGGAGAGGGGGCAGTGCCTGTGTGCACTGAAGTTTCCCAAAACAGTAGATGAAGCCTGCTCCCCTTCCTATTACCTGTGTGCATGCAGACAGAGAGTGTTTAGTTGAATGAGAGGTGAGGTCCCTTCCCAACTTCCAGATTTCCATCCAATACTTCCTCTCTGTCTGATGTAAGTTATTAATGCTCTGGAACACAAATAACTATTATATTTCATAGGCACCTTCCATGATTATTAAATCTTGCAGACATCTTCCACAAAAATAATCTTAAGGTAACTTTCAGACAATAAAGAATATGCAAAAGTTTAAAACATAACAAGACAAAAATTAAAGCATAACATATTAAGATTGCAACAGTCCACAGAATACCTAAACTATCACTGACACAAAGATAACCAGTAACAAATTAATTCATTGTTAAACCATTTAGTACCAAATACAGCAGGTGTCTGGAATCTCTTCAGATGTTGGAGGTGTTGCTGAACTACAACTCCCATCATCCTTGGCCATTGGCTATGCCTGCTAGGGCTGATAGAAGTTGTAGTTCCGCAACATCTGGAGGGCCAAAGGTTCCCAACTTCTGATATACACTATGTAGAGTAAGTTGTCTTCCTGCTTTTACTACTTTGACCATGTTGTCTCTTGCTCTGACAAGGTTTCTGAGCATCTGGAGGTCCAGAAGCGAAGAACTAGGAAAATCAGGTGCGTTAGAGGTCTAGGCAAGAAAGCCTTGTTAAATTCAGTGGGGCTTGTATATAGCACTGCAGCCTGAATTCAGTGGGATCGTGCTGTTAGTCATACCATCGTGGAGGTGTTCAGTTGTGGAAAAACCTTTGATACCCTCCAGCACCTTTCCATAACTGAGCCATTAGGGTTGCCTGAATTTTCATCCTACAAGCAGATGTTCAGAATATAAAACGGCAGAAGCTGCCTAAAATGCACAGAGCCTTCTGGAAAATAAACTGCAATTAAGAAACCATTGCAGCTTTTTGTTGTTGTTCTTAGTTTGCTTGTTTATGGTGTTAAAACATAGAATGGGGGCAAATCAGTTGCTGTGCTGATAAACTGTAGCCCAACTAAACTGCATTTGCATCCATCTTTTTAAACAGCATTTGTAGGCTTCCATATTAACTGGCAATAAAGCACTGCATTTCTGGGTTCTGCCCACTGCTAATTCAGTGAGATGTAAATGCCCTGCTTCAGTTGGGAGGCACATGTGTGTAGAAAGAAGTTTCTGCATGTATATTCCTAGCTGGAATTTTGTTTGGTTGTTTACAGAATTTGTATACTACCCAATAGCAAATGTTCTCTGGGTGGTTAATGGTCAACTGTACAAACAGTTTTTTTTGTGTATGATTCCTTCCCCACATCCAGCTGAGAGTTGGAGTCTATGAAGCAAGAGAACTGTTTCTGATATGTTTTATAATTTCTTTTAAAGGTTTCAGAATAACTAAAGTAGATATTCTCCCCTCCACCATAAAATGTCAGCTATTTTATAATTCAGTGATCCCACAATTAAACTAATTATCTACTACCTTAACCATAACATTATCTGCTGTTCCTTTTTGAAAACATATCAGATTCTAGGTTGAATTTTACACCCCACTGAGTTGTCCATTTGATCATCATAAAAGCTCGGGATAAAGTACCTTCTCAGTGGAATGTAGAAGTAGGATTATTCTTACTAATTTTAGCTAGACTGTATAGTGTAAAATAAAGACTTTAGAGTGAACAAGTGGCCAAATGCACTAATTACAAAAAGTTAATAACTATAAAAGCTTTGACCTAAGGCCATGTATTTTAATGGCTAATGTAGCATAGTGGTAAAGAGAATGAGTTGTGATCCAGAAAGTGCCTGGCTTGAGTCTTTCCTCACCCTTAGTTCACTAAATGGCTTTAGTCAACTACTACCATTGGAGCCTCAGCCCTCCATCTGAACTATCAGGATGAAATATCAGACAGACTTTACAGGGCTGTTGCAGGGATTACCCCAATATGTAATGTAATGTAAATGTACTGCCTTCAAGTTGATTCTGACTTATGGCGACCCTATGAATAGGGTTTTCATGAGGCTGAGAGGCAGTGACTGGCCCAAGGTCACCCAGTGAGCTTCATGGCTATGTGGGGTTTCGAACCCTGGTCTCCCAGGTCGTAGTCCAACACAAATTCAGTTGAATCTGTTTAAGACAGATTCATCACTCTGAAATCATACAATAAGTTTCAAAATGAATTGGCTATTTAGGCTGCAATCCTCCCAACCCCCGATCTGCCATGCTGGGGGAGAGGTTGAAGGGGCGGAGTTCTTCCTCGATCCAGCCTACCCAAACAGCTTCACTAGCCTCTGCCCACAGAATGACACCAATGTCACACCTCTACCATAGAGCTCTGCGTTCTGTTTGCTGAAAGAGCAGGTGGGCAGGAGTTCTACTGGTGTGATTCCTACAGTGGTGGCTCCAAAATATGAACTTAATTTGGCGGCATTACCCCTGCCCCCAGTAATAATAATAATAATAATAATAAAATTTTATTTGTGAGTCGCCTATCTGGCCGACTGAACGGCCACTCTAGGCGACGTACATTGCCAGAATAAAATACAATATAAAAACCAAAATACAATAAATTAAAATTAAACAACATTAAACTAAACAACATTAAAAACTGACCCACCCCCGGAGATCCCATAGGCCTGCCTGAATAGCCAGGTCTTCAAGGCCTGGCGGAAACCTGTCAGGGAGGGGGTATGGCGAAGGTCGAAAGGAAGGGAATTCCAGAGGGTGGGGGCCACAATAGAAAATGCCCTCTCTCTCTGGTCTGCACCAGCCTAGCTGTTTTAGCTGATGGGACCGAGAGAAGGTCTTGTGTGGCTGATCTTGTACCCACCCCAGGGAGGGTTGACCTTGGTCCAAAAAATAATGTTGACTACTCCTGTATATTAGGAAAAACATATTTGTCTCATGAGTTATTAACAGCATACCTCAGCAACTGCTATTCAAGTCCTGAAGAATGATAATGACAATATTGATTCACTCCCATAGGCAAATATGGGGATAGTGATTTACTTGGGACAGTTGGACCAGAAAAGTAGAGACTGTCCCCAGTGAAAGGGCAACAACTCAGTGGCAGAGTATCTGCTTTGCATGCAGAAGGTCCCACTGTCAGTCCCTGGGATCTCCAGGAAGGGAGTGGCAGTGTGATCACTATGCCAGCTCTAGGCTGGCATAGTGCAGTGTGGGGTTTTGAGTCGCAGGCCTGCTCATGTGTGGCAGCTATGCTGCTCTGTCACACCCTGTTGCTGCCTGTCCAGTTTTAGGACTATAATTGGGTGAGGTGTAGGGGAAGCATTTAAATTGCCCTAACACAATGCATCAGTTCCAAACTCTTTGGAGTATTCCCCTAGTTAATTTTTAATAAATTATGTGATTGCTTATATAAATTTAGTCAAATACAAAAGTGAATTTGAAATCTTGTTTATTTATTTGGAGTATTTATAATCTGCCTCCTAACTGAAGTTCTTTATTTTATATTTAAGATACAATAAAATATAGTTGGAACAGAGATGAATTTTCACAAGCAGCTAAACTAAAATCTTATTATCTGCACAAAGGAAGTATAATGTCCTTTTCCTGGCAGTGATGGGACTTACAATATCCTTTTCAGAATTAGAAATTTAATTATGCCCATTTCTGAAGCTATACTGTTTTTCCTGCTGGTTTTTCAAAGGTACTGAACACCCACAGCTGTCGCAGGAATCAGTGAGAGCTGCAAATACAGAAATAGTTACTGTTTAAAAACCTAGTCTGCATAATGCTGTATCTTCTAAATGAATCTTAATTAGAATGTTACAGAATATGTATCATTTTGAGTTACTTTTGGGCCATATATAGGCTTATCTATGGGCTATTGTTAAAACTTCCTAAATAATCTACAGAAAACTATCACATAGAGGCAATTTATATTGATTTCAGTGGAGCGTTATGTGAAGCAATAATATATTGTGCAGAATATTCTGATACTGACCATTTTTACAGTTGCATTCCAAAGAGCTTTAGATTTAGCTAAAAGCTTGCACATGCCAGTGCAATTTTCTTTTTACTGAACATTAGCCCATCCTCTTCACGAAGTTTCAAAAGTAATTTGCTATACAGATTACAATTTGGGAAATTAAAGTCTAAGGTACCTTGGGGCAATAAACTAGCACCATAGTATATCCTCACATTTTATTTTATTTATGTATTTATTTACTTAGGTCCCCTTCAAAAAACTTCCCATGGTGGCTTTTAGTGCAGTTTGAAACTAAATGTTCACCAGTATAGATTGCAGCTCTAGTTATCCTATCTTTTATATGTAACTTCGTACTTCTATTGTCTGATGCACTTTATAATGTCAGAAGGGACTAATATGTGACGGTCCAACTGTCCCTATATTTAGGAACACAGAAGCTGCCTTACACCAAGTCAGACCATTAGTTTAGCTCCGTATTGTCTACAATGCCTGGGTAGAGAACAGTAGATACTGTGAGGGTTGAGACTAAGGCAATCTTGATATGTTTAAAGATGGTCTTTTCTTTATAAGTGTTGGACAATCCTGTCTTGGGAAAAGGAGGGAGGTGTTGTTTTTAAAACAAATGCAGCCCCACCCATTCAAAAACTCACTAGCCACTATTGACTGACTGGCAGCAGCTCTCTAGGGAGTATACCCAGCCCTTCCTGGAGATCCCAGGGACTGACAGTGGGACCTTCTGCATGCAAAGCAGATACTCTGCCACTGAGTTGTTGCCCTTTCACTGGGGACAGTCTCTACTTTTTTGGTCCAACTGTCCCAAGTAAATCACTATCCCCATATTTGCCTATGGGAGTGAATCAATATTGTCATTATCATTCTTCAGGACTTGAATAGCAGTTGCTGAGGTATGCTGTTAATAACACATGAGACAAATATGTTTTTCCTAATATACAGGAGTAGTCAACATTATTTTTTGGACCAAGGTCAACCCTCCCTGGGGTGGGTACATGCCAAAGTGTAAAAGTGGGCATAGTGAGAAAATTCATTATTTAGGGGATTTGAAGGTAACCAAAAGCTTTTGGCATAAGGGCATTACAACAGAGGACCTGCAGGAATGTGCCCAATAATAATAATAAAAACCTAACCCCCCTAGTATTAAAATGACAAATGGGTGTGTGTGACGCCCTTCCCTGGCTCTCCCTGTCAGGTTCCTACCTGCTCGTGGCTACTGCCTGTCACTAGGCACCACCAGGGACTCCACCAGTCCGGCCAGGTTTATTGCTAAAGAGATTCCCATAGTTTTTCAAAACTCTCAGAATCTCTTCTTTTACTTCCTCCTTCACCTCCTCTGACCATTCCAATTGATCTACCCCTCCTTTGTCTTTGCTTTCCTGTACCAAATCCGGAAGTTCAGGCCCACTTCCCTCAGGGAATAAGGTAACTTGCAACACCTTTGCATCCCTGGTATGGTAAGGCTTTAACATATTTACATGAACCACTTTGTTTTTGTTTAATTGGTCTGTGGTAATTACATACGTCACTGTGTCAAGCTTTTCTCTTATGGTATATGGTCCCTCCCAGTTAGCCTGTAATTTATCATGTTTCCTGGGTATGAATGCCATAACCATATCTCCCACATCATACACACGTTCCCTGGCTGTTCTGTCATACCAGTAACTTTGCTTCTCCTGTGCTTGACTCAAATTCTTTTGCACAACTTCCATCATTGATGTTAATTTGCTGCGGAAGTCTAATACAAAATCTACTACAGATGTTTTGTACTCTCCCAAGGTTCCTTCCCATGAATTTTTTAACAGTTCCAAAGGTCCCCTCACTTTTCTAGTGAACATGAGTTCAAAGGGTGAGAAGCCTGTTGACTCCTGAGGGACTTCTCTGCACGCGAATAAGAAGCACCCCAAACGTTCATCCCAGTCTTGTGGGTGATCTTGAACATAACTTCTTATCATGCCCTTCAGAACCCCATTAAATCTCTCAGTCAATCCGTTAGTGGCTGGATGGTAAGTAGTGGTCTTTAGATGTTTTAGACCACAACACTTCCACATACATTGCATCACTTCTCCCATGAATACACTGCCTTGATCCGTCAGCACTTCATGAGGGAAACCCAGCCTCATAAAGATTTTAACAAAGCCTCTGCCACTACAGGGGCTTCTACGGATCTTAATGCTTCCGCGACTGGGTACCTGGTGGCAAAATCCACCACCACCAATAGATATTTCTTGCCATGCCTTGTGGGTTTGGAAAAAGGGCCCACCAAATCTACTCCCACTCTATAAAAGGGTTGTCCAATTATAGGAAGGGGCTTTAAGGGTGCCTTAGTCTTTACTCCACTTTTTCCCACCTTTTGGCATATTCCACAAGATAGACAATGTTGTTTTACATCTTTGGAGATATTTGGCCAATAATAGTGTGCAGCCAATCTCCTCTTGGTCTTTTTTATTCCCAGATGTCCTGCACATGGGACATCGTGGGCTACCTCTAGCAATCTGGTTCTGTATTTGCTAGGTACTATCAATTGCTTCACTGGTTCACATTCATCCTTTCTCTCAGCAGGCATCCACAGTCTATATAAAATCCCATTCTCACACACAATTTGATTCCTCAGCTTGTCAGTAAAGGGAATCTTTTGTGTCAGGGCTTGGTCCTTTATTTGTTTCAAATTTGTATCCTTGTTCAGTTCTTCCCTGAACTGCTCTGTCTCTTCTTGACTAGAGACCATTTGATACAAGTTGTTTCTTTTCTTTTTTTTTACAATAATTTTTATTCAAATTTTCAAAAAACAAAACAAAATCATAAAACATTCAAAGACAAAAAACAAAACAAAACAAAAATGATTAAACAGAAAAATAAAATGTTGACTTCCCATTTGTCGCAGATCAGTTATAGGTCTACAATATATAACAATCCTGTCTCTTAAATTATATTATAAAATCACTTTCCTCCAGTAGTTATCTTAATTAATCATCAAATCTCATAAACATTACTTTATTCTTTCCACAAAAAGTCAAAGAGAGGTTTCATTTCTTTAAGAAATATATCTATCAATTTTTCTCCAAATAAGCATGTCGATTAATCCATCTCGTTAATAATAATAATAATCTTATTGTCATAACCATAGTCCAAATAAACATATCGATTAATCCATCTCATCAAATCTGTTAGGTCCAATAATTTCAATAGCCATTCTTCCATTATCAATATTAATTCCATCTTCCATCTTCAATAGTCCTGTTAAATCCAGTAATTTCAGTGTCCATTCTTCCATTATCAGTATTCCATAATAATCTTGCTGTCATAGCCATAGTCATATAATAAGAGTCTGATGGGAATTTCCTTTATCACAAATATTTTCTTGCCATCAATTCTGAATATGTTGCTGAAATATTGTTGTAAAGTCATATCTCTGTTCTTCTTTTTTACAAAATGCACTGGCTCATCTCTTGAGAGTTTTTCCATTGTCACATGGCTGTAGTTAATTCCATAGATTTTCTCTATATCAAGCTCCATCACATCATTCCAGTCCAGAAAATTATCCAAGCCATTGATAACTTTAGCTCTAATATCTTCATTAATTTCTTCAGAGACAACGTTGAATTCCAAACAGTAGATTTTATTTCTAATATCCATAAACTCCAGATCTTTTTCCAATTCCACATTTGTTCCAATCTCCAGGGCTTGTATCTTCCCTTTATTTTTTCTTTTCTCATCTCTGATCTCATTCTCCTCTCTCACAGGATCCCCTATTTCTTTAAGCTCCTGCGTCATTTTGCTCAGTTCAGTTTTCAGCTCCTTACTGCCCTGTCGCAGGGTTTGTTTCGTTATCTCAATCTCATCCATTATTTTCTGAAACATAATTACTTCCAGATTCTCAGCCACTTTCTTGATTGCCATTCTTAAAACCACGAAAACAGAACAAAACAAAAATAAAGAAGAACCACTTCTTATTTCAGCAACAATTGGGTTAATATTCCAGGCTTGATGACATCACAGTATAAACAGAGCAGCCTGCCTTATCTCTCTATGTTCAGGAATACAAAACAGATTTAGTTCCCAGCATCAAAACAGTTAGTGGCGTCGTGAAGAAGCAGATTCGTCAAAATAAAATAGACCAAAAAGAGAATAGTCCCAGACAATATAATGTTCCAAAGTTCATATTTTTTATTTTTTTCTCCTCAGAATAGAAATCCCTCTTCTGTTTATATCTTTAGAATGCACTTCCAGGACAGCTTTTTGCAATAGAAACAAAGATAAGCTTTTTCAATTTCTTTCCTCCTTAATTTCGTGAATAACAGAGAAGAGTTATAGCTCACCCAGAAATTCTTTATAGCTGATTCATTTGACAAATCTCTTTTTGCTGCAACAATTTAAACCAAGTAAAAAAAAAATAGAAAGAAGGGTGCTTGCCTGTTAGTCCATTTTCTCTTTGAAGAAAAGATAAACGTGTCGCATTAATCAGATAGAGCTTGTTTGGAAGTCCCTCCGGCATTGCTGGCTGAACCTTCTCTCATAAATTAATGAAATCCAGTCCTCCCAACAAAAACAGGCTTTTGAGGTTGATCTCTACGTTTCTCCCTGCCTGGGAGAAATTTTATCAGTCAAAAAGAATGTTCTGACTTATTTATATCTGAAAAAGCTTCTTCTGAAATGGGAGCCCGTCTCAAAAAGCAGGCACAAGCGAAGTCACCCTTCCCGGAAGTCGATACAAGTTGTTTGTTTCAGCAGGTCTTCCAGGGGTTGCTATGGTGACCGTAGGCTCGAAAACAGATTCCACCCTGTTTTCTTCAGCCTGTGTTAACATGGCTTCTGCTTCTTTGCCAAGTTGCTGTCTGGTCACCACATATATTTTTCCTTGTGCCCCCATTACATCTCTTCCCAGTATCACTGGTTCTTGTTGTTGGGCATTAATACCTACTTTATATTTTCCCTCTCGGCCTCTCCACTCCATTTTCACTAGGGCCATGGGTAAGCTTTCTGGTTGTCCCCTCACTCCTTGGATAGTCACCGTTTCCTGAGGTAATATTTCCTCAGATTTTATTAAATCTGGCCTCAGTAACGTCTGAGCAGCACCAGTATCAAGCAATGCCCAATAATTTGCCCCTTGAACACACACTTCTTCTCTTAGACTCGAATCCAAGTCTTTTACTTCTGTCCAGTTTATCTGGCAGAACTGAACCTTTTTCGTTGTTAGATCTTTTGGTTCTGTTTTTACTGCCCTTGCCTGAGCAGGATTACTAATGGGGTTGGCAACCTCACATTGAAAACGTAGGTGCCCCGGTCTACCACATTTATAGCATAATTTCTCCTCACTTTTAGGGTACACAGATCCACTCTGGGGTGTCCTGTGCCCTTCAGATTTTACTGGAGGACTCACTCGCTGTGGCATCACATCCTTTCTGCCACCATTATATGGTCTGGGTTTAAACTCTCTTGATGTTTTCCCCACCCAGCCAGTTCTGTTGGAGGCAAAGTGATCCGCCATCTCTGCGGCCTCCTGCACCGATGTAGGGGAACGGTCTTTGACCAGGAGCCTTATTTCTGGTGGTAACTGATGGAATAATTGATCCAGTATCATGAGGCTTTTCACCTCTTCCACTGACTGAGCTTTGGCACTACTCATCCACTTTCCAAATATATCCATCAACTTTGCTCCTAGTTCAACAAAAGACCTCCCTGCTTGGATCTGACAGTTTCGGAATAACTTTCTAAAATAGTCAGGTCCCAGTCTGAATCTTTTGTATACTGCCTCTTTAAACTCGGCATATGTGACGGGCTTGTCTGAGGGGAAATATTGGTATACCTCAGCCAATTCCCCTTTGATCAGGTTTGATAAATATTGCATATATTTATCCTCTGGTAGCCCCCACAATTGAGCTGCCTTTTCAAAATGCTGAGGTAAATCTGTGGATCTTGTCCAGGCTCAAACACTGCAACGTCTTTTGGTGTAACCTTTATCTTTGTTTCATTTCTGTCCTTTCTTGTTTCATCAGAATGAAACTTCTCTCTTTCAAATTTTAACTTTTCCACCTGTATCTCTGCATCCAATGCTCGTTGCTTCTCCCTCTCCTCAAACCCCATTCTCATTCTCTCAATTTCCAACTCCCTCTGCTTTTCTTTCTCATCCGCTTCAAAGACCCTCTGCTTGTCTTTTTCCTCAGCCTCCCTCCTCAATCTCTCCGTTTCCAACTCCCGCTGCTTTTCCTTCTCTGCACCTTCCATCCTCAACTTCTCTCTCAAATACTCTATATAAGCGGGATTGCTTAAGTATCCTTCTGGGGTCTCTTCTCTGACAGGTTGTTTTTGCTGGGCAGTTGTAAGTCCTATAAGTGCTACCCTCAATTCATCTACCCCTTTACCCTCGTGAGGTAAATTGAATGTTATGCACTTCTCCACCAGCTCCTCTCTTTTCATCTTTATATATTCAGCCATGGTGTTTGAGTTCACTCACTCTTTGCCAGTCACTCTTTGCCAGTCACTCCCACAAGTAATCTTTATTTGTTATTTCTGTTTGCCACACCACTGTTAGGGGCTCTCTTTTGTCCATATCCCACCACTACAGCCAACACCTGTGACGTATTCTCCTTTGTTCGTATCCCACCGCTACTGCCACCACGTGTGATGCCCTTCCCTGGCTCTCCCTGTCAGGTTCCTACCTGCTCGTGGCTACTGCCTGTCACTAGGCACCACCAGGGACTCCACCAGTCTGGACTGTCCTTTTTTATGGTTTCTCTCTCCGCTCTAGCACAGACCTCACCAGATCCCTCTGCTAGGCAGCACCACCAGTCATGTCCTATAACCAGTATTCCCAGAGACTCTGCCTGAGTCTCTCTCAATCAGGTTACCTCTGTGACTGCGTGCTTAAGCTGTCCCCAATCCCTTTGATCTATATAGAAAGCATACAACTCTGGGTTGCTCTGGATACTTGTGGTGTTATATTCTTCCCTTCACCGCTGCCACCAATTGTTACAGTTTCCCTTCAGCCTTGGTAAGCACCTTGCCCTTCCTTCTGGTCTGTATATTCCCCAGCCAAGGATCAGGCCTCCGGTAAACCAAAATAGTGTTTATTAAATATTAGAAATAACAAGATTACCTTATAAAGGCACATAAGCATATGGTTTCATCTATTCCTGTGGTACTTGTCTTAGTATTAATCCGAACTCCACACTTTCCTCACATCCACCAACTCTCCACACAATCTCCTCTCAAAAACCCCACCAAACACCTCTCAAACAACCCACCAACGTCCACCTCCAAACACCCAGCTCCAATCATCCAGCATTCTACTGCTCATTTACTCCCCCCTCCTCTTTCATTCCACTTACCACATATCTTCTATACAAACAGCAATTACCATATATACATTAATACAGGAACATCACGGGGCTTCGAGGATCACAAAGAAACCTCTTGGGGAGCGAGATATTCAGGGTAGACACCCTGCAATAAATCATTCACTAAAACAACTAATATCCTCTTGGCTTCTTTTTCAGTAGGCTATTGCCAATTAAATAAATGCAGCATAAAGCCAGGCAGTGGAGAGTGTTCTACAATTTATATTAATGGATGGAGCAGGGTTTATGAAATCATCCTTGGTATCAGAATAGAGCTATTTCTAACATGTCTGTTTTTCTCTGTGAAATGTGAAGGGTGTATATGATAGAACCAGCCTCAACAGTAACAAGAGAAGTGCAGCAATGTAACACAGGCTGAGATAAAATGGGACAATGGAGCTGAACATTTTTTCAAATTGTATTAATTTGGAAGTTCAAAAGCTTGTTTTTGGCATATATTATGATTTAGGTATTATGGCCTACATTTTCAAAAGCAGAATTTGTGTGTTTCAAATTTGGACATCACAAATGGTTATTTATAAGTCTTTTGAAGAATCAGATCTCCATTTTAAAAGGACTAAAGCTGGAAAATGCAAATTGGGGAGGTACTCCACATGAGTTTTCATTTTGAAAACTGGAAGCTCATTCTGCGATCCAAGTTTCTTCAAAATATTTAACAGGGAGCTAGTGTTTTTAAACTCTTTTGATTTGCTGCTATATTGTAAATGTGATGATGAAATTAGCCTGGATAGGGGAAACACAGAACGTGTAAGTTGACAATCAGAGGGAGATTAAAGCTGAAATCTTTTATAAAAGAACATAAGAACATAAGAAGAGCCTGCTGGATCAGGCCAGCGGCCCATCTAGTCCAGCATCCTGTTCTCACAGTGGCCAACCAGGTGCCTGGGGGAAGCCTGCAAGCAGGACCCGAGTGCAAGAACACTCTCCCCTCCTGAGGCTTCTGGCAACTGGTTTTCAGAAGCATGCTGCCTCTGACTAGGGTGGCAGAGCACAGCCATCATGGCTAGTAGCCATTGATAGCCCTGTCCTCCATGAATTTGTCTAATCTTCTTTTAAAGCCGTCCAAGCTGGTGGCCATTACCGCATCTTGTGGGAGCAAATTCCATAGTTTAACTATGCGCTGAGTAAAGAAGTACTTCCTTTTGTCTGTCCTGAATCTTCCAACATTCAGCTTCTTTGAATGTCCACGAGTTCTAGTATTATGAGAGAGGGAGAAGAACTTTTCTCTATCCACTTTCTCAATGCCATGCATAATTTTATACACTTCTATCATGTCTCCTCTGACCCGCCTTTTCTCTAAACTAAAAAGCCCCAAATGCTGCAACCTTTCCTCGTAAGGGAGTCTCTCCATCCCCTTGATCATTCTGGTTGCCCTCTTCTGAACCTTTTCCAACTCTATAATATCCTTTTTGAGATGAGGCGACCAGAACTGTACACAGTATTCCAAATGCGGCCGCACCATAGATTTATACAACGGCATTATGATATTGGCTGTTTTATTTTCAATACCTTTCCTAATTATCGCTAGCATGGAATTTGCCTTTTTCACAGCTGCCGCACAATGGGTCGACATTTTCATCGTGCTGTCCACTACAACCCCGAGGTCTCTCTCCTGGTTGGTCACCGCCAGTTCAGACCCCATGAGCGTATATTTGAAATTCAGATTTTTTGCTCCAGTATGCATAATTTTACACTTGTTCATATTGAATTGCATTTGCCATTTTTCTGCCCATTCACTCAGTTTGGAGAGGTCTTTTTGGAGCTCTTCGCAATCCCTTTTTGTTTTAACAACCCTGAACAATTTAGTGTCATCAGCAAACTTGGCCACTTCACTGCTCACTCCTAATTCTAGGTCATTAATGAACA
The DNA here is from genome assembly GCF_030035675.1 of Rhineura floridana. NCBI lineage: Eukaryota > Metazoa > Chordata > Lepidosauria > Squamata > Rhineuridae > Rhineura > Rhineura floridana. The sequence continues at coordinate 18,814,999 of NC_084489.1, forward strand.
AGTTGAAAAGTACAGGTCCCAATACCGATCCTTGAGGGACTCCACTTTCTACAGCCCTCCATTGGGAGAACTGTCCGTTTATTCCTACTCTCTGCTTTCTGCTTCTTAACCAATTTCTTATCCACAAGAGGACCTCTCCTCTTATTCCATGACTGCTAAGCTTCCTCAGAAGCCTTTGGTGAGGTACCTTGTCAAACGCTTTTTGAAAGTCTAAGTACACTATGTCCACTGGATCACCTCTATCTATATGCTTGTTGACACTCTCAAAGAATTCTAATAGGTTACTGAGACAGGACTTTCCCTTGCAGAAGCCATGCTGGCTCTGCTTCAGCAAGGCTTGTTCTTCTATGTGCTTAGTTAATCTAGCTTTAATAATACTTTCTACCAGTTTTCCAGGGACAGAAGTTAAGCTAACTGGCCTGTAATTTCCGGGATCCCCTCTGGATCCCTTTTTGAAGATTGGCATTACATTTGCCACTTTCCAGTCCTCAGGCATGGAGGAGGACCCAAGGGACAAGTTACATATTTTAGTTAGCAGATCAGCAATTTCACCTTTGAGTTCTTTGAGAACTCTCGGGTGGATGCCATCCGGGCCCGGTGATTTGTCAGTTTTTATATTGTCCATTAAGCTTAGAACTTCCTCTCTCGTTACCACTATTTGTCTCAGTTCCTCAGAATCCCTTCCTGCAAATGTTAGTTCAGGTTCAGGGATCTGCCCTATATCTTCCACTGTGAAGACAGATGCAAAGAATTCATTTAGCTTCTCTGCAATCTCCTTATCGTTCTTTAGTACACCTTTGACTCCCTTATCATCCAAGGGTCCAAGGGTCTCCCTAGATGGTCTCCTGCTTTGAATGTATTTATAGAATATTTTGTTGTTGGTTTTTATGTTCTTAGCAATGTGCTCCTCAAATTCTTTTTTAGCATCCCTTATTGTCTTCTTGCATTTCTTTTGCCAGAGTTTGTGTTCTTTTTTATTTTCTTCATTTGGACAAGACTTCCATTTTTTGAAGGAAGACTTTTTGCCTCTAAGAGCTTCCTTGACTTTGCTCGTTAACCATGCTGGCATCTTCTTGGCCCTGGCGGTACCTTTTCTGGTCTGCGGTATGCACTCCAGTTGAGCTTCTAATATAGTGTTTTTAAACAACTTCCAAGCATTTTCGAGTGATGTGACCCTCTGGACTTTGTTTTTCAGCTTTTTTTTTTACCAATCCCCTCATTTTTGTGAAGTTTCCTCTTTTGAAGTCAAATGTGACCGTGTTGGATTTTCTTGGCAATTGGCCAGTTACATGTATGTTTAATTTAATAGCACTGTGGTCACTGCTCCCAATCGGTTCAACAACACTTACATCTCGCACCAGGTCCCGGTCCCCACTGAGGATTAAGTCCAGGATTGCCGTCCCTTTGGTCGGTTCCATGACCAACTGGTCTAGGGAATAGTCATTTAGAATATCTAGAAACTTTGCTTCTTTGTCATGACTGGAACACATATGCAGCCAGTCTATGTCCGGGTAGTTGAAGTCACCCATTACTACCACATTTCCTAGTTTGGATGCTTCCTCAATTTCGTATCTCATCTCCAGGTCTCCCTGAGCATTTTGATCAGGGGGACGATAGATCGTTCCCAGTATTAAGTACCTCCTGGGGCATGGTATCACCACCCACAACGATTCTGTGGAGGAGTCTGCCTCTTTTGGGGTTTCGAGCTTGCTGGATTCAATGCCTTCTTTCACGTATAGAGCGACTCCACCACCAATACGTCCTTCCCTGTCCTTCCGATATAGTTTATATCCAGGGATAACCGTATCCCACCGGTTTTCTCCATTCCACCAGGTCTCCGTTATGCTCACTATATCAATGCTCTCCTCTAAGACCAAGCACTCCAGTTCTCCCATCTTGGTTCGCAGGCTCCTAGCATTAGCGTACAGGCACTTGTAAGCAGTGTCTCTCTTCAAGTGTCTTTGGCACTTGTGGTTAGGCCTGTGGTAATTTTGCTCTTCTGAATTTATATCCTGTGCCCCTGCTCTCACAATGCCTACTTCTAGGCCTACCCCTTTTAAAATTTCATCATTTCTTTGGTTTATATCCCAGGGGGGAGGTTTATTCCGAACTGGACCTTTCTCAGCTCCTGTCGGGTTTCCCCCCTCAGTCAGTTTAAAAGCTGCTCTGCCACCTTTTTAATTTTAAGTGCCAGCAGTCTGGTTCCATTCTGGTTCAAGTGGAGCCCGTCCCTTTTGTACAGGCCCGGCTTGTCCCAAAAAGTTCCCCAGTGCCTAACAAATCCAAACCCTTCCACCCGACACCATCGTCTCATCCACGCATTGAGACTGCGAAGCTGGGCCTGTCTGGCTGGTCCTGTGCGTGGAACCGGTAGCATTTCAGAGAAAGCCACCTTGGAGGTCCTGGCTTTCAGCATCCTACCTAGCAACCTAAATTTTGCTTCCAGGACCTCACGGCTGCATTTCCCCATGTCGTTGGTGCAAACGTGCACCACGACCACTGACTCCTTCCCAGCACTGTCTACCAAACTATCTAAACGACGGGCGATATCTGCAACCTTCGCACCAGGCAGGCAAAACACCTTGCGGTCTACACGCCCATCACACACCCCACTGTCTATGTTCCTAATGATCGAATCACCCACTACAAGGATCCCTCCAGCCCCTGGAGATATATCCTCGGCACGAGAGGATAGCTGCTCATCCCCCAAGGAATGGGTCCCTTCTAAGGGATCGTTTCCCTCTTCCTCAGCTGGATGCTCTCCTTCCCCGAGACCATCGTTGTCCATGATAGCAGGAGAGCTATCATCGTTGGAGTGGGGCACAGCTATAACGTCCCTGAAGGCCTCCTCCACACACCTCTCTGCCTCTCTCAGCTTTTCCAGGTCCGCCACCTTGGCCTCAAGGAAATGAAGTCGTTCCCGGAGAGCCAGGAGCTCATTGCACCGAGAGCACACCCACGACTTCTGTCCAACAGGCAGATAGTCGTACATGCTGCAGGCGGTGCAAAACACTGGAAAGCCCCCACACCCCTGCTGGCTTCTTACCTGCATAGTTTTGTTTAAGGTTTATTACGTCAATGGGTTGGAGACTGCGGTTTAGTTGAGGTCAGGGAACAGACGGGCAGAGTGGGGGGCCCTGGCCTCCTCGCTCTGCTGCCGAACTCGCTCTGCTGCTTAACTCGCTCTGCTGCTTAACTCGCTCTGCTGCTTAACTCGCTCTGCTGCTTAACTCGCTCTGCTGCTTAACTCGCTCTGCTGCTTAACTCGCTCTGCTGCTTAACTCGCTCTGCTGCTTAACTCGCTCTGCTGCTTAACTCGCTCTGCTGCTTAACTCGCTCTGCTGCTTAACTCGCTCTGCTGCTTAACTCGCTCTGCTGCTTAACTCGCTCTGCTGCTTAACTCGCTCTGCTGCTTAACTCGCTCTGCTGCTTAACTCGCTCTGCTGCTTAACTCGCTCTGCTGCTTAACTCGCTCTGCTGCTTAACTCGCTCTGCTGCTTAACTCGCTCTGCTGCTTAACTCGCTCTGCTGCTTAACTCGCTCTGCTGCTTAACTCGCTCTGCTGCTTAACTCGCTCTGCTGCTTAACTCGCTCTGCTGCTTAACTCGCTCTGCTGCTTAACTCGCTCTGCTGCTTAACTCGCTCTGCTGCTTAACTCGCTCTGCTGCTTAACTCGCTCTGCTGCTTAACTCGCTCTGCTGCTTAACTCGCTCTGCTGCTTAACTCGCTCTGCTGCTTAACTCGCTCTGCTGCTTAACTCGCTCTGCTGCTTAACTCGCTCTGCTGCTTAACTCGCTCTGCTGCTTAACTCGCTCTGCTGCTTAACTCGCCTTGATGCTTTGTTATCTGGGGCTCCCTCTAGCTCGTGGAGCAGGCTCCCTCGCTAGGGTGCTCTGACTTTATATGTGTGGCTGGTTCCTCCCAGCTACTGCTGCCAGCCAATGATGTGTTACTTGAGGCTGATGGCTCAACTATCAGCTGGGGCTTAACTCTTTAGGATTATCTCAGGCTTCCTTCCTTTGAAGGCAGGAAGACAGGCTTCCTTCCTGAGCGAGGGGCGGGGCTGTTTAAGCTTTTGGCTGCTTTTAATCTAATCAAGGGGCTGCGCCTTCCAGGCAAGTCTTTTGTGTTTGTTGTTTTCCCACCTAGAACAGCCTGACCTTTCTTTAACCTAGGGAAACAGAGCTTGTGGTTGTGTTTCAGGAAGGCTGAAGCTGCCCTTTTTAGCAAGGACTGAGCTGACTCTCTCCCTGTATGTGTCAGTGGAGTTTCCTTTTCCCCCTTCTCTCCGACTGGAATTTAGTCTTGTTTACAGTGTCCCCTGAAGCTTTCCTGCTAGGGTGGTGTTGAAAACTAGCTTTCTATGGGCTTCCTTCTCCTAGGATCTGTCTCCTAAGATATAGGTTCTTTCAGGATTTGGCTCCTAGCTCAGGGTGACCTTAGGCTGCCCTTATTACTTATTGCTCTGAGCTGTTTTACTTCAATTAAATAATGGAATAAATGGGAGCTACTTACCCTCTTTTCGCTCTGCTGCTTAACTCGCCTTGACGCTTTGTCAGCTGCGGCCTTGACGCTTCGTCAGCTGGGGCTCCCTCTAGCTCGTGGAGCAGGCTCATACTTACCTTGGAGTAAGTGCTGTTGAACTCACTGGGATTCCACTCACTGAGTGGGCTAAGTGGATAAGTGGAATAAGCATTATGCAATTACCATCCTACTATGAGCATTTAAGTGAATATATATGCTACCAAAACCAGCCATGGGCAATTTAATGTTAAGCAAAATCACAAACCATTCCCATGGCATTAGGAATGTCAAAATAAGCACCTTGTTATCTCAAGTGTTTCATCTTGGCCAAAGACTTTTTGGCATATTACTGGTTTAAAAAAAATCAAGGGGAAACATATGTAGAGCTTTAACCTCATAGCTCCTCAGTGATGCTAAAGTAGTGTTGCTACTATATGTGTGTCGACTCTGCCAAGCCTGGCATGTTAAGAAAACTAAGTAGAAATAAAGACATAGGAAAAATGGATGCATTTGGTTACAGTCTGCCATGTCAAGACATGTATTAGCCCTTCTTAATTTCCCATCAGTAGTAATATATTTTATGTAGATCAGTGTTTCTCAAATAGTGGACCTTGGGCCACTTTCAGGTGGGTCTCAGTGCCACAACCTGCCTGGTGCTTTCTTATCTACCTGGCCCACCCTCTAGCCATGCCATAATTGTTTGGGTGGACCAAGACCAGCAGCACCAGCAAATCCTTGCCGGCTGAATAAAGATGGTGGGACGACATAAACATTCAGTGGGGGAGGAGGGAAATAAGATTTTCCTCCTGAGAGGTATTGAAAGGAATTAGAAAGAGAGAGAACAGGCTAATATTTATTATTATTATTACTAATTAATACACTGGGAATAGAAAAGGAGGGGATAAAAGATAAAGTTGTTACAGGAGGAAGAAGTGAATGTAAAAGGGCCAGAGAGGAGAGATGAAAGAAACTGGCACAGTCTTTTTGGGGGGGATGGGAATAAGGTATCCATTGAGTGTAAAAGGAAAATGGGAAAGGAAATTACGGGAGATGGATAAAAATAGTTTGACAGATGTGTGGGGGCAGGAAGTTATATAGATATACATATACATATACATACACACACACACACTCCACTTACAGCCTCTGGATCAGCAAATTCTACCTAAAATGGGGAGGATGAGTCATGATACCTCCAGAACAAATGTCTGTACTTAGCTTGAGGAAAGCTGAGCTATGGAATTCCTTGACACAAGGAAAATGCTGTGGCAAAGAATTTAGCAATTTTCAAAAATTAAAATGTAAATGTACTGCCTTCAAGTCGATTCTGACTTATGGCAACCCTATGAATATGGTTTTCATGAGGCTGAGAGGCAGTGACTGGCCCAAGGTCACCCAGTGAGCTTCATAGCTATGTGGGGATTCGAACCCTGGTCTCCCAGGTCGTAGTCCAACACCTTAACCACTACACCACACTGGCTCTCACTTTCAAAGATTATTAGATAGCAATAGAAAGTGATGCCAGTAATTGCCAGCTGATTATGTCAAACTCTGCCTGCATCTGCCACTATTTTGTGATTGGCTTTGCCCCTGCCCCACCTTTCTGTGACTGGTGGGACTCAGTAATTTTCAGCCATCTCAAGTGGTCCCCAGGGGTAGAAAATGTGAGAATCCTAATGTGCAGATAAATAGCTAAAAGTCATTAATTAATGTCTTTAAGGCAAATTAAGACATGCAGACATTACTGCTAAAATAATGCTGTTGCAGAAGGCCTTCAACCAATCCTTCATTAAGATATATATTATACAGCCACAAGAGTGGCTGTATACTATAGCCAGTAGGGATTTTTCGCGTTCTACCATGTTAAATGAAAATACTCCACACACACATACCTCAGAGGCACATGTTACCAAATTTTTCCAAGCTACACAGCAAGTGGATTGGACTGTGAAAGACCAACCCAAATGGTGTTTGCATTTTGACCAATTTGTAGGGCAGTCGAATATCTCAGAGAGGAGTTCAGGTCTCCTGCTCCCCTGGTGCATTCACTATAGCTGCCCAATTTCCCTGCCTTTTAAAGTTTGATAGAAATATCTGTGGGCTATAAGTACGTTCTTAAACTGCAAAGTTTTTTGCCTATTAGTGAATAATAGCTATGTTTGTTAAGCAACTTTATGAATCCCTGTTTACCTCACCACAAATATAAGAAAGTGCTTGCTAGGCTCCAGAAAAGGAGGTACAGCAGCCTGTTGACTAAAGGAGATCCCTTGGTCCAAATCTTTCCCATTCAAAAACAGGACACAGAACCAGGCAGAAACAATGATAGGATTGGTATTGATCACTCATAAAGCAGCTTTGAGGAGAGTTCATCCCCACACAGGGCCAGCTAAATCAGTGTAAATCTGTACTCCAATTGTTTGTTAATAAAATGTGACAATGGCATTGCAGCTTATACAGCGTAGAACAGGACAGGTCTGTGCAGCAGTGCAGTGCTATAGGTTTGTTATGTCATTGAACACTAACCCTACTGTGCTTAATTATTTGAGTTTGTATCTAGACCTGCACCCATCCATCTGTTGAGTATTCAAATGTTGCTAGTGCCCCATAATACTAGAACGTGAGGTCATCCATTTAAGCTGAATGTTGGAAGATTCAGGACAGACAAAAGGAAGCACTTTTTCACACACTGCTAAGTTAAGCTATGAAATTTGCTCTCAAAAGAGGAGGTGATGGCCACTAAGTTGGATGGCTTTAAAAGAGGGTTAGACAAACTCATGCAGGATAAAGCTACCAGTGGCTACTAGCCACAATGGTTTTGTTCTACCTCCACTGTCAGAAGCAGTTTGTCTCTGAATACCAGTCACTGGAAAACAAAGGTGGGGAGAGTGCTGTTGCCCTCATGTTCTGCTTGCGGCTTCCCACTGTGAGTGTGGCACTAGATGGATCTTTGGCCTAATACAACAAGCTCTTCTTATGGTTTTAGATATACCTTGTATAAAGTTAAGAGCTGGTATAGCACAGTGGGGAGAAGAGCCTGGCTGGGAGTCCAGAGTCTGTGAGTTCAAATCCCCGCTCGTGTCTCCTGGGTGTCAAGGGCAAGCTAAATAGCACCCCCACAGTAAGTGGCTCAGGGTTACGTGCCCTGCCACCTGTGCAGCTGTGGGCAAGCTGCATAGTCCCAAGGAGCCCAGTTGCCCCCCAGCTGGCAGTTGCGGACAAGGAAGGGGCTGGCTTGTACATCTGTGGCAAGCTGAGCAGGCCCTATCCATCTGGGGAGGACTAGCCTCAGAGGGAGGCAATGGTAAAATCCCTCTGAATACCGCTTACCATGAAAACCCTATTTTTAGGGTAGCCATAAGTCGGGATCGACTTGAAGGCAGTCCATTTCCATTTTTTGTATAAAGTTATTGTATGATTTCCTGTATGGTCTGCCACCATCACCCCTGTGGGAAGAGTGGTGTGGCAGAGCAAGGTCTTCATGGTTGTGGTTCTGTGCTTGTGAAACATACTTCTTAATGAGGCTCATTACTGCCCTTTCCTGGAAGATTGTGAAAAGGCCTTATATTTGAACAACCAACCACTTCAGGACATTTTATGATAAGTTTTGCTAGTGCTGTTTTAGAGTACAGTCCTAACCCTGTTTACCTGGGAGTAAGCCTGACTGAATTCAATGGGGCTTACTTCTAAGTAAACATGTTTAGGGTTCCAGCCTTAGTCTGTTTTATTAATTTCTGTTCTTCAGAATGTTTATAGTATTACTTAATGTATGAGCTGCTGTGAATGTGGAGAGAAGGCAGAGCTGATTTAAAAAATATATATGTCAAGATCACCACCACTGACCATTTAAAGTGTTACTATTTTTCTGCACACATTTTAAGTTCTGCATAATGCTCATTCTCTGTAGGTGATTTATTTGGTGATGTTGATCTCCTGCGCCCATCTTCTAACCTTGCTTGCATGATGAATAATGTAACTTTCCTAGCATTTCGTGAGTGACCTAATTTGGCTGGCGTTGCCCAAGCAGAAAAGCAGTGTTTTTATGTTGTTTAATTCCTATCATGTCCTTGTTAATCTCTATCTGCAGTTAATTTTTTTGGTAACATGCCAGGCATTGATTTTTGAAGGGGAAAAGTATTTTCATAATTTAATGAATAGTATCAGTCATGAAGCCAGGCCCAGGCTTTATATCAGCAGTGAGGAAACTTTAGCCCTCCAGGTGTTGTTGAATTACAACCTCCATTATCCCTGGCCATTGGCCATACTTGTTGGGGCTGATGGGAGTTGTAGTTCAGCAACAATTTGGAGGGCCAAAAGTTCCCATCCCTGCTTTATATGATAATTACTCTGTGTTGATTAAATGTTGTTTTGGGTAACTGGTCCAAATGGAAAAGCATCCTGTAAGTTTAGAGATTAGGCTATAGGATTTTCAATCTTTAATAGTAATCATTTATCCCCAAAAATTGTTGAACCTGCCTTGCAAAGTCTTTTTTCTTTTGTTTTTGCTTGGGTGCATCTGTGTCAGCATCTGCATCTTCAACCATACACTGCCAAAGGCCAGCTGAGATCTGAACTGAAAAGCTGCTGAGTGTAAACTGAAATATTTACTCTTGCATTTAATTATAGAAGAAACATCCATGGCAATTAATGAAAAACCTTGGCTGAGGATTCCCATAGAGCAGTGTTCTTCAACCTTGGGTCCCCAGATGTGGCTAGACTAAAATTCCTGTCAGTCCCAGACAGCTTTGTCAATGGTTAGGGACAATGGGAGTTGTAGTCCAACAGCTGAGGACCCAAGGCTGAAGAACACTGCCATAGAGAATGGTACTCTATTTCCTCCTCTCCCCCCTTCACCATATAGGCTTTCCATATATCCTGATTTTTTTTTAAAAAAAAATAGGGTTGCTCATATGGGAGTGGCACTGTGGAATCTGAGAGAGTACTCAGATTATGATTTCTTAGTAATGGCTCTTAGGAGGAATAAGATGTTTGTTCATGCTTCCAATGACTCATCTAGCCCTCCCTCTCACCTTGCGCTACTCACGGGACAGACCCAGAACTGATTTTGCTAAATGAGAGGTGTAAAACTGCACTTGTCAGTTAACGCAAGGTCATCCTGTTTTAAGCACCAATACAGGTAATACATCTAACCGTTCACAACACAGATGAATATTCCATTCCATATATCACCCTGAGTCGTAGTTAGTGTATCTCAGACCATTTGATTAATTCCTTAATTATGCTACAATCATCTTTGTTTTGGAAGTAGAATGGAAACTTTCCAATAAGGATAGTACTAGAGGCCAAAAAGTAGCCCTCAGAAAAAGCAAATGTTTGTATTTTGGAGAGCAAAACAAGCACTTCTTGTTTTGGCAAGCCTCTGTGCCTGGACTGACATTGATATCAGCTTGGCATATCCAAGCTCTCATAGAACGCTTTTCAAACATTGTGTGTGTGTGTTATGTGCCTTCAAGTCAATTACGACTTATGGCTACCCTATGAATCAGAAACCTCCAATAGCATCAGTTGTTCAGATCTTGTAAGTTCAAGTCTGTGGCTTCCTTTATGGAATCAATCCATCTCTTGTTTGGCCTTCCTCTTTTTCTACTCCCTTCTGGTTTTCTCAGTATTATTGTCTTTTCTAGTGAATCATGTCTTTGGATTATGTGTCCAAAATATGATAACCTCAGTTTCATCATTTTAGCTTCTAATGATAGTTTTAACACCCAATTATTTGTCTTTTTTGCGGTCCATGGTATCTGCAAAACTCTCCTCCAACACCACATTTCAAATGAGTTGATTCTTCTCTTACCACTTTTTTCACTGTCCAACTTTCACATCCTTACAGAGATTGGGAATACCATGGTCTGAATGATCCTGACTTTAGTGTTCAGTGATATATCTTTGCATTTGAGGATGTTTTCTAGTTCTGTCATAGCTGCCCTCCCCAGTCCTAGCCTTCTTCTGATTTCTTGACAATTGCCTCCCTTCTGGTTAATGACTGTGCCAAGGTATTGATAATCCTTGACTAGTTCAGTGTCCTCATTGTCAACTTTAAAGTTACATAAATCTTCTGTTGTCATTACTTTAGTCTTCTTGATGTTCAGTTGTAGTCCTGCTTTTGTACTTTCCTCTTTAACTTTCACCAGCATTTGTTTCAGATCATTATTAGTTTCTGCTAATAATACACTATTGTCTGCATATCTTAAATAATTGATATTTTTCCCTCCAATTTTCACACCTCCTTCATCTTGATCCAAACCTACTTTCCATGTGATATGTTCTGCATATAGATTAGGGTGTTAAAATGCACCCTTGTCTCACACCCTTCCTGATTGGAAACCAATCGGTTTCTCCATATTCTTTCCTTACAGTAGCCTCTTCTCCAGAGTATAGGTTGTGTATCAGAACTATCAGATGCTGTGGTACCCCCATTTCTTTTAAAATATTCCCTTGTTTTTCATGATCTACACAATCAAAGGCTTTGCTGTAATTTCTAAAGCACAGGGTGATTTTCTTCTGAAATTCCTTGGTCCGTTCCATTATCCAATGTTATGTTTGCAATATGATCTCTGGTACCTCTTCCATTTCTAAATCCAGCTTGGACATCTGGCATTTCTTGCTCCATATATGGTAAGTGCCTTTGTTGTAGAATCTTAAGCATGATTTACTTGCATGGAATATGAAGGCAATAGTTCGATAATTACTGCATTCCCTGGGATCCCCTTTCTTTGGAATTGGGATGTATATTGAATGCTTCCAGTCTGTAGACCATAGTTTTCTTTTCAATAATTGTTGACAAATATTATGTTTATTAAAATTATTATTATTATTAAAATATTTTAAACATTACAGTTAACAAATCAAGTATCTATGCTGCATATCACATACCATAATGTAAAGGTTTCTAAGAGGCAGTTCATTAGCTATACCTGTCATGAGCCAAAGAGGGAGGGGGCGGATAGACGAGGGGGAATCCAAGGATGAGGTCCTGGACTGGGAACTTGGGGAGGGGGCAGATAGCTCGGTGACCACTCAGGGTGACTCAGCTCCCAACTTCACCCTCCACTCCTGACCCCCCTGCGCTACCACCAGAGCCTCGACTTTGCACACCAAAGGTTCCCCAACCGAATGCTTCTCCGCTTCCCCCACCCAAACTGTCAATAAGCAGCCCTCCTCCATCAGAGTTGGAAGCCGAGATCAAACCACCTTTGCCCTGCATTCGGAGGCATGAGAAGTGGGGAAATACAACAGACTGAGTTGAGGAGGAGCTTGCGTGTGTGCACGAGATCCAAGCCTACGTAACGAGACTCGGGGGTGGGGTGGGAACTCAGTGCTGAGTTAATGTCTTAGAGCTGTGAAGACATGCTTAGTCAGCTTTAGTTCAGAGTCAGAGGCGAGGTGATGTCTTTTTCTTTTATTAAGGTTATGGTTACATCCAAAGCGGTGAGCTTCATATACCTGTCTACTCTGACTCACTACTTTCCCTAACTATCCTAACTAAGTAGTCTGTGCAGCGTTTGGGGAGAGCTGACTCAGCACTTGTGCCTTGGCAGACACTTGCTTAAGTAGGGAAGGTTTTTGTGCGTAAACGGCAGCTCTGCCTGAGTTTCACCCTTTGAAATTCTCTCTTCTTGCGCCGCCTTGTGCAAGGTGAGGGGTGGGGTGAGTCTCAGATGGCACATCCGACAGCGAGGTTTCGCTAGGTGACAATGCAGCTTTTGGAAGCTGAATGCTGATTGGCTGGGAAGTGTTTGAAGTGTCTGGTGGGGATTCCTGCACGGGCGTGCATGGTGCGATCAGAGAGTTGCTTCCCAACTGCTCTGGCATTGGACTCACAGGAGGGGCAGGAACTGCCTCCGTGGAAGAGCTGGGCATGGGAGTTTGAGGTCTGCCAGAAACCTCCCGGCTCATCTCCCTTCCTCCAGCTCCCCAAGGAACCTCGTCCTCATCTGACTCCCCTACCTGATGTAGCTTTCCCTCTGACTGGGGCGCAAATCATCACCCCCTCCATGCTCCACTTTCCCCCACCACACAGGCTTGAGGGTAGGCTCTCTCACCAGATCCAGAGCATGGACGTCTGTAGCTGGTTCCCAAGAATGCTCAGCCTGATCATACCCCTTCCAATGGATCAAGTATTGCAAGTCTTCGCTCTCTCTAATTGTTCCTTCATCAACTGCTGCATAGCCTGAAGCTCCTGTACAACGGGATGGCTGGACTGATGTTAGGGGCGGCAAAGGCTCGAGGATGATATCCCAGGTTAGCAAAGAAAGGTGTCTGCTGGGTGGTAGCATGCACCGCACTGTTGTAAGCAAATTCTGCCAAGGACAGAAAGGACATCCAGTTGTCTTCCTGGTAATTGACATAACAGTGGAGATACTGCTCCAAGGTGGCATTAACTCTCTCAGTCTGTCCGTCCATTTGTGGATGATGACAGACGACAGCCTCAGCTCACTCTGCAGGAGTTACCACATAGCATGCCAGAACTGGGTCATAAATTGCGGGCCCTGATCCGAAACCAAACTGTCCAGAAATCCATGTAGGCAGTAAATGTTCTGAATATATAGTTGAGCCATCTCCTGTGTGTTTGGGAGCCCCAAGCATGGAATGAAACTAGCCATTTAGTAAAAGCAGCCACGACAACCAAAACTGTCATTTTTCCCTGGGAGGAGGGGAGGTCAGTGATGAAATCCAAGGTCACCATTTGCCAGGGTCTCTCAGGCATAGGGAGTGGCTGTAAAAATCCTGCTGGCCGCCCCATAGTATGTTGGCTCTGGCACAGGTGAGGCAAGACTGGATGTATTGCTCCATACCACGTTTCTTCCTTGGCCACCAAAATTCCCTTGTAATTGCTTGCAAGGTTTTAAAAACTCCAAAATGTCCAGTGATAGGAGAGTCATGACTCTGATGCAGGACCTTGGCTCTCAAGTCTCCCAGGAGCACATACATAGCTGCATAATGATACAACACCCCCCTCAGCACGAAGTCAACTGCGCTTCCAGGAGGCTGCCTCTCTAGCTCTAGCTACTTTTCCTTAGCAAAAGAATCTAGTTCCTGTGCCAAATGCAATTCCTCGAACCAGGAGTCTTGGCATGCAGCTGCCACCATCTTCTTGAGGGGTATAATGAGTTGCTGCAGTGTCTGGGTCAGATACTCCAGATACTCCACCTTGCGGGACAGTGCGTCTGCCCGCTTATTCTGCACCTGTGGAATATAATGAATTTTGAAGTGAAAGTGAGTGAAGAATTGAGCCCAAAGCACTTGCCTCTGGTTCAGCTTACGTGCGGTGTGGAGACTCTCCAAATTCCAATGATCTGTGCGAACCTCTATCTCGTATTGTGCCCCTTCCAAGTGATGCCGCCAAGTTTCAAAAGCATAATGGATTGCCAGCAACTCTTTTCCGCACATGATATAGTTTTACTCAGAACTTGTTAACTTCCATGAAAAGTATGCACATGGCTTCAGACCCTCCTCTCTCTGGGCTGGTTGCAAATGTACCACTCCGATGGCCACATCCGATGCATCCGTCTCCACCACAAAAGGGCATATAGGATCTGCTTGCTGCACTATGGGCTCAGAGGCGAACAGGACTTTTAACTCCTTAAAGGCTCCTTGCGTGGCTTCTATCTAGCGAAATGTACCAGAACCTTTCAGACAGTCCATGGGCAGCGTGGTTTTGTCAGAGTAGTTCGCAATGAACCAATGGTAGTAGTTCACAAACCCCAGGAACTGTTGGAGATCCTTCTTCGTTTTGGGAGGTTGCCACGTGAGAACACTGTGGACCTTACTTGGGTCCATTTTGACTTCTATGGGAGAAATGCGGTATCCCAAAAAGTCCAATGTGGTTAGATCAAAACCGCACTTCTCCAGCTTGGCATAGAGGCAATGCTCCCTGAGGCATTGCAGCACCGCCTGTACATGCTCATCATGCTGAGCTGGGGAGTCTGAGTAAATGAGGATATCATCCAAATACATGATCATGAAGTGGTTTAAATAGTCTCTAAAGATGTCATTCATAAAACTCTGGAAGACCCCAGGACTATGCGACAGCCCAAACGGCATGACCAAGTACTCAAACTGTCCATATTGAGTCTTGAATGCAGTTTTTCACTCATTCCCCTCCTTGATTTGCACAAGATTGTAAGCTCCTCTCAAATCCAACTTGGTATAGATCTTGGCCGACTGCAGTCACTCCAGCATCTCGGTGATGAGCAGCAAGGCATAGCTGTTGGGATCGTGACCTTGTTCAACTCTTGGTAATCATTACACGGACTTAGCTCCCCGCTCTTTTTCTTAACAAACAGCAAAGGGATCCTGGCAGGTGACTGAGACGGTCAAATGAAACCCCTCTTTAGATTGGTCTCTAGAGATTCCCTTAGCGCTGCCAACTCCGGTTCAGACAAGGAATAGATCTGTCCCAAAGGGATGCACGCCCCCGGCACCAGCTTTATGGCACAGTCACAGGGGCAGTGGGGGGACAACTGGTTGGCTTCCTTTTTGTCAAAAGACTTCCTGGTGCTCCTCATATTTTTCAGGTAAAGCAGTTCCCTCCTGCAGCACAGTTCCGGCCAAGATGGCAGGGGGAGTCTCCTTCTGTGTTTGGCAGTGCTGATGGCAATAGTCCGAGGTAAATACTACCACCGCTTCATCCCAGAAAATGGTGGGGTTGTGCTGAACCAGCCAGGGCATTCCCAAAACCAGTGGAAAAGCGGGGCAGGGTGGCCACATAGAATGACAGGCTTTCCTCGTGTCCCAGAATTTCCATTCTCAGTTTCTCTGTAGCTGTCGTGTCCAGGACTGGACTCAGTAACCAGACCAGGTTGTGAAAGCAATTCAGTCTTTATTAACGTAATATCCAAACAGCCTTCTCATGAAGGAACACAATACACATGTCCAGCGACATGCAAGAGAGTTGACAGAACAAAGGAATTCCTGCCCCCCCTTATCCTTATTAAGGGGGCTTTCTGGCGCAAATTCTCTCACTCCGCCTTAGGGTGCTTTCTTCCCCGCCCCTCCTCTCACTTCCCCTGGCTCGTTTTTGTTTTCTCCGGGTTCGTGATGGAGGAAGTTCTGCCTCCTCCCCTTCTGAAGATTCTATCTCTGGTATTGGAGAAAGAGGGGGGTGAACGTCATGCCCATCAGGTGGGCTTTTCTCTGGCTGAGGAGGGAGTTGAACTCCCCCTCCTTCCTGGGCTAACTGCTCTGGCTCGATGAGGGGGGTGAGCGTGGGAAATTCCTGAGAAGTGTCTGTAACTTTGTTTGTTGGAGTTTCAAGGCCTCTGCGGCTGCTGGGCAACACTATCTCTGAGAGTTCTCCCTCCCCCTCTTCACCCAGCTCTGGGAAAATGATCTCCTCATCTTCTGAAGTGCTAGGGTCCCAATCCTGCATCCTGACACCATCCCCTCTCTCATGCTGTGCCCCCCTCACCTGTCGGCTTAGGGCGATGGGGAAACTGTTTATGGAATTCTTCCACTAAATCTGGGGCATGCACGTCCCTCTCATTTTCCCACAATCTGTCAGCTGGCCCATAACCCTTCCAGTGAATTAAGTACTGCAATTGATTACGCCTCCTTCTGGAATCAAGAATCTGTTCCACTTTGAACTCTGGTTGTCCCCCTACTAGAATGGGTGCCCCCGGGACTTCCAGTCGTCGTAAATCGCTGGGGGGGGCTGCATTCGTTAGCAAGGAGCGATGAAATACAGGATGTATTTTGAAGGTAGCTGGCAATTTCAGTCTATAAGCCACGGGATTGATTTGTGCCTCCACTTCGAAAGGTCCCAGTCTCCTGTCTTGCAGCTTCCTACACTTGCCCAGCATCTGAAGGAAGCGGGTGGACAACCACACCTGATCTCCTGTTTGGAGGAAGGCCCCCTCTCTTCTATGTTGATCAGCAATTCGTTTATACTCCAGTTTGGCATCGTTCAATTGCTGTTTAAGCACCTGCTGCACGGCCTGTAATTCCTGCAGAAATTCCCCTGCTGCAGGCACCAGTACACTTGCTGCACTACTAGGGAAGGGTTTGGGATGGACCCCATAATTAGCAAAGAAGGGTGTCTGTCCAATGCTAGTATGCAAGGAATTATTATAGGCAAACTCTGCGCAATGCAAATAGGAAACCCAGTCATTTTGTTGATATGAAACATAACAATGTAAATACCTCTCTAACAGTTTCTCCATCTGCCCATCTGTCTGAGGATGATGAGCAGAAGAAAGTTTTAGCTCCGTCTGCAACTGCTTCCAAACTGCTCTCCAAAACTTAACTGTGAACTGGGTTCCCCGAGCTGAGACTAAACTGTTTGGCAACCCATGTAACCTGTAAATTTCCTTTACGAACAGCTTGGCTGTTTCTTCAGCCTCTAAGGCCCCTGGGCAAGGGAGGAAATGCACCATTTTTGTAAGGGAATCCACAATGACTAGTATGGCCGTCATTCCTTGGGACTTTGGCAAATCAGTTATAAAATCCATGGATAGATCTTTCCAGGGTTCGCTCGGAGTAGGGAGGGGCTCCAGCAATCCTGAAGGTCTTCCCGTCTCTGTTTTTGCTCGCATACAGACAGCACAGGATTTTACATAGTTCTCAATGTCTCTGCACATTTGAGGCCACCAAAAGTCATTGGCTACATTCTGGATGGTCTTAAAGATGTCAAAGTGTCCCGCTGTGATGGAGTCATGACATTGACGCAGGATCCTGAGTCTTAGATCACCCTTCGGCACATATCTGGCAGTTTTACGCCACAACAGCCCATCTTTCCAATGGAAGTTTACTTCTGGGCCCTGGCTCTGTTCCATCTCCTGGATATACTGTTGCATGCATGAATCCTCCTTTTCAGCCTTTCTGAGCTCCTCTTCCCAAGAAGGTTGACATGATCCCAACACCAGCTTCTCTGGCGGAACTACGTACTTGGGTTGGTTGTCAATCTCACCTCCTTCGTATTGTGGCTGCCTGGACAGGGCATCTGCTCTCTGATTTTTTGCATGGGCATGGTAAGTAATCTTGAAGTTAAACCTGGTAAAAAACTGCGACCAACATATCTGCCTCTGGTTCAACTTCCGGGCCGTCTGTAGACTCTCCAGGTTCTTGTGGTCTGAACATACTTCTATCTGATGTTGAGCCCCCTCTAAGTATTGTCTCCAATTTTGAAAAGAATCCTTAATGGCTAGTAACTCTTTTTCCCACACTGTATAATTTCTCTCAGCATCCCTTAGTTTTCTGGAGAAGTACGTGCAAGGGTATAGCTCCGTTCCTTCCCCATTCATCTGTAAGAGAACCCCCCCAATGGCAAAATCTGAAGCATCTGCCTCCACAACAAAAGGGCAGGTAGGGTCAGCAAAACGCAAGATGGGCTCGGAGGAAAACTTTCCCTTCAGCTCCTCGAAGGCTCTTGCAGCGTCCTCTGTCCATTGAAATTTCTTTTCCCCCCTTAAACAGTCAGTGAGAGGGGCTGTTAACCTGGAAAAGCCTGGAATGAACTTTCTGTAGTAGTTGGCAAATCCCAAAAAAGTTGTACATCCTTTTTAGTGGCCGGTTGCCCCCAATCCAGTATACAACTCACTTTTTCTGGATCCATTTCTACTCCTTCTGCTGAGATGCGATATCCAAGAAAGTCCAAAGACTTTAGATCAAACCCACATTTCTCTAACTTAGCATACAGATGATTCTCTCTCAGTCTTCCCAACACAGTTTTCACATGCTGATCATGGTCTTCTTGGTTCTTTGAAAACACCAGGATATCATCTAAATAACAGATTACATACTTATCCAAAAGGTCTCTAAACACATCATTCATGAACTTTTGAAACACGCCTGGACTTCCACAAAGTCCGAATGGCATGACCAGATATTCAAACTGTCCATAAGAGGTCAAAAACCCTGTTTTCCATTCATCTCCCTCCTTCATCCTGATCAGATTGTATGCCCCTCTTAAGTCCAGTTTCGTGAAGATTTTTGCAGAGCGCAGTCGGTCTAACAGCTCTGAGATCGGGGCAGTGGATAGCTGTTAGGGATGGTGATTTGATTCAATGCACGGTAATCATTACAAGGCCTGAGCTCCCCCCCTTCTTCTTCACGAACAACAGGGGCGCTCCAGCGGGGGACTGCGAGGGACGTATGAATCCTCGCTTCAGGTTTTTTTCCAGAAATTCCTTCAGGGCCCCTCTCTCTTTCTCTGTGAGACAGTAAATTCTTCTCGATGGGATGCTGGCTCCTGGCACGAGATCAATCACACAGTCATAAGGGTGGTGGGGAGGTAACGTCTCTGCCTCTTTTTCATCGAACACATCTCTAAATTCTCCATACTTCGAGGGAAGGGTTACTTGCTTGGCTTCCTGCACTGCTCCAGCCAACGTGTCGGGTTTTTATTCTGCCTGACAGTTTTCCTGGCAATACTGAGAAGTGAACCACACCACAGCGTCCTTCCACTTTATCTGTGGGTCATGCTTGACTAACCAGGGCATTCCTAGGATCACATCAAAGGTCGAAAGGTCTGTTACATACAGCGAAATGAACTCTTCGTGCCCCGGGATTTGCAGTTTCAATTCCTCTGTTGCTCGCGTTACCCCCCCTCCTTTCAGGGGCCTCCCATCTATGGTCTCCACCGGCAAGGGGGTATCCAATTTCCATTGGGAAATTCCGTAACGCTTTGCTAGCTCTACATCAATGAAATTTGTGGCTGCTCCACTATCAATTAACGCGGTGGAGTTAAACATTACTCCTTTGGAAGTTATAATCCGAATTGGCAGTACCAAGACTCCTCTTGAAGGAGGTGTTGTCACCGGAGGCCCTTTGTCCAACATAGCCCCCAGTCCACAGGCCTGTACATGGACTGGGTTCTCTAGTTTCCCACTGGCTCTGTTTTTCCCCCCTTCAGTCCACAATCTCTAGCCACGTGGCCTGGTTTTGAACAATAGAAGCATAAACGTTCTTTACGACGCCTCTCCTTTTCTTCTTCCGACAGCTTCGGCCTAGCCCCCCCGTCCTTCTGTCACGTTGCCTGATGTTCCTGGGGTTGGAAGGGTCTTGCTGCGAGATGCTGAAACTGAGTATCTCTGGACCTCCTGTTTCTTTTCCAGGAGCCTTCCTTCCAACCGATGATCGATCTGTAGGCATAGCTGAATCAGTCCAGGCAAATTATTTGGGGGGGAGGTTCTAGCCAAGTCATCCAGGACTTCAGAACTCAGTCCACTCCTATACATGAACATCAAGGCTGCATCATTATAACCAGTTTCCTGGGACAAAATTTTAAAAGCATTAGTGTACTCTGACACCGTTCCTTTCCCTTGTTTCAAGGCCCCCAACTGCCTGGCCACCGTCTCCGCCCTTTGAGGGTCCTGGAACATCTCAGTCATGGCTCGCATAAAGTCTCTATACCTTCCCAGAAGGCCGTCCTTTCTGACCAGGTACGGAATCACCCACTTGGCAGCTTCTCCTTCCAAGAGACTGATCACGAAGGCCACCTTGGCCACATCACTAGGAAACTCTGCATTTCAGGGACTTCCGGGAAGGGTGATTCGCCTGTGCTGCCTCTGAGACAAGCTCTTGTCTTAGATGAAGTTTTTTCAGCTTTAATCAGTCAGAATGTTTTTTTTTTTGGACTGGTTAAGATTTTCTCCTGGTCAGGGAGAAACGTGAGATTAACCACAAAGGCTGTTTTTGTTGGGAGGACTGGATTTCATTAATTTATGAGAGAAAGTTCAGCCAGCGAATGCCGGATGGACTTCCATCAAAGCTCTTGCTGATTAAGCGACACGTTTATCTTTTCTTCAAAGAAAAGCGAACTAACAGGCAAGCATCCTTCTTTCCATTTTTTTTTACTTGGTTTAAATTGTTGCACCAAAAAGAGATTTGTCAATGAATCAGCTATAAGGAACTGGGTGAGTTAAAAAATTTCTCTTTCACTCACGAAACTAAGGAGGAAAGAAATCGAAAAAAGCTTATCTTTGTTTTTATTGCAAAAAGCGGGCCTGGAAGTGCATTCTAAAGATATTAATGGAAGAGGGATTTTTATTTTGAGGAGGGGAAAAAAATAAACAAATTTGATTTATGAACTTTGGAGTATCATGTCTGGAACTATTTTTTTTTTGTCTATTTCATTTTGACGAATCTGCTTACTCACGACGCCACTAACTGCTTGAAGCTGGGAACTAAACTTGTTTTGTTTTCCTGAATATATAAGAGATAAGACAGGCTGTATTGATGTCTGCAAGCCTGAAACATTAACCCAATTGTGGCTGAAATAATTTTTTGTTTTTGTGGTTTTAAGAATGACAACCAGGAAAGTGACTGAGACCATGGAAGAAATTATGTTTCAGAAAATAATGAGTGAGATTGAGATAATGAAACAAGCCCTGAGACAGGGCAGACAGGAGATGAAAATTGAACTTAGCAAAATGATGCAGGAGTTTAAAAAAATAGGGGATTCTGTGAAAGAGGATTTTGATGGGATTAGAGATGAGAAAAGAAAAATTAAAGGGAAGATACAAGCCATGGAGACTGGAACAAATGAGGAATTGGAAAAAGATCTGGAGTTTACGGATGTTAGAAATAAAGTTTACTGTTTGGAATTCAACGTTGTCTCTGAAGAAACTAATGAAGATATTACTGATAAAGTTATCAACGTCTTGGATAATTTTCTTGACTGGAATGATGTGATGGAGCTTGACATAGAAAAAATCTATGGAATTAATTACAAATATGTGACAATGGAAAAACTCTTAAGAGATGAGCCAGTGCATTTTGTAAAAAAGAAGAGTAGAGAAGTGACTTTACAACAATATTTCAGCAACATATTTAGAATTGATGGCAAGGACATATTTGTGAAGGGGGAAATTCCCATCAGACTCTTGTTATATGACTATGGCTATGACAGCAAGATCATCATGAGATACTGATAATGGATGAGTGGATACTGAAACCACTGGATTTAACAGGACTATTGAAGATGGAAGATGGAATTAATATTGATAATGGAAGAATGGTTATGGAAATTATTGGACCTAATAGATTCGACGAGATGGATTAATCGATATGTTTATTTGGATTATGGCTATGACAACAAGATTATTATGGGATACTGATAATGGAAGAATGGCTACTGAAATTACTGGATTTAACAGGATTATTGAAGATGGAAGATGGAATTAATATAGATAATGGAGGAATGGCTATTGAAATTACTGGACCTAATAGATTTGAATCAAGATGGATTAAGCGACATGTTTATTTGGAGAAAAATTAAAAGATATATCTCTCAAGGAATTGAAATCTCTTTTGGACTTTTTGTGGAAAGAATAAAGTAATGTTTATGAGATTTGATGATTAATTAAGATAACTACTGGAGAAAAGTGATTTTGTAATATAATTTTAGAGATAGGATTGTTATATATTGTAGACCTATGGTTGATCTGCGACAAATCGGAAGTCAACATTTTATTTTTTTGGTATAATTGTTTTTGTTTTGTGTTGTTTTTTTGTTTTTGAAAATTTGAATAAAAATTAATATATAAAAAAAAAGGAAACTCTGCATTTCAGATGTCCAAATACAATTCACACTGAGCCACGAAAGTAGATTGCTGCTCACTCTGTCCTGCATATTTTGGTGGTAATCCTATAGGAATCTTCACCACAGCGGCCGGAGGGGCTGCTCGCATCTGATCTACCATGGTTCTCAAGGTCTGATTGTCAGTCTTCAGAGTCCTGACAGCCGCTAACAAGGTTTGAACATCTGCCTGTAAGTCCACCACATTAGTCCTCAGCCATCTCACTTCTTCCATCTCAGAAGTGGGATTTGTTCCCCCTGCTTCCTTCTCCATCTTGTCACGTTCAAACGGTGGGAGCGTTGAGGGTGAAGTAGGTGGTTCTGTCAATCTGTCGTGTCCAGGACTGGACTCAGTAACCAGACCAGGTTGTGAAAGCAATTCAGTCTTTATTAACGTAATATCCAAACAGAGGCTGCGCCTTCTCATGAAGGAACACAATACACGTGTCCAGCGACATGCAAGAGAGTTGACAGAACAAAGGAATTCCCGCCCCCCGTTATCCTTATTAAGGGGGCTTTCTGGCGCGAATTCTCTCACTCCGCCTTAGGGTGCTTTCTTCCCCGCCCCTCCTCTCTCTTCCCCTGGCTCGTTTTTGTTTTCTCCGGGTTCGCGGTGATGGAGGAAGTTCTGCCTCCTCCCCTTCTGAAGATTCTATCTCTGGTATTGGAGAAAGAGGGGGGTGAACGTCATGTCCATCAGGCGGGCTTTTCTCTGGCTGAGGAGGGAGTTGAACTCCCTCTCCTTCCTGGGCTAACTGCTCTGGCTCGATGAGGGGTGTGAGCATGGGAAATTCCTGAGAAGTGTCTGTAACTTTGTCTGTTGGAGTTTCAAGGCCTCTGCGGCTGCTGGGCAGCACTATCTCTGAGAGTTCTCCCTCCCCCTCTTCACCCAGCTCTGGGAAAATGATCTCCTCATCTTCTGAAGTGCTAGGGTCCCTATCCTGCATCCTGACGGTAGCCTTAGTAACAGTTCCTGACTTTAAGGACCACCCACCAATGGTTTCGACAGATAAGGGCTTCTCTAGTACCTGAATTGGCACTCCATGCTCCTTAGCAAAACCCTAGTCCATTAAACTTGAGGAAGCCCCAGAATCTATCATGGCGTGGACCTGGAGGCTTTGTCCCAAAGGCAGAACCAACTGGACTGCCTGGTGGAGGGCTGGCTGCAATGGAAGGGGCTTGGTGAGGCCACTGTTCTTGCTCCGTTCTCAACTTTTTGGCCTCTATGAGAGCTGGGATTTGGAGTTTTCCTGCACCAGAGCCCTTTCTCCTTTGGAGGGGCACCCCCAGGCTAGATGCCCCGCCTTCCTGCAGTACAAACACAGCCCCTCCCTCCTGTGCTTCTCCTCCTCCAACAGGCGTGGCCTTGCCCCTCCAATTTGCATGGGCTCCACCCCTGATAGAATTGAAGTTCCTATGCTAGGGGTGAAAAGAGCACGGGGGAGTGGCATGGGAGCCTGGGAACATGGGGCTTCTGCCTTGTGCTCCAAGCGACAACCTTAAAGACAAATAACTGGATCAACTCTGCAAAGCTGCCCGGTGGATCCCCACAGGAGTTGAAATGGATCCTGGGAAGGTGCACTGTGTGCTCTCTTAGCACCCCCCAAAACCAAGAAGGACTTGCAGCAGTTTCTGGGGTTTGCTAACTACTATTGACATTTCATTGTGGCCTTTTCTAACTTGACAGCCCCACTTACTGGCTGCTTAAAGGGACCAGGCCCCTTCCACTGGACCGAAGAGGGCCAACGAGCATTTGAGAATTTAAAACTGATGTTTTCCTCTAAGCCAATATTCTAGCATGCAGGCTCCCAATGCCCTTTTGTGGTGGAGAATGACGCATTGGACATGGCCACTGGAGCAGTGTTATTACAATCAGAGCAAAAAGGAGAGGCGTTACAACCCTGCACTTATTTCTCTCGAAAACTGACTAGTGTGGAAAGGAACTACTCGGTCTGGGAGAAGGAGTTACTTGCCATCTGAGATGCGTTCAAGACCTGGCAGCACCTCTGGAAGGGAGCTTGGCACAAAGTGGAAGTTCGCACCAACCACCGGAAATTAGAGAGCCTGCAGATGGCCCGCAAGCTGAACCAGCAGCAAGTGCAGTGGGCTCAGTTCTTTGCTAGCTTCCACTTCCTCATTGATTACAGTAGGGCCCTGCTTTACAGCGCTTCGCTTTACAGCGTTCTGCTAATGCAGCGGTTGTCAATTGCAGAAAGGGCCCTCTCTTACGGCGCTTGTCCGTTTTTACGGGGTTTTTTTGCCGTCGGGTGCCATTTTGGTCAATGTTAGTCAATGGGTTCTGCTTTACAGCGGTTTTCGCTTTACAGTGGGGGTCCGGAATGTAACCCGCTGTATGAGTGGGGCCCTACTGTACATTCCACAGGCGCAGAACCGCCAGGCTGATGCCCTATCCTGCAAGCCAGAGTATAGAGAAGACCAACCTCTGTCCCCAGTACATTATTCTACTAGAGAAAATGGTTGCGGCTGGCTGTCCAGATCCATGGTTCCAGGAATTACGCTGTGCATAAGAGCAAGACCTTTATGCTTGGGAGAGGGTGTGAGAATTGGAGCAGCCCTCTCAGGACAGCACACCAGGCTTCTCACGGGGGGGGGATGCTCTACCACTGTGAAGCCCTTTATGTGCTTCCAGGGGAAATTTGAGCCAAGGTTCTCTGACAATGCCATGACTCCCCAGCTGCAGGGCATTTCAGTGTGCTCAAAACTTTACAGTCAGTCACGTGGGAAAGGGTCAAGCATGACGTGGAAAGTTAGATACAGTCCTGTCCCACATGCATGAGAGCTAATCATGCCCCAGGGAAGCCAGCTGGGTTGCTGGAGCCACTTCCCACACCTGAAGGACTGTGGTGAATGGTGACTCTGGACTTCATCACACACCTGTCTGCCTCTCAGGGGAACACAACAGGTTTGGTTGTCGTGGGCGCCTTTAGTAAAATGGCTCACTTCATTCCCTGCTCTAGACTGCCATCTGCAAGAGACACTGCCCAGTTGTTCATTCAACACGTTTTCCAGCTGCACGGACTCCCCACTAGTTTGGTTTCAGATCAGAGGACTCAGTTCACGGCACGGTTCTGGTGCGCCTTGTGACAGCTGTTACAGAGCGAGTTGAGAATGTCATCTGTGCACCACCCTCAGACAGATGGACAAATAGAGAAGGTGAATACAGCCCTGGAGTAATACTTCCACTGTTGTGTGAACTACCAGCAGGACAACTGGGTGTCCTTACTCCCGCTAGCCAAATTCGCTTACAACAATTTGGCACGTGCATCCACTTGTCAGACTCCATTCTTTCAATTTTGACTACCACCCACTCACCTTCATTGCCCCCAGTGCCAATCCAGCTGTCCCAGCGGTGGTGGCTTTTGTGCAGGAGTTACAAGCCATGCAGCGGCTGTTACAGGAACAATTAGCCAGGGCTAAAGCTGACTATAAAAGAGTAGCAGATCAAAACCGCCAGCCAGGCCCCGAAATTCAAGTAGGTGACAAAGTGTGGCTCTCCACTCATTATTTGCTGACACGGGTTCCCTGTCACAACCTAGAGGCATGGAGGTTGGGACCCTTTGAAGTGGAAGCCCAAATCAATCTGGTCACCTTCTGCTTACCTTACTTGCCTCCTTAAAGATCCACCCAGTATTTTACCAATCTCTACTCACCCTAGAGAAGCTGCCAGACCCGCACCGAGCACCTGAAGCTCTGCCCCCAACCATCATGATTGATGGTCAAGAAGATTATGAAGTAGAGCAGATCCTTGACTCTTGTCGGCGATGAGGAAAGCTGCAGTATCTGATTCATTGGAGGGGGTTTGGACCAGAGGAAAGATCCTGGTAAGTGGCGCCAGCGTCTACTCACTAGACTTGGTGAGAGAATTCCATGAAGCTTACCCAGACAAGCCTAAGCCCCCAGTGTGGGGGGGACATCGGCATGGGGGGGATGATGTTGTGAGCCAAGTAGGGAGGGGGCAGATAGACGAAGGGGAATCCGAAGATGAGGACTTGGACTGGGAACTTGGGGAGAGGGCAGATAGGGGGTGACCACTCAGGGCGACTCAGCTCCCGACTTGGACAGTTCGGCACCCTCCGCTCCTGACCCCCTGTGGCAGCAGCAACGCCGCCGCCGCCAGAGCCTCGACCTCATGTGCCAGACATTCCCCAACTGAGTGCTGCCCTGCTTCCTCCACTCAAACTGTCAGTTAGCAGCCCTCCTCTGTAAGAGTCGGAAGGTGAGATCAAACCACCTTCGCCCCGTGTTTGGAGGCACAAGAAGCAGGAAATTCAACAGACTGAGTTGAGGAGGAGCTGTGTGCGCAAGAGATCCAAGCCTCCTTAAGGGGACTCGGGGGGGGGATTTGGTGCTGAGTCACAGTCTTAGAGCTGCGAAGACATGCTTAGTCAGAGTTAGTTCAGACTCAAAGTTCCTAGAAAGCATAGTTAAGTTAATGAGGCACACTCCTTTTGATGTGTCTATAACTTTAATTAAAAGAGAAAAACCTCAGATGCGACTGAGACCGAGTCCTTCGGCTTCGGGCAAAACAATACCTGACTACTATCTTGTTCTATTTGTTGACATCTCCGCCCCCCCTTTGTGTGTGTGCAGTGTGTATGTGTTTGAGCAGGATTATCTATTTTGCTATCTCTGTATAAGTGTCATGTTCTGGCCCAATGCTGGATCCCACAGAGAAGAAGGTGAGGCTGGAGGCTGGTCAAAGATTGCTGGACTACATACAGCTGCAAGTGAACACATTGCCCTGGCAAAGGCTAGGAGCAGACTGAAGCTTTTTATTCCTCTGTCTCCAGACTACTTCCTCCAGGCTCCAACAACTTTAGAACTTAAAGGCCCAACCCTCTGGCCCAAACATGGGCATTCCTCTGTTTCATAGCCTCCCTCCTGGTGTGTTCCCTGCACTGCCAGACTGGTGATGTGTGCTGCCAGGCACCTGGTTCTTCAGACTCAGGAGAAGGTGCATGTGAGGGTCCAGGCTCTGGCCGTCATAGGCCCTGGTGGTCTGACAGATTACTCTGGGGGTTCCTGTCTAACAGCCTCAGGAACAGATGGCTCCCCATCTGATGCTCCTGCAGCCTCCAGCTGTCTAGATCATTGCTGGATAGAGGGATCATGACAAAAAGTTGTATACAAAAAGAGCATGTTTTAATGTTACGCTTGCTCCTGCAGGGATGAGGGATGGAGCAATAGAAGCAATACATGTTCTTTTGGTATACAACTCTCACCCTACTAAAATACCCAGTAAAGATATTTGAATAGTATTTGGCCTACTTATTAGCTGAAAGAAGCTGAAAGTAATAATGCAAACAGTTGTTAAAGGTGAGAAGGAACATAGTGGCAGCCCCCCTCCAACCTACGCACATTAATTTTGAATCAGTTGAACAAAAACCCCACACCAAACATACATCTCTCTCTGCATGATTAAGAATAATTTTTTGTCCATTTCCTGTTTTACCAAGGAGCTCTAGCTAAAACTACATACACATGAAAGTGAGTGAAAGTTATTTACAACCATGTGAATGTTCTTTAAACCCCCAAATAATAGAATGTTGATCTAAAGTGAAATAAACGACATTTGGTTATTGGGACTGGGCAGTTAATGAGAATTAGATGCATCTTAAAATGTGTCTGGAATGCCATCAGCCTAGAAAAAATATGTCCACCCAAATGGTGGGGATGCTTTTACCCCAACCCACGCTGCTTCTCCACAGTTAAATAGAGCTGTGATAAATTAGAAGCTCTGCAGAAGCCTGTAGCCATTGGGCATGATAGTGTGGCATGACAGGATTCTGCGTTGCCTACTTCTTGGCTATATGATTAAACATTTATCAGAAAGTGTTGAAGTGTGTGCGTTGTTGCGTGAAACAGCATACATTACGTTGGAGTTAAGTTGAGCAAGAAACTTCTTCAGAGCATTAGATCATGTTAAGAGTCTTTATTAAGACATTACGGCCAAAGGCTTAAGAGTAAATACATGTAGAGTTTCTTCAGTCACCCCCCTTCTGGTACCTCTCTCTCCAAAGGTAAACACAGAAGACAACCTCTCAGTTCAGAGGCAATACACAGAAGACTCAGCTCAACACAGATAGCTGCTAGAACTGTTCCCAGTCTATCGCGATGGTTACCATAGCAACGGCCTTGGCTGTCCGTTCCCAGACTGGGCAAAGACATAACTCCCCCTAGCTACAGTTTTTCAGACTTGATGGAAAACAAACTCAGTGACAGTGCGGTTCAATGGTCAACAGAAAGATCTATAATGGCAGCACCAAACAAATTGTAACTTGGCTTCATAGAGCTGAGTCTGTGCTGAACCTTGGGACTGTAGATCTGGCAATGGCTCTGATCAGAAATGTGAAGAAAGAAGTCACTTGACTTCTGTGTATCAAAAAGAAACTGAAGGTTTTTATCCTCCTTTCTGGAGGCTTTATTAAAGTTAATCTATCTTGGTGGTAATGAGCCACATGGAATCCATAAGGCTTGGCATCTGCCCTGTCAATTTACTGGTATATTACACTCAGGCTACCAGAGTAGCTCTAGAGATCTCTGTGCCTTTCTGTTTGCAAGAAAGATGCCAAATCCCAAAGTGATATTTGACAGTGGTTATTCTCATATTTTGTCTCCTGTCTTTACTTTTGGTCTTAAAAATGCTTTAATCGTTATTCATTTTATGAGATTCACATAATTTCTAATTATTACATAATCAGTGCTCTAGTCAAGTCTGCCATATCACTTGAAACATTATATCATAGCTGCAGTACAATTCCTCATTTTATGCGGCCCATCCACTATCATTCATTATTGTACCATTGCAAATTATTGGATGCCACCACAAACCTGAATTATTCTTGTTCTACCAGAATAGTCTGTTAATGTTCATAGACTCTCATACGTATGTAATGCTGCTGCTGCTTTGTGTGGTGGCAACAAAGTCTGGGTTCTTATAAAATTTTGCACAACTCTTAAATGCAGGTATATCTTGGAAGCAGTCTTCTCCATTTGTAATACCGGCTATCACATTTTCATGCAAAGAAAATAAATCTGAAGAGACTGTTATGACACGTGTCTATTGGGAACCTGAGTGTGTGAACCTGCCACTGACATGCCCCACGAAACACACCTCCTTGAGAAGAGGGGGATCTTTTGCAAGGGATAAAACAAGTGGTTTGCCCTGAAATGTGCGTAAATTGTGCATATATAACTAGGGTTACCATCATTTTGTCATTTCAAAAAGAGTACATTTGGCTTCGATAAGTGAAAAGTAAGAGTATGCTGTTAAACCATCTCAAAAAGAGTACATGTTGGTAACCCTATAACCCAAGAAATGCAAGTCCAAACCAGACCAAAGCAAAGCTTTCTTTTATTGAGAGAAAAGCAAAGAATAGCATTACAAAATTACTGGGTGCATGGCAGCATTAATCATTAATATTCTAACCCATTCATAACTTTAAACTAAAGAGATCAAAGGACCCTATTACTATAAGGAGTGACAGGTAGGAGATATTACCTATCCTAGGCCCAGGAGTGGGTAGTGGAATACAGCTGAAGTGATGTAAAGGAGCTCTGGCCCCAAAGCAGGAAGGAATCTGTTTGCCTCAAGGCTTGTGCCGAGACACAGACTCCCTGCTTGTTCTGTCCCTGCAGTCCTGTGTTGAGTTCTTTGAGAGCGTAGTTACACATGTTGGAGCTCAGATTGCCATTACCCCCCTCCTGGGTCTCATGCCTTCCTTTTTAAAGACACTTTTTCTCTTCCAACTCCCCTGAAAAAGGAGGGGTCTGGGTATGAGGTGATTTCATGTGTGTGTGTTTCTAGCTGACACTGAGAAAACTCAGTGATTTCTTCTAATGCTTTCTTTGAACAATGGGATAGTTCTGCTGGGCTTGAGGGAATTGTGCCAAGGAAGAAGATAACATTTATTTCAGTTTCTCTTGGTTATTTTTGTTGCTCACAGGATGACCTTGTGCTGCCCCTTTCACAGTACCTCAGGAATGCATAACCAGCAAGGCAACAGGGGGTGTGGGGTGGGAATTATAGTCCAGAATGCTCCAGGGCCTTGCACCTCCTTGATTCCACTTGAACCAAAATGGGGTTAGCCAAGCACTCGTAACAAAACCAAAAAATACTTTTTGCTGTATGTCTAGAATTAGATTGCATAAAATTACCCTTGTGTTGTTAGTGCTGATACCATAACTTTTCACAATTTAATTTAAAAGTGACCAAAATATGTAGAATTAATGTGAATGGTTACTTAATTGGTTTGATTCTGAGTGATCCCCCACTTTTGCTGTTGTTGGCAACAGCAGGTGGGCTTAACATGACCTTTTCAGACAATCATGTTTGTATATGATTGTTACTGTGCATGTTTGTGCATTTTGTCAGTGTTTGCTACTGGCTGATTTACACAATCCACATGGAATTGACCAGTCGCCATTTTTATCCAAATGGACTAGTACAACAGCAGTGACAGTAGCACCAAATGCCAGTGGTAGTTGGAACTTCTTGGTTCTACTCTTCTTGCCTATTTTTGTTTAGTATTGTAAACACTAGGAAAGTTGTCACCTAGATGCATCTTTATTTACCAGTGCCACTAATATTGTGCAAGATGCTGTACAGTACACCAAAGCCGCACAGACCTGGCCATAAGGGTTGACTGTGTATGTAAGAGGTAGAGGGAGAAGGTGAACTGAGATAACAGCTTGATAAAGGTGTAGAGAGAATGGAGTTGTAAAAAGAAGAAAGAGCAGAGATGTTTGTTATTCTGGTCAAGGAAAGACTTTGGAGATGTGATTCTATGGCAACCGGTCCTCAGGTGGCCAGTGAGGAAAACTTAGCTGGGGATATATCCCATCTATTTAGAGAAATAGCAGTGTTATTCCATACACATCCCCAGGTTTGTGCACTAGGCACTGTTTATATCCACAGAGCTTAAGAATTTTTGTTTATAAATGTTTAGCCAATTCATTACCTCACCCAGTTAACGATTGGCTTCCTACCATTTGACCCAATATGAGACCCAAACTCTGTGCAGTCTTTCTCTTTCCTTCTCTCTCTCAAAATGCTTAGTATTGGTTTTGAACCTACAGTCAACTATCTGTGCACAGAGATTGCCTGTTATCTCCTTCAAACCCCTGTGACATGGCAGATTTTTTAATTTTAAAAATCAACAATTTATTCACTAGTTAAATTAAACAAAATAATGTCACTAGCACACAGTGTTTAGCAAATGATTTGTTGCTATGTGTTCCAGTTCTGTACTTGTACAGGTCCACTGACACAATTAGATCTTTCAAAAGTCTTTGGTGCTAAAGGTCAAGCTAATGTTATAGATCATATGATACTAAAACAACTGAAAACCAAGGTGAAACAAAAACGATTTTTTTCCTCCTAAGAAAATGTTATAAAAGATGACTTTTTGCTGCCATCTAGGGATGTAAGAAGGCATCAACTTCCATTCTGCCTCATATTGGTTGCATGCAGTACTGTTTCCATTCTGCTGTGGTTTGGCTTCTGACAAAAATGACTTTATTAATCTCTCTGTTCACTGTGGCAATTTTTTTTGAAATAATTGTGTAATTAACGATATTTTCAGTATGTCATTCTCACCATTCATTCCAATGCAAAGGAAATGCAATGCAAAGTGGAAAAAAGTAATAAATCACATACTGTTTGCAGACTGAAAATAACAACAGTGAATACCAGTGAACAACAGTGAAATTGTGTGTGTGTGTATGTCAGGATATTTTCAGGAATATATATATGTGTGTGTGTGTATTTTAAGGATTTCAGGATAGACATCCAGAGATCTAGCCAGCTGAATGAACAGCACTTTACTTTTTGAAGTGAAGAAATAGTTGTTACCATCTAAAGAACCCCCTTCCTGCACTGTATTTCATTTAATGCTGTGAAAACCAGCTGTTTTAATGTCTGGGCATGGGGAGATGGCATGTTCTGGATGGGGTAGCACTCCCCCTTAACAAGCAGGTGAGTAGTTTGGGAGTACTCCTTGACTTGCTATTGACTTGCCCAGGTGGCCTCAGTGGC
The DNA here is from genome assembly GCF_030035675.1 of Rhineura floridana. NCBI lineage: Eukaryota > Metazoa > Chordata > Lepidosauria > Squamata > Rhineuridae > Rhineura > Rhineura floridana. The sequence goes on from NC_084489.1 coordinate 18,847,113, forward strand.
AAGGAGTGTCTATTTTCAGCTCCAGCTGGTTTGCCAGCTGCAGCCATTTCTGGACTGAAATAGTCTGATATCAGTAACTTAAGCTCTGGCAACCTTGTGTTTGAGTTATTGCAATGTGCTATCTGTGGGTTTACTTCTGAAAATGGTCCAGAAGCTGTAGCTAGTGTGGAATGCAGCTGCCAGTTGTTAAGGCTGCTTCCACACTTCATTTTATCCTGTCATTCGAACAATTTCTTTCCTGGTAATTTGCATGTTTTATTTGATCTTTCACATGACAAACAAGCTCATTCTGGAATTCTAGCAGAATATAGTGGAGGTTTAGTGCTCATTACCTTGATAAATGATTCCAGAAATAATCCATTTGCAAGCTTGGGAACCTGGAAAATCATGAGAGTTTTGCAGTAGCTGTAGCTGCTCATGGGAGAGGCATCCCTGCATGAAATGCGTTCCCACCCTTTAGGCACGCATCATCTTTTTTTTTCTGATTGAAAATCGTACCAGTATTCCAGTGTAGGCACGGGTAGCAGCTTCCACTTCCTCCTTTTCCTACATACACCCCTGTGTCCAGACACTTCACACAAAAAAGTCAGATGCTAAAGTGAGAGGGGTATTTCAACAGAGCTATCTAGAGCTTTGAGGGCAACAAGTTTTCTCACTGAGGAGACTGTAATCATGGCTTGCACTTTGCATCTATCTAATGAGGGCATGTCTCAAAAAATGTTTCTTCACAGAAAGGAGGAACAAATTTCTCTGTTTCGGCCTCTGCCTCATCAGATGGATTAATTTGTTTTGGACTGTTTGTAAAACAACAGTCAAAGCCCGAAGATAGAGCTAAATGAGGTTTAATAAAACTATGAACTTTTTTTAAAAGAAGCTCAGCCACACTCTGTAGCTGAGGAACTACCAGTATATCGGCATACACCAACAGAAATTAAAAGAAAAAGCCTGCACTAACTCATAAGGCCACCCAAACCTGCTATATGTCAGCTGTAATTTTGTAGCACATTTGTACATAACTCCTCAGTGAATTCTTGTGACATGCGTGCAGAAATCCCCCAAGGATGGTTCCAGGTGTCCAGTTTGACTACAATATTGTGACTCCCCTATCACCATATGGTAGAATAGAATGCCCAACAAGCCAAACCTGGAAAGTCATGTAGAAAAAATGAAACGTCCATTCAAATTGATTTAAAAAATGGTGTTGTTAACAGTAGTTGGAACCCATGATATCCCACACCCATGTTTCACATTGGGGAGAGGGAGTAGCTTTGCTGCTGAGAGGTCTTTGTTGCCCTCATGTGTGTATTCTGATTTCTTTTTATAATGAAAGGCTAAAGAAAAAAATGTCCAGGAAATGGAAGGGAAGTACTTGGAGTAGATTTGCCATTAAAGAGTTGCAGGATTGTTCCCTGCTTCAGCAGGCACAGCCTGGAGGCTGGGAGGGGCTTATCTTCTAAAAGGATTAAATATATATATATTCTCCTGTCCTCAGTTCTTTTTTTAAGAAAAAGACACAGAGTGACATGGATAGTTGAAGGGGACATGCCACTTCTTATGGTAGCATCATAGGCATAATCCACTAGGTGCTTCTGGCATTCATGCAGACACCACTGATATGGCTCTCATGAAAGGGATGTCAAGGTTTGCTGGAAGGAAATCTTGGGTGCCTCCAGACTGTCTCTATTTTGCAGGGGGGATTCAAGTGCATATACCAGAACTTTAGATTTGTGCAAATAAAGTGGTTTGAAGTGCTCTGTTGCCCTACTGCAACAAATCCACTTTTTTTAAAAAAAGGGTGGTTTTTTTTGCAGTTTGGAAAGTAATCTGGAAATGCATTGAAAAGTGTGCAATGAATGAATGATTAACAGGAACACGTAGACAACTTGCAAGCAAATCAGGATAAATGCAGGATGAGTGTTCATTGTCCCCATAAACAAATCACAGCAAATGTTCACAAAAATATAACTACCATGTAAGCTTCGTTTAAGCAAATCAGAATGAATTGCTGAATAAACAGGTTGTCTGGAGGAGCCCTTTGTTTTCCCTTTGAACTCAAAGTTGTAGTTTGAGTTATACAATACTTGTGGAGACATTAGCAAAGCTACTTATGGTACAATATATCCTTAGCATTTTTGTAGCAGTTTTAAAATTAAAAAAAAATTCAGGAGAGTTGCATGCAATATAGGCTATATTGTCTCTGGTTAAAACAAGAAAATAACAGCTTAAGAAGAAGTGAGAGCAAGGCAAACTGTCTTAGGTCACTTCCAGATGACTGGTTTATTGAACATTCATGCTCGTTTGTTTGCACAAACTTTGTGGAGAAGTTATACGATATCTGCTGTTTATTGAGCATTGTGTTAAGCAGTTGTTATTCCACAATTTCCAGTGCATGTCCCCATCACTGATGGGAATAGTCTGATTTTTTAAATTATTTTGGAAATGAATTTGTTGTACAAGAGTGCAGGAGGGCCATTTGTGCAACCTAAATTTGTCAGTATGCAGTTGAATCCACCCATAATATAGCAACAATCTGGAAGGTGCCCCTAGCCATCACCATCTCTATTGGTCCCAGGCTATGGTCTGGAGGCACATGAGGCCAGCACCTAAGCAGGGTCAGGTCTGGTCAGTGTCTGGATGGGAGACCCCCTGGGAACCATATGTAAGCCGCCTTGGGTTTCTATCATGAAAAGAAAGGCGGGGTATAAATGTAATAAATAAATAAACAAATAAATAGCTGCTGCTTCACTACCTAGGATTGTGTACTCTTTTCCCAAAGTGGCCCTTCCAGCCAGCTGCCTGGTGCACAGGAGAAGAAGGAAGTAAAGAAGTAAAGTGAACTGTCATTACTGCCATCTCCACCCGGTGGTGTACCCCTCCTTTCAGCAACAAGCTAAGAACCAGATATACCTTCCTTGAAAAGGATGGGAATGGGGAGGACCTCAGGGGTGTGTGAATTTGTTGCTTCTTTAATTTCTTTTACCTGTGTCATCTTTGTGTCAGGGTAGAATTAGAACAAAGTGTTCATTGCTAAAGAAAATATTAGTGAATAGAATGGAATAATTATTTTGAGTTGCAGTCCTTTATTTCTCAGGCCACTCAATCCAATTCTTTTGGGAGACTTTCTTCTTTAAATTCCAGCATCAAGAGTTGCGTAACATCAAGTGGAGGTCTGGTGTAGGATTGCTTCTGGGTTGTTTTTACCTCAGTAGGAAATATAGGGATACCTGTATGTTTTCTCAGAGCAGGTAAGAGCAGCTGTGAGGTAGCAGAGATTTCTGAAGGAAAACAGTGCAAGAGGAAAGTTACTCTTCAAAGTGCAGCCTCAGTAGTTGTATTGTTTTGATAAAAAGTCTTCAAAGGTCTTCAGAACTTCATGAACTGCATCCCAGAGTATTGAAGGAACTTGCGGATGTACTCTCGGAACCTCTTGCCATCATCTTTGAAAAATCATGGAGAACGGGAGACGTGCTGGAGGATTGGAGATGGGCAAACGTCGTCCTGCTCTTTAAAAAGGGTAAAAAGGAAGATCCGGGGAATTACAGGCCAGTCAGTCTGACTTCAATACCGGGAAAGATATTAGAACGGATAATAAAAGAGTCCATTGGCAACTATCTAGATGACAATGCTGTGATTAGAAGGAGCCAGCATGGGTTTGTCAAGAAAAAATCCTGTCAAACAAATCTCATCTCTTTTTTTGATCAGGTCACTAGCTTAGTAGATGGTGGAAATGCTGTAGATGTCATCTATCTAGATTTCAGCAAGACATTTGACAAAGTCCCCCACAACCTTTTGATTAGCAAACTAGTCAAATGCGGACTACATGGAAATACTGTCAAGTGGATTCACAACTGGTTGGAAAACCGTACTCAAAGAGTGGTCGTCGATGGCTCTGCTTCAGACTGGAAGGAGGTCTCGAGTGGAGTGCCACAGGGTTCTGTCCTGGGGCCGATACTCTTCAACATTTTTATCGATGACTTAGATGATGGAGTGGAGGGAAGCCTTATGAAGTTTGCGGATGATACAAAACTGGGAGGGATAGCTAACACAATGGAAGACAGGAATAAAATCCAAAGGGACCTGGATAGATTAGAAAATTGGGCTGAAATTAATAAAATGACATTCAATAAAGACAAATGCAGGATTCTGCATTTAGGCCACAAAAACAAAATGCATGGGTACAGGATGGGAAATGCCCGGCTTAGCAGTAGTGTGTGTGAGAAGGACCTTGGAATTGTAGTGGATCGCAAGTTGAACATGACCCAGCAGTGTGATGCTGCGGCAAATAAGGCAAACACAGTTTTGGGCTGCATAAACAGAGCTATAGTTTCCAGGTTGAGGGAAGTAATAGTCCCACTATATTCTGCATTAGTCAGGCCTCATCTGGAATACTGCGTTCAGTTCTGGGCGCCTCATTTTAAGAAAGATATAGACAAGTTGGAGCGGGTTCAGAGGAGGGCGACGAGGATGATAGCCGGTATGGAGAACAAGTCTTATGAGGAAAGGTTGAAGGAACTTGGCATGTTCAGTCTGGTGAAGAGAAGGCTGAGGGGTGACATGATTGCACTCTTTAAGTACCTGAAGGGCTGCCACATAGAGGAGGGTACAGATTTGTTCTCTGCTGCCCCAGAGGGTAGGACTAGGTCTAACGGTTTTAAGTTGCAGGAGCGTAGATTCAGATTGGACATTAGAAGGAACTTCTTGACAGTAAGGGCAGTTCGGCAATGGAACCGACTGCCTAGGGAGGTGGTGGGATCCCCTTCGCTGGATGTCTTCAAGCAGAGGCTGGACAGCTATCTGCGGGAGATGCTCTAGCTGTGGACTTCCTGCTGTGAGCAGGGGGTTGGACTCGATGGCCTACAAGGCCCCCTCCAACTCTTTGATTCTATGATTCTATGTAATATAGTATGTGTATATTGAGATATATTGAGGAAAGTCACTGTAACCTGATCTGGATAGGGTACATATGAATGAAATTATGACAATGTTCTACTTTATGACAAATCTTGCTTTTGTTTGATAAATTGATAAAACAGTCTGACCAAAAGTCCTCAATGGCTACTGCCTAACTTGGAGAGTGACTAATACTGTATGCATGCAGGCATGCATATATTTATTATCAAGATTTACATCTTCCCTTTTAATAAAATATTTTAGGTGGTTTATTCAGTATAAAAAATAGCCAAATTTAATGAAACAAAACCAAGACATACAGACAAGTAATAATATGAAAATCACACAGCATGATTCTTTCTGCCCTTTCTGAATCTTTATCATTTTCCCCTCTATATCTTTGTGTTATCCTGGTAGCCGTTCATTCTTTGTTTAGTATTTGTAAAGAGGATAGGAAACTTAGAAGAACCAGTGGCTCAATAAGGTATCAGCTGTGAGTTTTCTTTTTCTTCAGCCCAATGCCACTTTCTAAATAAACTAGTAAGAAGTAATAGAATCAATGGGGAATCAGAGAGTTGGTATAACATAAGCTTTGCAACAGAAATATGTTACATTTGCATCATATGATTCCAGAGAGCACGGGATGAAGCCTTACGATGTTAATAAAATGTGTAATATGAGGCTGTGATCAATGCAAATTTTGAAAGGGAGCTGCACCAAACATGGTTCTGAGATTCAGAGCCTTCAGTGCAGGCTGAGTGGAGCAGCATTTGAGTGAAATGAACATCTCAGTATGATTCTGGAAGTCACCAGCAAATATAATTAAAGAAATGACATCTTGAGCTGCCTAGTAATAGTGAATTCAAGGAGAAAGTTGCTTCTTTACTTGAGTTTATATGAATTGTAGTCAGTGGCTGGAATTTGACAGGTAGCAAAGTGAGGTTGTGTTAAATCTCTGGAAAGTAGGTTACCTCCCCTTGAGCAGACCCACAAAAACATCCATCTCCTGTCAGTTTTTGAGATGTCTGATGTCAAGCCACAAACTTGGTAGTGTGTGCTTCTGCCTGACAGTTTACCCACATGATAAAGCTAATATCCAACTCTTCCCTGAACCTGCTGTGGTTTTTCCCACACTCCTGTATGCTTAGGGTTGCCATATTCCAGTTCCACAAATCCGGGCAGGCTAATTTGCATATTATGTAAATTATTTGCATATTATGTATATTATTTGCATATTGTGCATATTATTTGCATATTAATATTTGGATTGTCCAGTTGTTTTGTTTTTGTGCCTAGGAATTACCACCAAATACTGGGGAAAGATGTGAGAAATCTTTTTTTTTTAAAGCAACATTTTCAGCCTTAAATGCCTAGACTCTAGTTTCCAACACTATGGAGTATTTATTGATTGATTAAGAGGATTTATATCCTGCCCTTCTGCTGTTAAAAGCAGAGCTCAGCACAGCTTACAAATATAATAAAAACAATAAAAATACACAATCAATATAAAAACATAATAAAAACACAAAATAGCAACAAACATAAAGTAAGTCAGGGCAGCAGTATGGTTAACCATATACGATATATTTCAAAGATGTGATGGGTGGAGAAAAACAAGAAGCCAAAATGTTAGGAAAAGGAGTCTTTCACACCACATGCTCAGTTCTAAATACTGTTGCAGCAAGTTTTACAAGTTCCTCCAGTATTCCACTGGTGCAGGCACTCAGACATTCAAAGTATCTGTATGTTTCTTAGGTTTTATAAAAGCAGAGCTTTGCTTAACTCAAAATTTCTTCTCCCTTTGATCAACCACATCTACACAGGTTCCACCTCCATACTCAAAATGAAACTGGGCCTGGAAGTGTGCAACAACCCCACACATACCTTGCTAATTAGATTACCAATGCCAGGATGTCTGTCTTATCGACTACTCTCCTGCTCCCCCCCCACCAGGCATCATTAAAGACCCAGTCCTGGGTTCAGAAAGAAAATAAATATCTGGTCCTCTTCAAAGTATTGATAAGCCTCTTGTTTTAATTGAAATAATAATTATAAATTCTTGATCTTATCACTAATGGGGTTTAATTATCTTGCATATGCTGCTGTTGCTTCTATGGCTGTAACGGAGTGAGGTTAAAGATAAGTGAAATGCAAATAGGAAAACAACAACACAAAAGGCAGTATCACTTTCCTAAATGTAATACCATACCAACCACAAGATTTCTATGAGTAAGGCAGAAAACTAAGCATCTCACAACCAGTCAGGATTCCTAACCAAAAACCAAAAATAAGATAAATGAAGAAATATTTATATAAGCATGACTATCAAATATATTTATTATTTACACAAACTGTAAAGATATTTATAGTGCAATCCTAGGTTTATTCAGAAGCAAGTCCCAGTGAATTCAGTGGGGCCTACTCAAACAGGGACAGAAATGCAACCTCAAGTGATAAGCAACATATGGGATTAGCATTGCTTTTACAAAAAGCAAGTATTGGGAAGGTTTTCAAAACACTGCCCAAGATCTGGCTCCTGCACACAAGAGGAAAAGAAACTGAAATGTATATACTTACCCAATTTATGAGATTTTCAGATAAACGGAGGGGGGGGAACCACCATTTTGTTTCTAGACACTGCCTCAGGTCAATGAAACTGAAACCATCCTGGCTTCTCTGATTGGCTGCAATGCTGAACGGGCGGGGTTAAAGCTACGAAGTGCTATAGTACTGTATACAGTACTGTTTAAAGAAAGATTTAACAGTTGGGGGGGCGGCTGACATTTTTCTGTATATCTTGAGAACCGGACCACCTAGAAACTTAACTTTTTAAAAAAATTAAAGGTGAGAATCCGGGCCACCTAAGGGGCTAGCCGGGCGCTGGGTGGCATACAAAGAATCCGGGTAAAACCCGGCTAACCGGGCAATATGGCAACCCTATATATGCTTTCCTAAGACATGCAGGATGGAATATTATGAAAACCGGAAGAGCTAATGAGAGGCAAAATATATATACAGGCATACCCCGCTTTAACATATGCAATGGGACTGGAGAGTGTACTTTAAGCAAAAATAACCTTTAAGTGAAGCAATTGGCTTCACTTGTACTGCACGCAATCACCACCAGATGGCAGCAGCATCATGCCAATAAAATGTACGTTATTGCAAAGCACGCGAACGTTAAGCGGGGTATGGGGACAAATGGAGCATGTACGTTATAGCGAGGCAACGTTAAGCGGGGCAATGTTAAGTGGGGTATGCCTGTATATAGGAATGTGGTACAAAAATATGTCATGCCATGATTGTGAGTTTATTATTTACTTTTAGTTAAATGAATAAATAACACATGGGAGGTGCTGGATGTGGAAGATTATATTGGCAGCAGGGGTGGGAGAATGGGAAAGAGAATATTTTCCAGCCTTGAGTTATATTGCTTGGTGGAGTGTGATGATGTTGGTTTGTGGGGAAAGTTGTGATTATTTAAAAATAGTAAGAGGGGAAAAGAGTGTTTATCAGGTGAGGACATTTGTGGAGAATCATTGTAGACGTGTTTGTGTGTGGGGGGTGTGGCTATGTAATACACTTCAAGCAAATTTCAATCTGTTCTTTTATTAATTTCATAGATGTTGTATGAATACAGTTATATAACATTTACAAATATTCTAAAATATCAATCTTTCAAACCATATATGAGGAGAAAGGGAAAAAGAAGATAAGGCAGAGGAGAAAGACGGGGAAAGGAGAAAAAAAGAGAGGAGGAAATCAGATTCTGTAACTTTAATCCAATGACAACTTGGAGGCCACCTAGCACAGATTAACTGCTCATATAAACTGCCCTGCCTGTATGAGCCATGTCACATGGAAGCAGCACACTTGTGTGAAATCTCTTGCTCCCTTACATGGAGAATGAAAAATCTTTTAACAGAAGAAGAGCTACACTCTTGTTATGAGTTTGAGGCTCTATGTTACGCTGTCTGTGCAAGTGGAATGTAGCACAGGGTAGCCCTGGGATATCATCAGAACCCATGATTAGGTTTTGCGTTCTTTTAGCCACAGGGAGCCATGAATAAATATAAATCTAAATAAATATTTTACTTGATTCCATCTTAGAGGCTCATGATAGATGACATCATTTACTAACAAATGAAGTTGCTGAATATGTGTAGCTATAACTTTAAGAGGTTTTTTTGTCTTTTTATTTTGTTAGCAGTTTTATTTGTAGCTGTGTGTGCTGTCCCACTGCCGGAGGGTTCCACAAGGCAAAGAAAAGCAAACACCAATTTTGATAGTAAATCATAATGAAATATTGAAGTTTAAGGAAAAATGCATTAAGAGCTACTTGCTTCTAAAATTGTATATCTAATGGGGCATTTCAAACCAGCCTAAACATGATAAATTTATTTTCTCTTGCGTTTTGCATGCATGTGTCCTCTATGCATACATACTGAGCTAGTAAATTCTATTGCTAATATAGCTTCTCTGTGCTAAGGTCAATTGTACCACCGTGCATTTCACTTCATCTTAACAATCCTATTTTGATGCCTTTGAGATCCTTTGCAGAGTCATTATTGTAACACCTCAGGATGACATGGTAAACACTGGTATTAGGTGGGGATCTGATTACTCCAGATTTACTGCTGCACTACATTGAGCATTACTACGAGTAGTTACTGGTTTAGTTTAGATCTCTGGGCTACTGAGTTATAACTCCATCAGCTTCCAATCTCATAACAACCCAACTCCCCTAAAATTTGTACTCTTTCTTAATAACCTGACTGAGAGACCATTAAGCAATAAATATAGATTAAGGTAAACCTAAGAGAATCCCAGCACCCTTAGAAAAGGAGAACCAAGAGAGTGCTATTCATGCAATGGCTAGAAGTTTGATTTATTTAAAAGGCACAAAGAACTTGAAGAAGCAATCAAAAATCCAGACTCTGATAGTTGAAATCAGTTTCCATTGAAATCAGTGGAACTTAAATCATGACTAAATTGTGCTAAATTAAGGATGCTGAGAGCTGTTAGGAGACCCTTATTCCCCTCACAGAGCTACAGTTTTCAGAGTGGTTTGACACTCAATCCCTCTTCTCAGAGAACTCTGTGAGGCGAATACTGGCCTGAATCTCACTTGCAATCTCAACATGCAATAAATTACATAAATTTACTGTTGATTTTTAAGGATAGCTTTATTTAGCAATATGAAATTAAAAAGCAAACTTTGATCAGTTCATAAAACGAAATGAGACAACCATAAAATTTATATATTCTTGGGGAGTGCATTTTTATTTGTGTACTCTTTTAAAAATGAGTAGTGATTTGAATGGGTAGCACAATGCATAATATAAAATGTTTGTCCAATTTATATAACTTACCACTTTCCTTGGTGCATTTGTTATTCTTTGAACTTTAACAAATTTCCCCTCTGTTCTACTGATTAAATAATAAATCTGGGCCTTTTTACAAGTATAATTTCAAGTGTTGAAGACACTATCTTCTATTTCATTCCCACAGTTCAAACTCCTATCTAGGGATGTCTTCTAGAAAGTGACTTACCAGTGTTCATAATTTATTCGAATCTCAACATTTTTGGCAAAATATGCGAGTTCTGTTCATCCATTAGAATAAATCCAAATGATGAATGATGTCATAATGCATTTAGTAGGATGGGCTAAAAATATATATCATTATTATTTTTGTATATTTACATCCCACCTTTCTTTGGTCATGAAACCCAAGAAGCATACATGTAATTCCCAGGCAGTTGCCCATCCAGGCACTGACCAGACTGGCTTAGATTCAGAAAGGGTACATTGTTTTTCTCAATTAGCTGGAAACAGAATGAGAACAGGGGTTCCACAAAGGATTTAACGTACTGTATTAACTAGCAGTGCCCTTGCCAATGGCCAAGATATTTCTGTAATGCTTATTCACAGATTCTACTTATCCTAAGATGACATATAAAAGTTTTTAAAAGTGTATTGCTTACAGGATCAGCCAATTCCGAAATCCATGTTAGAGCAATTCTTTTATTAGGCCAAACAAAATGTTCCAAAGTAATGTGCAAGCTTTTGAATTTTCCAGAACTCTTTTTCAGTTTGGGACCCCTGGACTAGGTGTAGGGATGGGTGAGAAATTTGATTCAGTTTGCATTTCAAGCTGAACATATCAAATCTGCACTTTCGTAAAATATGAGAACCAAAACAAAGCCATCCTTCAAAATTCGCACTTATCTGAATTTTGTGATGCAGTTCTCCAACCAAGTAATATTTACAGAAATGCCTATATTAGGCGACAGTATGCACAAAATGAATATATTGGTGAAAATAGCATATAAAAACTATTATTTATTTATTAGATTTATATCCCATCCTTCCTCCCAGTAGGAGTCCAGGGTGGCACTATACATTATTATATCAGGATAAATTGCTTGCAAAATGTGTACATTAGTCAAAACTGCATACAAAAATGTATTTATTCGGATGAATGCATGAACATGCTGAAGATGTTAATGAGGATTGCTGCAAAAATGGAGAGAACCAAATTTAAGATTAGAAAAATGGGAAACTGAGAGAACTGAAACGGACAGATCATTCCATCCCTGGCTAGATGGTAAACGAAGTGGCAGGGGTCAGGGAACTTGGCTTGTGGCAAAGCCGTGAATCTACATCCTGTAAAAGTCTTCAGATGAAATGTCGGAGGAGGTAGCAGATAACATTCATGTGAGACTCTATAGGTGCTATGCAGGTTTCAGCTTGCACCAAATTGTTTTGAGGAGAAACACAGAGTGGCTGATTTCCCATGTCTGGAAGTACCAAAACTAGCTGTGACCGAGGTCTGTCTCCATCCTTAGGCAAAATACACAGGTTCCTTGGTACATGGAAAAAAGGAACCCTGTTACTTCTCCTTGATCTCTCTTTTGATACTGTTGACCCATGGTATCTTGCTGGACCAGTTCTGTGGGTTGGGAGCTGGGAGCAAGGTTTTATAGTAACCTAGAGGGTCGGTTCCAGAAGGTGGCATTGGAGGACTTCTGTTGTGCTTTGGAGTGCTGCAGAGTTACATTTTTTCCTTCCATGCTGTTTAACATCTAAACAAAACTATTATGAGAGGTCATCGGGATTTGGAGCAAGGTGCCATCAATATGCTTATGACACCCAACTCTATTTCTCCTTGTCTTGGAGTCAGGTGAAAGTCTTCAGGTGAAACTCACTTCAGCCACTTTGGTGTCTGGGTGAGACTCCTTAGTTCATTGCCAATGGAACTGAGGCAAATGGACGGCGAGTTATGAGAGGGAAAGAACAGATGTGTGAGGGGATTTGCAGAATAGAGCAGAAATGTGCAGGGAATTGTGGGATACACAGAGGGAGAAGTTGAAACTGCCCCCTCTCAAATACACTCTGCACATCAAAGTGATGGGCTATTCGCTAGTAATATCATCAAGGTCATGAAAAGTATTAAATTACAGAAACCATTTGCTACTAATCTCCGAGTGGTGAGAGATTTCCAGGGGTCCCTGCACTCACCCAGAGGTTTGGTTTCCTTGGAAAGAAGGTCAGCGGAGGCTGTGGTGTCTATGAAATATGGTTTGCTTATTTACACATATTCCAACCTGAGCTTAAGATGGAGGGGTTCAAGGCATCAGCAGTCCAATGGATCTTGCATTTTCCATCAGGCTTACAGGAGGCACCCTAAAGGTGCCTCTTGGAGGAAGCTGATTATCTGGATCCATTTCAATCAGCCTTCAGGCCTGGACATGGGACTGAAACGGCCTTGGTCGCCTTGGTGGATGATATGAGGAGGGCGTTGGATAGGGGCGAATGCACCTTCCTTGTCCACCTGGATCTCTCAGCGGCTTTTGATACCGTTGACCATGGTATCCTTCTGGACCGCCTGAAGAGGTTAGGCATAGGGGGCACTGTATTGCAGTGGTTCCGTTCCTTCCTCTCTGGTAGGTACCAGAGAGCGGCATTGGGGGATGAGGTTTCGGATCCTTGGCCTCTCACTTGTGGGGTGCCACAGGGCTCCATCCTCTCCCCAATGCTGTTCAACATCTATATAAAGCCACTGGGGGCTATCATCAGAAGATTTGGGCTGCAGTGTCACCAGTATGCGGATGATATGCAGCTCTATCTCTCATTCAAATCTTCACCTATCCAAGTGCCTGGAGTCGGTGAGTGGCTGGATGGGAAGGAATAAGCTGAAGCTGAACCCTGACAAAACTGAGGTACTGTTTGTGGGAGACTAGGGGAGGTTTGGGGATGTTGAGCTGGTGCTCAATGGAGTACAATTGCCCCTGAAAGACCAGGTCCGCAGCCTGGGGGTCATTCTTGACTCCCAGCTGTCCATGGAGGCTCAGGTCTCGGCTGTGAGCCGGGTGGCACTGTATCAACTCCATCTGATACGAAGGCTGCGCCCCTACCTTCCCAACCATCTGCTCCCATCTGTGGTACATGCCCTGGTCTCCTCTCACCTAGACTACTGTAATGTGCTCTACGTGGGGTTACACTTGAAAATGGTCCAGAAGCTGCAACTGGTACAGAATGCGACTGCACGCCTGATTAAAGGCAGCTGTCAGTGAGACCGCATCACTGCAGTGCTAAAGGAGTTGCACTGGTTACCGGTTGTTTTCCCGGCCCAATTCAAGGTGTTGGTTCTGACCTTTAAAACCCTATGTGGTTTTGGCCCAGTCTATCTGAAGGAGTGCCTCCAGCATCAGCAGCGATGCCGCCCAACAAGATCAGCCTCAAAAGGCCTTCTCTCTATCCCACCAGTTAAAACAGCTAGACTGGTGAGGACTAGGGAGAGGGCTTTTTCAATTGTGGCCCCCATTTTGTGGAATTCCCTCCCAAATGATCGCCGCCATGCCCCCTCTATGATGAGCTTCCACCGGGCCTTGAAGACCTGGCTCTTCAGGCAGGCTTTTGGGGTGGGTTAGATTTTATTATTATTGTTGAGATTTTTAATGTTTAAATGTATTTGTATGTTTTTATTTTGTACATCACCCAGAGTGGCTGGACAGCCAGCCAGATGGGCGAGTAATAAATTTAATAAATAAATAATAAAGTCATGGTGCAGAGAACCAGCCTCTCTGCCTGCCTCCAGCTTCCAGCCTTTCCTCAGACAACTCAAAACACAAACCTCTCCTTGGCCTCAGGAAGGGAGGGGGGCGCTCCTGAACAGTTTCAATAACAATAGGATCTCCATGGCTCATTCACCAGTTTATGGGCACTTGATAGCCCCATTAATTCACCTTGCCACTCTGTTAAACTAACAAACGGAGATCTGGCCAGCAGAGCAGATTTGTCACCTCCAGGTGCAGGGTTCCAAATCAGAGGCTGGAAGGGGACTCATAGAAATCATCCATCTCAACCCCAAACCCATGACAGTATGCTTGCTTCAGCAGAGAAGATGGTCTTTTGTTTATTAAGTTAATGTAAAGAGGAAAGAGTTTGCCAAGTGTGACAGACTTTAGTGTGATTTATTAGGCAAATGCTGTGGAAAATAAAATCTTATTTTTGGAAATTGGTGAGGCCACTCAAATGGGAAATGAACAGCAGTACTCAGCAGGTTCTGGTGAACACTAAATAGAAGGCTAGTAATATATGACATTGTATAGACATTATATAAGCTGGCATTAAACCTTTAAAACTACTTTAGAGAATGTTGTTAATCTGTTTAAAGGTTAATGCTCACTGCTCCTAGGTTTCTAGAGTCTTTGTAGTGCAATACACCTCATTTTTCTAACTTAAGGCATGGGTTTGGTGAGCATTGACTAAAAATAATCATACTTGACAGATTTGTGTTTCTAAAACTATGTTCCAAAGTGGTTTTCAAAAATCTTTCATTTAAATCTTATCGAGGAATGAGAGAGAAATTTGGTTCTCTTTGCATTTTAATGTGAAACTACCTAATTCACACTTTCAAAATCAAGGAATGAACTGAAAAACAGCTATTCTTCAAAATTCACACTTGTCCAAATTTCGCAGTGTAGTTCTCCAATGAAATAATGTCAACGAAAATGAGCATATTAGGGGAAAGTGTTGTACTAGGGAACAATGCTTGTAAAAATGTGTATATTAGGCAAGTGCATATAAAATGAGTATATTAGGAAAAATGCATACTAAAATGCTGACAAATAATTGTGAGAATGTTTTCAAAATAATTTGCAAACTGATGCAGAAATGTGGAAAACTGAATGTAAGACTGGAAAAATGAGAAATTTGAATTGGCAGATTAATTTTTGTGTCCTATGATGTCTTATCACATCATTGAACTATGGAATTCCTTTCCACAGGATGTTGTGACAGATACCAACTTTGATGGCTTTAGAAGTGGTTAGACAGATTCCTGAAGGATATATCAATAGCTACTAGTCATCATGTCTATATCCTAGTTCCAGGATTAGAGGCACCATCCTCTGAATACCAGTTGCTGGATAACATAACAGTAGGACAGTGTCACTGCACTCATGTCTTCCTTGTGGGCTTTCCAGGAGATCTGGTTGGCCACTGTGGGAAACAGGATGCTGGACTAAATAGGCCTTTGCTCTGATCCAGCAGGGTTCACCTTATATTCTTAGTTTACTGCCAGATAATCATACTAAGTAACCCACTTGGGTTACCTGGCCTCTTACTAGGTCATCGTCCCTTTGTGCAGTATATTGATCTACATTGTGTTAGGCTCTTCAGTCAAGTCTATTAATTCAGCTAAGCAATGCCTATTGAACAATGATGTTACTAGGTGTGGACTTTTGGGCACAAGTCTCCGGGGCTCTAGTTCAGAGGAAACGGGAAGAGAACTATGCTATGTAACCATGTAGGATAGTTTTCTTCCCATATGCTCTTAGCTACATTTTCAGATTGGCAGTGGGCAGTCAGCATTGCCTAAGTGGAGAAGATTGCACAGCAGAGTCATTGAATATTTGGACTTGAACATTCAGGTGAGACTCAATCAGAAGCCCAAAGCAGGAAGGGTGAGCCCACCCTTGGAAGGATGCCAGCACCAGAGGAAAATGTAGCTGTCAAGCAAGCAAGCAGGCACACAAGCAGAGTGGTGGCAGGGTGGAGAAACCAGGAGTGGCCACCAGGGCAGTGCAGAAGAGGACAGCAGACAGGTTGGTGCAGGAGGGCCTGCAATGGCACCTTGCCCAGGGCCCCATCAATCCTGGCAGCACTCCAGCTATTGAAGACTAGTCACATTGCTAAATGGAAACAAAGAGCAGAGGGCTGAAAAGACAGGAATCAATGGCATAGATTGGTTCTTTATCAATTATTACACAGCAGGGAATACCGTACCATAATAAATATTGATCAGGGAAGGAATCAATTGTATTATACAGCCACAAGAGTGGCTGTATACTATAGCCAGCGTGGATTTTTCACATTCCATACCCCCCTTCCCATTCTGATGCTTCCCATAAGCTCATCTGAAAACAAAACCTTACAAAGCTTATAGTCCTGAACTCAGAAACTCTTGCTTAACAACCCTGTAAATTTTCATGGTGATAAACAAAACAGTCAGAAAGAATCGAGAGTTCAAAGTCCAAAGAGTGAGAAAAAAAAAACCCCAGAGCCCTTTTGGACTTTTTTCTGTCAGAGTTCTCATAATCTGTTGAAATTCATTAAAAATCAGCCATGTTCACAGAGTACCTGCAATCTTGTTACTGACCTTGCTCCATATGCTGACCTTCATCTTCTGCAGTTTAAAAGTTAAAAAAATGCCTGGCTGATTTTTAATTAAAGAAATTTTGGCTGGAAGCCAATGATAAGGGCGGGCATGCTCAGTAAGAACCAACTGTCAGTGTTCTACAAGCCAGACTCACGGCTGCTGGGCCTGGCTAATCAGAGGGCCACATCCACGCCAGACTTTGATTTCACATGAGACAGTCATGGCTTCCCGCAGATAATCCTGGGAAGTGAAGTTTGTGATGGGTGCTGAGAGGAGACTCCTATTCCCCTGAGACAGCTCCAGTGGCCAGACTGGTTTAACAGTCAGCTGCTCTGACTGAAGGTCTGTGAGGGGAACAGGGCATCTCCTAACAACTCTTAGCACACTTCACTAATTACACTTCCCAGGATTCTTTGAGAGAAGCCATGACTGTCCAAAGTGAAATAAAGGCCTGGTGTGGATGTGGCCAGGGGCAGCTTTGGTTTAAATTTCGGTGGGAGGCTACATGTGCCTGCTGTAGAATAAAAAGTGGGGGAAACCCTGAAAAGCAATGATACTGTTCACAATGTTTTCCTTTTGGAAAGGAAAGGGGCTTCCCCTTTGCCCAGTGCCCACCCACCTAATCTCCTCCCCCTCCCCACCCTCCCCCTCCCCCAGGTCAGTGTTAGACTACGACCTTGGAGACCAGGTTTAAAAAAGAGGCACATGCTACCAAATTCTTCCAAGCTACACAGCAAGTGCATTGGACTGTGAAAGAACCAAGTCAAATTGTGTTTGCATTTTGACAAATTTGTAGGGCAGTCCAATATCTCAGAGAGGAGGTCAGGTTTCCTGCTCCCCTAGTGCATTCACTATAACTGCCCAATTTCCCTGGTTTTTAAAGTTTGATAGAAATATCTGTGGGCTATAGGTACGTCCTTAAACCGCAAGGTTTTTTGCCGATTAGTGAATCAAAGTTATTTGGTGGGCTGGTCCAGGGAATAGAGATATGAGTAGCCCCTCCAAGTGCAACATTATTTTGATTGTGTCTTCCTTGTGTTTCTTTTTTCTGGGGCTCCAGTGAAATGAAGCAGAAGCTTGATGAAGAGGGTAACAAGTGCAGCATTCTTTCCAAGCAACAGAGGTTTAATGAGCACTGCTGCATGCGTTGCTGCTCCCCTTTTACGTTTCTCATCAATACTAAGCGACAATGCCAAGATTGCAAATACAACATCTGCAAGAACTGCAGCTCCTATCAAAGGAAAGAGAAAACCTGGCTCTGCAGTGTGTGCCAGCAAGCTAGGTGAGTGCATTTCGTGATACTAGTAAATAATAAGGTCAATGCCTTCTTCTGACTTTTTTTTTAATTGTAAACCATTAACACGGATGAGATAAGAAAAGATACATACAGTACTCCAGGAAAATGACATTTTGCTGAATGGCTTGTTAGTTCATTGCTTCTTTGAAGGTTCATATTCATTCTTCAATGGATCTTGCTTTATTCATGCAAGATATGGCTTGTCTTCTTTCTTTCCCTTTTCCTTTGCTTTCAAGTTGTTTTGATGAAATGACAAATCAGCATAATAGGGTTTTATGGAGACATCAGAAATATCTGGATTCCATTGAAAAAGTTGGCAGCTGTGATTGAACAGAAATTCATAAGCGTGAGGGGGGGAATAAAGTATTCTTTGCTGTTAGTTATTTCATCATCATCATTTTATTTGTATGCCTCCTTTCCACAAAAAAATTGTGCTCAAGGCGGCTTACAACAGGTAAATAGAAATACATCTCAAAACAATTTCCTAATAACAAAAAATAATAAAACAGTAACATAACTACAAATATAACAGCAAGCAAAAACCACTTTTCAATATTATGAACATAGTAAAGCAATCTTTCTTTAAAAACAAAGAAGTAACCATTAACTCCCCCAGCAAGCCCCTAAGGAAAACCATCTGCTATATCTCCTACTACATCTCCTACAAACGTCATTATTCTGAGCGGAGACTTGTTTTGGAGGGACTGAGGCAAGGCCTCAGCAGCAGCACCGTCTCTTTGTAAGCAGAGGTGTGGACTCCTCCCCTGCTTTAGCAGGTTCCCAGTGCCATTCTAAGGCATCACTTTGTTTAACCACAATCTTACACATACTTATAACTACACCCTCCTCATCATTCCACTCTGACTTTATCCCTTTTTAAGAGTCGATTCTCATGACCATCTTTTGTGATGTGCTATGAGTGGCGGTAATCATGTCCAGGTCCTTCTGCCACAGCATGCGCAGAACATTATATTATTACCACTGCAGCAACTCTAGCATTGTGGGTTAAAGAGCAGAGGTCTCCCTAAGGATGGGGGAGAGAAATATGATTAAAAATAACTGCTTCATCTTGCATATTGATTTTGGTTCTCCAAAATAATCTTCAGTTCTAACCCAAACTAGCAGAGGCAGTTGTGATGGGAGGCTATCAGTACAGCATTGTTTCTCTTTGAAATGTAGGACCGAGCCATAGCTTGGAAAATAGGTTCTAATGCAAACCTTTGTAGAGCCCTGTTCCATATTAAACCTTTGACTTTGTCCATGTGGCTGACAGATGTATTTCTTTCAGTTTTAGTGAAATATATAGTCTGGTTTGTTCTGTAGTCTTTTAAAAAAGCAATGATTGTATGCAACTAGAATCAAATGTTCCCTGATATTTTAAAAGTTTTGATGCATTTGTTGCTCTTTTTTTGACAATGGATTATATTCCCTTAAAATGCATTGATTCAAGAAATCATGTCAAGTGGTACAGCTTAATTTCTAAATGGGAAAGCGCTTAAACTTTGTTTAAAAGTCACACTCCTGCTGTCTTACATGGGAGTCGTTCCTTTTATCCATGGGTTTGTAGAGAATGGTTGATATTTCTCAGTGGAGTGACCATGGCATGGTTAAAGTTACTTTTTCTTTTATTAGTGTTGTAATAGCAGGGATGACCCCACTATGCAGCTTTGAGAAACATCCTGTGGTTGTAGGGATTTATTGAGGCAGGAATTGGTCCCTCAGTGGTGCAGCAAGACTTTTTAAAGAGGTTGACCCTAGCACTGGGTGCTGCTCCAGGCAGCAAAATTTATGGGGGATAAGGGAGGCAGCTCCACTCAAATGTGACCAGCTACCACTGGTGTGCATAATGTCCTCCATGCACAGCTAATAGCATAAAAACTGGTCAGAAGCTGCTATGTATCAGCCTTAGGCAAAATACACTATTTAATGCATCATTTTGAACCTCTAAATCTATTGTCATATGCAGGCCTAAATGTTTGTACAGTTCAGTCAAGATTTTCCATGAAGAACAAACTCTTTGTTTTGGGTGATTTTAAAATGGTCAGTTTTCAGCTGTTTTCCAAAGACAACATAAGTAAAACAAGATACTTTAAATTCATGAATATATTCAAGTAATTGTTCTATTACTCTTGACATTTTTGCTGCTTCTTACTCTACATAAACCAGAAAGAATCAAGTACTTTAAATGCACAATACCTCATACACTGTGTAGAATATTGGGTAGACATTTTCTCAACTTTCTTTCATTATTTCTTAATTTCTTTCTCAATTTGCTTTGCTTTATATTTTATACATTATACATTACCCTCCCCTTATGTGATTCATCTCTACCCAATAGGGTTGCCAGGTCAGAAGCATCCCAAAGCTGGAGATTTCAGGGGCAGGTCATAGTGATGTCATGGGGCAGGTCATAGTGATGTCACGGGGATGGGCCATAGTGATGTCATTAAGGATGATACATTAAGTATCAACCACAGTTGCTTGGAGCATACAATTCAAACAAAAACATTTCCCTGATTAGAAATTAAGATAAAAATCTTAGCTAAAAGATAGAGCCTAGGTAGGGAACATTTAATCTAGCCTACTTGATTGTGGCAACAAGGGTTTAAGTGCCCTCAGGCCACCCCAGTAACCAGAAGGCCATTGTAGGAAGAAAGGAGCCTAGTGTTGTGGAGATGTTAGACAGGAGCACTCAGGAGTAAAGATGGATGCCCCTGAAGGCTGCAATTCTAAACACACTTACTAAACTCCATAGAACTCAATAGGACTTACTTCTGAGTAGATATAGTTCGGATTGTGCTATTGGTAAGGCTTGACTAAGGATCCTCTGCAAAGATATCCATATCCAAACAGGGTTAGCAACCCCCTGCCTGGAATGCCCTGCCCCTAACCATTAACATGGCTGCTCCAAATGTCTTTACAGATTTGATCCTTCACTTCAGAAAGAGGTCTGAGAAATAAATAAGAGTAAGAAGATTCTCTACCCTTTTCTGTTTACCTTGTGGGCTGCTATAAACTCACTTTGACAGCCAATCCAATTCCAGTGAGTAATTGACAGACAGAAAACACAGATGGTTGGTCTACCTTCATAGGCAGCAGCTTGGGAACAACAGCAGTTGCAGCCACACTTCACAGTATATGAATTCTCTTTTATCACTATTGGGCAAGAAACAAACCATCATGCAAACAACAAGGTGCATCATCAGTGGGTTCAAGGGGGTTGAGCTGAGTTGTTGCTTCTATGGATGAAAGGGAATGAGGATAAATGTAAATGAAATGCAAAAAGAAAAACAAAAGACAGTAATGATTTCCTAAATGCAATACCATACCAACCACAACAAGATTCCTATGAGTAAGACAGAAAACTCAGCATCCCACAACCAGTCAGCATTCCTAACCAAAAACCCAAACTAAACAAATCCTGGCAGCCAAGGTCACAGAAATCCCCATGCAGCACAACATGACCCAGGGGTTGCAGTTAGTGCAGAATGCTGTGGCACAATTGCTGACAAGAGTGAGACCCTATCAGCACATAATACCTCTGCCCTGAAATCTGAACTTGTTGCCAATTTGCTACCGAGTCAAGTACAAAGTGTGCTTTCCATGCTATGGGTGCCCCATAGTACTTGTTCTGCTCTTGTAAGAAATCAGGCCTTTAGTGTGGCAGCACCTACACTTTGGAACTCCTTGCCTATTGACAATAAGCAGACAACTTCATTGTACTCTTTTCAGCACCTGCTAAAAACATTTTTGTTTAGGCAAGCCTACCCAGGCATGTAGAAGCTATAGTGTTTTTTATCTGTTTTTAACTCATTGTTGGTTTTATTATTTTGAATGTTTTTAAATATCTGTCTTTAACTGCCAATAATTTTATTATTTTAATTCCTTCTTTCAGTTTTTTTACAATAAAGTGGTATATAAATGTTGTAAATAAAATACATAAATACATTTTGGAGTCACTGTGGCCCCTGGGTCTCCTTCCACTTTTAGGAACAAAGAAATCTACCTTATACTGACTCAGGTCATTTGATACTATCTAGGCAATCTAGCTCAGTACTGATGACATGGACTAGCATTGGCTCTCCAGGATTCCAGGCAATAGCATTTTCCAGAAATTGAATTTTGGACATTTGCATGCAAAGCATATGCCCTGCCACTAAGCTACAGCCCTTCCCCTGATTAAAAAAATATCTTTTAAAATTATTCTTTTCAATTCACTAATAAATGCACAACATACCTAGGACAAATCCACATTATTCATTTAAAGCACATTAAATACACATTTGAACTATATAAATCCCACCGCAGAATCATGGGAACTGTCATTTGTTAAGGGTGGTGGGAACAATAACTGTGAGGGGGAAACTACACTTCCCAGGATACTTTAGGGGAAGTCATGCGCTTTAAATGCAAGTCGGTTGTGCGTTAAATGTATTATGTGGATCCACTTAATAAATTTGCCTGCATGTAAATCATTTTAATTAATTTTTTTAAATAGAAATGAGCTATAAAGCTTATTGGGTGACCATGGGCTACTCACCATCTCTCAGCCTAATTTGTCCCTTAGATTAAAACAACAGAGGGGAACCCTGACAACCCCTTAAAATGTAGAGGAAGTAATAATGTACAACCATAGTGTGAAATCAAATACTTATTGGGACCTGGTATGAAGAAATATTTATATAAGCATGACTGTCAAATATGTTTATTATTTACACAACCTGTAAAGATATTTGTAGTGCAATCCTATGATTGTTTACTCAGAAGCAAGTCCCAATATATTCAATGGGACTTACTCAAACAGGGAAGTTAACACAGAACTGCAGCCTCAAGTGATAAGAAACACTCACCCAACCCAAAATTCATAATCATGCCACTTTTTAAAGGTGTTTTGTAACTGTTTATACTTTTTATGGTTATTGGATTTTAAAGGGATTTATTTCTTGTTGTGAGCTGGCTTGGTTTCCAATTGGCAATCCTACCTCGCAGAGTTGTTGGGAAGACTCCATACACACACACACACACTGGTGATGTAAAAATACAAACCCCATATAACAGTTTATTGTCAAAATGAGTTGGTCATTACAGAACATTAACCAAAAAAATCAATATTAGTTTCCTGCATAATAAAAGCAGTGATATCTATGTAAGCCCTGTCTAATTGCTTTAAAAATAGGATCGGAGGGGGAGAGAAAGATTTACAACACAAACACAATCCTTTGCTATGTTCACTCAAAAGTCCCATTAATTTACAGCACAATCTTAACCATGTCTACTCAAAAGTAAATCCTACTGAATTCAATGGAACTTACTCCAGGTATGTGGGATTAGCACTGCAGCTTTACTCCCAGAAAAACAAGTATTGGATTAAAGCTTCATATTGGGAAGGTTTCAAAACACTGCTATCTTCAACAGCCCAGGAAAATTTAAACTTGTTTGACTCCTGCACACAAGAGAGAGAAAAAGACTTGTGGTACTGCTGAAAGCTATATACTTACTCAGTTTATGAGATTTTCAGATAAACAGGAAAAAGAACAGCTTTCTACCTTTCGAATGGAGTCTAGGTACTGCCTGGAGGCCCAGAAATCCCTTGTCAATCACAACCCTGACTTCACTTATTGGCTACAAACCTGAAAGGGAGGGTTTAAAGCAGTCAGCTAAGAGATCATTTCATGGAAGTTGGGGGGGCTGATGTTTTGGTGTATTTCTTGTGAACCAGACCACCTAGAAACTTAATATTTTTTTTAAATGAAAGCTGAGAGTCTGGAGATTAAGCTGACTCACCCGCAGACCTGGAGAGGACCCCAAAAATCCAGAGTCCCTGGGCAAAAACTGGACACCTGGCAATCCTACTAGCTAAAAAAATATTTAAATGGGCATAATTCTCTTTTTATTTTTAAAAGAAGGTACTAGGCTTAAATCAACTGGAGTTTGCTGTCATAGAGAGAGAGAGTTGTTCCCAGGTTTCCAGTAAGAACAGGGACACCTGTTTACTAGTAGAACTCAACTATTTGTTTATTTTAATATAAAACAGAACTGAGGCCTAGACAGTCATCTATCTTCTTATCAATAACACAAACAATCATCAGATATTCTTCCCATGGTGCCTCTGGAAGGCAGATGGCCTCTCCTTTACTTATTTTCACTCTCCCAGTACTGTTGAGTTGTATGAACAAAATTAGGGAAAAGTAGGCTTTTTAAACCTTGTAAAAGTGCATGGTCATTATTGATCATTATTGTGATCTGTAAAGTTCTGAAAAAACATTAGACAATATTCAGAATCTCATTATAATTTATGTATTATAAAGAAGAAACTTTTTATGATAAGCAGATCATTTTCTCTTAGATAGGACAATTATTATTTTCCCTAGGCAAAGTCAGTACAGGCATACCCGCTTAAAGTCGCTTCACTTAAAGTCGCCTCGCTATAAGTACATGCTCCATACTCCACCATACCCCACTTTAACGTACGCACTTCGCAATTATGGACACTTAATGGCATGACGCCGCTGCCATCTAGTGGCGATTGCCGTGCAGTACATGCATAGATAATTGCTTCACTTTAAGTACATTTTCACTTTACATACACGCTCCGGTCCCATTGCGTATCTAAAGCGGGGTATGCCTGTATGTTGTGATCCAACTTGGCTTTGTTTTTGCATTACAGTTGTATAGATTAAGGAATTTATCTGTGTCAAATAGGTACCTTTCCTTAATTGCCTTTCTTGAATGTTACTTTAAATGCTTAATCCATTAGGTAATAATCTATTGAAGATTTGCCTTCTATAATGGAAATTTAAAGGAACACTTAGGCTGCAATCCCTAAACACTCATACTTGACAGTAAGTCCCATTGCCCTCAATAGACATGAATGGACTTGCATTGCAACATATGTAACTAGTAAAAATAGTTTTCTTTGATCTGACCTAAAGTTAGTTTTAACGTATCTGCCAATTTGTCATGCTGTTTTACTATAAAACAGTTACTTTTATTAGAGATTGCAAGTGTTCAAGGGGCACTCTTATTTTGCCAGTGCCTCCAAATGTAGGAGCTGACATGTTCTGGACTGATGCTAGGCAAAGGAGAAGGTGGGCCAAAGCAGAGGAAAGGGCAAGGGTTGCAGGACTACAGATAGCTCTGAGTAGCTCACTTGCTTTGACAAAGGTTGGGAGAAGACTGAGACATTTTAAGCCTCTGACTCCTGCAGGCTCCACCCCCTGGTTGAGAACCTCAGAGCCTTCAAGGGGACATCCTTCTGGCCTGAAGATGGGCCCACCTCTTCCATTCCATATCCTCCCTCCTGATGTGCTCCCTGCACCACTGGACTGGTCACATGCAGTGGAAAGCACCTGGTTCCTTCAGCTCAGGGAAAGGCTCTTGTGAAGATCCAAGCTCTGGCCTTACAGGCCCTCTGGTCTGGGAGGTTCTTCTGGGGGCTGCTGTCTGACAGCCTCAGGCACAGTGATCTCCTGATCTCCAGCAGTCAGCTCAGAGCCCTGAACTTGATCTGGCTTCATAGCTGGTGCCTCTGAAGCCTCTGACTCTGTGTGTGGATTGCTGCTGGATTCAGAGGTCATGATAGAAGAAGAAAGCAGTGAAAAGAATTGGGGAGGGGGATCGTGGAGGCAGCACACAGCTGAGACCCTCACACTGCCAGCCAAGAAGGAGAGAAACAAGAATGTTATCCAGGGCAAAGCCTTCTTTTGAGTAAGGGCCTACCAAGGAAGCAGTGTTAGCCTCTTATTTTTAGATTGTAAGCCTGGAGGCAGGGACTTGTCTTGATTGATTGTATGTAAGCCATTCTGGGAGCCTTTTTGGCTGAAGAGTGGGATACAAATACAATCAATCAATCAATTAATCAATCAAATCATTAAAAGGCAGAGAAAGTGGACTTTATTTATTTATTTATTTATTATTTGATTTCTATCCCACCCTTCCTCCCATGAGGAGCCCATGTCTTGGTGTATTCCAGGCCAAGAGGAAAATCTATAAGAACTCCATAAGAGGGCTGTTGTTTTTGACACAGGAAATAAGTTTACAAATTCTGGTGTAGTTTTACTAGGGAGGGGTTTTGGTGGATCCCCATGGTTTGCAATTCAGTTTCAGATATTTACAAAGGACTAGTGGTCCCATGGTCATAATGTAAGCCACTGCAAAGGATAAGTGTACACATCATTGTTATTATTAGTTCTGAAACCCTGTTCCCAAGTGAAAATACACGCTCTTCCATATAATTGGGAAACTCACTTTGCCCATTTTAAAAAGAAAAATCAGGAGAGATGTGCACTCCTCTCCTGAAAAGGTGAAAGCTTAGTCTTTGGAGGCTAAGGCACAAGTAAATGGTAACAGAATAATGCAGAAAGTCCACCTACTAAAGGGGGTTATTATTAGATGTGCGGAGTGGGGTTTTTTGCTACATGAGTATTATTGCACTTCAGGAACACAGTAGGGGAGCAATTTAAAAAAGGTCAAAAATAGCGCACGTGGGCATCACTATTAATGTTATAGGTCACTGGTACAAAAGTGTTTCATTTTGTTCTCTCATACCTTGGTTCTGTTTAGATGCCTAAGTGAGGTGAAATTTATTTGCCCGATAACATTTATATGAAAATACCATTGTATGCCTAAAAGGGCTGGGTAGAGGAGAGTATGCCTTAAATGGGAATTTTTAGATTTCTAATAACTCTTCATTGCCTAACTGAATAAACATATTCTCCATACAGCTGAAATAATTAAATTATTAAAATAATTTAAAATAATTAGTATCCTGTTAGGTAACAAAGCAATATTTGTATAACTTCTTGACAGCAGATAAGGGCTAGTGCATACTAAATTGATGAGACATTGAGGCTGTGTTAAATTGCTTCCCATGGGGCCTGTCTCCACATGATGAGCTGTTTGTGTGCAACAGCTCACTAAGTTGATGGAATGCCTTTTCTCCATGCCACTGCCTTGAAGCAACATGGTGAAATAGGCCATTCCATGTGATGCACAGCAGTTGCTGGTCATATGAAAACAGCTGCCATGGGCAGAGTAATTTCAAACGCTCTCCACAGGGTTGGTGTTATTGTGCCCTGATACCATGCAGCTTGCAGAGAAGATTCTTCTGACAGAAGAAATTGTGGGAGCAGAACATTACAGACTGGTTTTAGAGAGAGAAGGTCAAATAGAGAAACCCACACCTTTAAATATCCAAAGTTCTAGTAGTGGAGTATAAAATTTAAAAAGGCAAAGAATGTTTATCCTTTAAAATTCAAGTTTGAACCAGATAGTTTAAGGTATCTCTCCCCCTCTGTCTCTCTGATACATCTCTTACAGCTTATTCAGATAACTTCTCTATGTGAAGTTAGAAATCGGCATGGCTGTACTAATTGGCTCCCTCACTTCTGGTCTATTGACTATAATAAATTGATTGACTGATCATTGGTTCCCTGTCCATGGTGACTACGGATGTGTTAGAATTCCACCCAGTATGGATTTGGTATCAAATTTTCCATTAATTTGCTTATCAGATTTTAATGTAGCAGCTATTTTTGAAAAAGGACTTTTTAAAAAAAATCCTCCTCTAAAACATTGATTGTAAGAATGATAATTTATTGACATTTCCTTTGAAAATGTAGATATTTCCTTTAAAATATCTGTATTAATATCAATATTTTTGCTCGGGGGGCACGATCAGTAAAAGCATTGTGGATACAGAATGAATGCAAATCTATGCCAGTCTGTTAGGTCAACACAATGCTTTTGAGCTGGCATCGGCCAACAGATCCCATCCCTAATGGTGACCCAGACTTCATCAGGAGCCACTCTGCAGAGTTTTGTTTTTTTCGCCACAACAAAACTACATAAAATATGGGTTAGCACTTAGCAGCGATAGGTCAAAAATGTTATTCTCTGTCTTTTGTTCTCTTTCTTCTAATAAAACTTTCTTTGTGAGCTACACATGGAATGGCCTATTATGTATCAAGTATTTACATGACTAGCTCACCACAAAGAGTGAGCCAATGTATGTAATGTATATAACAGGGAAACCATGTACCAAGATGGTTGTGTGAATTGATTCCAAGAGGAATGTATTTCACTTTCATTCACAGGAGAATGCATATAGCACTGTTTCCCAATCTACTGATAACTGAGCCGCACGTTTTTCATAATTAAAATTGGAGGCACACTTCCCTCTCATATCCAAAAATGAGAATCTGAAAGAGTAATTAGCACTCAGATCCTACAACCCATTTCCTATGTTACTGTTTGAGTCACTGTCCTAGGATGTCTCCTGACTAAGGGCTTATCTGCATGGGAGCATTAGTTCTTACTAAAGACATTGTTCTTACTTCTGTTTTCTATTTGCACCGTCCATAGTAAGGGCTCAATGCCAGCAGCAAACACGGTGTTTTCTATTCACATTGAGGGGAAGGATCAATCACACAGTTTCCTAATGTCCACGTCCTCTAACATTTTCACTCCCT
The DNA here is from genome assembly GCF_030035675.1 of Rhineura floridana. Classification (NCBI taxonomy): domain Eukaryota; kingdom Metazoa; phylum Chordata; class Lepidosauria; order Squamata; family Rhineuridae; genus Rhineura; species Rhineura floridana. The sequence continues at coordinate 18,875,436 of NC_084489.1, forward strand.
CTGGTTACCTGGCAACTGAGCATGCTGCAATGGGTTCCTTTAAAAAAAACCCAGAAGTGCTACTATCTGTGTTTTCCCTGGTAGGATACAGCTGAAATACAGTTCTTCGTTTGAGCAGTGTTATGTTTTTGTGCACAAGTTAGGGGGGGAAAGAAAATAAAGGCACTGTTTGCAGCAACATAAACATGCTAGCAGATCAGGGGAGAGCAGCTGGAAGTTGCTTGTCAGCCTTCAGGAAACAAAATGAATGAAGAGAGGAGAAGGGAATGGGTGTGGAGAGCGGAACGATTGATACAGCCACCTGAAAGCATCAGAGCACAGCCTCTGCAAGCACTAGAGATACAGAGTGAAGACTTTTTTCCTTCCCTTTTCATATTATCAGTGAATTGGGTTAGTACAGATTTACTGGGGGGAAACTGTGTGATAGCTTCTGTTTATTTATTTATTATATTTATATACCGCCGCATAGCCGAAGCTCTCTGGGCGGTTTACAGCAATTAAAAACAATAAAACAAATATACAAATTTTAAAACACAAAAAACAATTTAAAACACAATTAAAAACAATTTAAAAACACATGCTAAAATGCCTGGGAGAAGAGGAAAGTCTTAACCTGGCACAGAAAAGATAACAGTGTTGGCACCAGGCGCACCTCATCAGTGTCATCATTCTGTAATTTGGGGGCCACCACTGAGAAGGCCCTCTCCCTTGTTGCCAGCCTCCCAGCTTCCCTTGGAGTAGGCACCCGGAAGAGGGCCTTAGATGTTGAGCGTAGTGTACAGGTGGGTTCATGTCGGGAGAGGCTATCCATCAGGTATTGTGGTCCTAAGCCGCGTAAGGCTTTATAGGTTAAAACTAACACCTTGAATCAAGCTCGGAAACATACAGGCAGCCAATACAAGAGGGCCAGAATCGGTTTTATGTGTTTGAACTGTCTGGTCCCTGTTACCAATCTGGCTGCTGCATTTTGCACAAGCTGCAGCTTCTGAACCATCTTCAAATGCAGCCCCACGTAGAGTGCATTGCAGTAATCTAACTTGGAGGTTACCAGAGCATGGACAACTGAAGCCAGGTTATCCCTGTCCAGATAGGGGCGTAGCTGGGCCACCAACCGAAATTGGTAGAAGGCACTCCGTGCCACCAAGGCTACCTGAGCCTCAAGTGACAGAGATGGTTGTAGGAGAACCTCCAAGCTACGAATCTGCTCCTTTAGGGGGAGTGCAACTCCATCCAGGACAGGTTGGACATCCACCATCCGGTCAGAAGAACCACCCACTAGCAGCATCTCAGTCTTGTCTGGATTGAGCCTCAGTTTATTAGCCATCATCCGGTCCATTGTCGCAGCCAGACACTGGTTCAGCACATTGACAGCCTCACCTGATGAAGATGAAAAGGAGAAATACAGCTGCGTGTCATCAGCATACTGATGGCAACGCACTCCAAAGCTCCGGATGACTGCACCCAATGGTTACATGTAGATGTTGAACAGCATGGGGGACAGAACTGACCCCTGTGGAACCCCATACTGGAGAGTCCAGGGTGCTGAGCAATGTTCCCCAAGCACCACCTTCTGGAGCCGACCCACCAAGTAGGAGAGGAACCACCGCCATGCAGTCCCTCCCACTCCCAACTCAGCCAGTCTTCCCAGAAGGATACCATGGTCGATGGTATCAAAAGCTGCTGAGAGATCAAGGAGAATCAACAGAGTTCCCCAAGAAGGGGGTGTTTGCAAGTGGTCAGGGGTGCAGGGCTGGTTTCTTTGGAAGTGGCCACACAAGTGCCTCTTTCAAAGCAGCAGGACTCCCCCCCAACACACACAATGAAGTGTTAACCACACTCTGGACCCAACCAGTCAAGCCCCCTCTGCTCAATTTAATAAGCGAGGAGAGACAGGGGTCAAGAGGACATGTGGCCTGTAATGCCACATGATAGGTACGATTGTGTGCATTAATCAGTGCCTGGTCGGCTTTGAAGTGAGACTTGTGCTATGTGCACTCTAATCTCATCCGGCTTGCTTCATAGCCTGAAGTTCCTCAGAACACCAGGGAGCCACTCAGGTTCCACAATGCCAGAGAGGCCATTCTTGTATTTCAATATACGTAGCTCACAAGGATCGTGTAACTTGCATAAAAAATAGTAATGCCACACTTTGTACATTTGGCATGAACCTCTGCCAGTGCTCTAAGTAAAACGCATTAATAGAAAATAATTCTCTTTTCTTTCACCTTGAAGAACAAGAGATGACATGAAGCAATTGATTTTACCTTTCTGGCAGCTTGGTTATTTCTAATAGTAGCAGATGCAATAAACAGCACATCAACACTTACGCAATATACATTAATTTGCACAATTGCCCTGATGCACTTCCTTAAAAATTGATACAGTATCCTCAGAAAAAGGAGGGGGGTTCTTGAGATGAGATCATGGGGTTTCTATAAATTATGTATGCAACCAGGGTTAATTTTTGATGAAGATCTTGGTAGAACAATGTGTCTAGGGTAAATGGGTGCACCAGAGCAATGGTGCAAAGTGTGATAAATTCTTCAGGAGTGCAATTAGGTAGTTAGCTTTGTCCACCCTTCCACTCTTTCCCCTCAAGTTTTTCTTCCCTGCCCCCATATGTATTATTTTGTACTCTCTTTTAATCAGGATTTCAAGGGGACATATAGCCTCATGTTCTTTAGCTTTCATCCTGAAAACCTTGTAAAGCAGTAAACTAAAGGGACCTAACAAGGGTTTTATTTGCCCACAGTTCCTCTGTCACAGGCTAGCAAAGAACAATCCCAGTGGGTCAGCACCAGAAGGGTGAACTCTTGAGCCACAGTTGCCCATAGAAGGATGGGAGGACCATTTCCCCTTCACTTTGGGATAGTTAATCCTTGCACTCTGGTTTCTTTCCTAGTTTTGCCTTCTTTCCTGCTTATTAAACTCTCAAACAAGTTGCCCATGCTGTCTTTCAGTGTAGCATTATTTACCTTCAAACTTCATCCACCCTAATTGGGCTCTCCATTCATCTGGTGCCTAACACCCTCCTTCTGCTTATTTGCTATCTGCCTTTTCCCACCATCTCTCCAGCACAGTGCTTTTTCTTGCTCTGTCTGTCCCAGTATCCTCCATCCTTTATAGCTTTATAGAAACAGTTGCTATGTATGTATTTATGTACTGCCTTCAAGTCGATTCCGACTTATGGCGACCCTATGAATAGGGTTTTCATGAGGCTGAGAGGCAGTGACTGGCCCAAGGTCACCCAGTGAGCATCATGGCTATGTGGGGATTCGAACCCTGGTCTCCCAGGTCATAGTCCAACACCTTAACCACTACACCACACTGGCTCTCAGAAACAGTTGCTAGTCCAATCTAAATACTGTTTATGTAATGAATTGACTTTTCTATTTCTGTAATAAACTGATTATTCAATTACTCTGATACTGGCTCCTCATCTTGTTATTAATTCCCCATACATAAAGGTCCAATTGTCCCCATGTGCACCATGACTCTTGGTTCAAGACCGAAACACGTGGTTCCTCCAGTACTACTTGTGTAGTAAGTGACATGTGTAGATGAGAACAGGCAGTAACACACTGTAATAAAAAACATTTGCTCTTTGCTTTACCCAATATACACAAGAATAGATATCTGCCTCACCTTCTCTTTCTCACTCTGAAACTGAGGATATTCCATCTGAATCTTTTTTCCTCTAGACTTAAATATAGCCATTTCCATAGACCCAGTATCCTACCTGGGTGTAAAGAGCTGTTAATGAAAACTATGCCACTGTTACGTAAGAACATGATCATATGGCAGCATACTTGAAATAAATGCTTGTCCTTTTTCTATTCACTGGTGTTCATAACTTTTTTTCTAAAGTAATTTAATCCCTGCAGGAAAAATGTCATGTGCCTTCGTAAGATTTGCTTTCTGGATGCTTCATTGTCTGTAGTTCTCATCTGAATCCTTTCCAAATGTTCAATGGTTGTTTAAGTAATTTCTGCTAGTTTTATTTCTCAAACTCTCCCTTTCATAATGTCATGTGGAGCTAGGTCAAAATCGTTGGTGGAATCTACACATACACTGGAGGCATTCAAGAGCCAGCTGGACAGCCACCTGTCGGGTATGCTTTAATTTGGATTCCTGCATTGAGCAGGGGGTTGGACTCGATGGCCTTATAGGCCCCTTCCAACTCTATGATTCTGTATCAGCTGCTACTCAATAATTAAAATCCAGAGAGGAGCATGTCAAGGATGCCCCTTGTCTCCATTATTATTTGCAATTTTCTTAGAACCACTTGCAAAATTAATACTGGAAAGTGATCAGCTCACAAGAATCAAATATGGTAATATAGAGGACAACATCTCTTTATATGTGTATGACATAGCACTTTTCCTGACTAATCCAGCGAAATCAATAGAGTATTTAATATTCTTAAGATGTTCAGTGAAGCTTCTGGTTACAAAATTAATATCTCAAAATCAGAGGGCTTCAGGATCAATATATCTCCAGGAAAACAAAGAGAAATTTAAAGTAAAACCAAAATGCAGTGGAAGAACCCCCCTGTGAGGTATATGGGTATATTCAGATATCAAAAGAGCATAATTGCAAACAGATAACATCTATAAATTTCTGCAGTACTGTAAGAATGTTAATGCTGTCACAAATCCTTTTTTTTACCTAACTACTTTCTCATTGGAAACAGAAGAAAATATCCTAACAGAATGGCAGAAGAGGTTAAACACATTCATAGGTAATGATAAACCATCCAGAACTGCACAAGGAAATTTATACCAAAAATGAATAAAAAAAGAAGTAGGAATACCCAACCTTGTCGCCAGCCTTCCTTGTTAGCTGGGGCAGCCATGTTTCTAGGTGGGGCAGACACATTTCTAGGTGGGGCATTTGGGATGGAGAGATGCATAGTGCCAGCCATCCCCACACACACTGGTGGAGAGGACATGAGGGCTAGGCCAGGGGAAGGGAAAGGCAGTGACCTTCCCTGTCACTCCTCCTTCCAGAACGTGTGTTAACTTACATGAATGAAAGTTTAATCTGTGGAATTGTCTCATCCTTTTTTGAGAGATCCCCAGAAATATCAGAATCAAAAGCTTGACTTTGCCTGTAACTTCAGCCCCCTTTCACCTGCGGTCTGTCCCTGTGGTCTGATTCTTCATGAACTGAACTACTTTGGTAAAGACTGTGAGCTCCTGAGCTTGGCTTTCATGCTGCATTAGGTATCTCAGTTTTAGATTCTACCTGAAAAACAAACTTGTCCATTCTACAAGTTTAGGGAGGGGCAGAGAGAAAATAAATATTATTGAGTGTGTTTGTTAACTCCTCCTTGAGAGTCTCTCCTTCTAGTCTTGTTCCTGGCCTTTAGATTTTCCTTCCTTTTGGACAATCAAGGGAAAACTTTTTAACTGGCTGCTATATAAAGGATGAACTAAACAATTGGAAACTAGCTGTGAAAAGCAATTGGATTTTTTTTTAATGATTGCTGAGTTTTTTCTGTCCAGAAATCCTGAAAAAGCCTCATGCTGAGCTGCACATATTGGGAAAATCAGAAATCAGGCCTGAGTTATAGCATAGGTTTCCAGCCAGCCACAGTGTCTACAGAAATATTTCTATTCCTCTAGGGCTGTTTTCCATCTTTGCCATCAAATAATCAAGAAAAAGAAGAAACAAATAGCCACTGTGATTGTGAGTATAATGAGTGCTTTAAAAGACTAAAGAGTAGCCATTTTTTCAGATTACTTTAAGTTATCTCTTTATTTCACCCTTTAGCAATAAGCACCCAATCCTGCTCTACTAATTATAGTAATTGCAAACAAACTCTTCATATTGCAGGCAAACAAACATGCTTCTTTATTGCTGGCTGGGTAGACAGCACAAATGAAAATTAAAATGAAAAGCAGAGCAAAGGATTGGCCAAGGGGTGGAGTCTAACTCTAGCTCATAATACAAAGTTCTAATATTTAACTCTTCAAGGGTTATGTTACTATGCAGGCTGTTTTTTTCAGGATCACTTAAGTATTATAGGTTGATTGTGATCATGAAAAATCCACCCTCAGTCAGGGAATGTCTTGAATGAGCAGACTTGTGGGATATCTTCCAGATGGGGTTTTTGTTATGCACTTGCCCTGCCTTATTCATGATTTTTTTAGAGGATCCTATACCTAAAACAAGCTATAATTCTTTAAATGGAGGTTGTGATTGTCTGTCATGTCTGTCTGTCAAGACAATTTCCAAAAAAATTCCTAGGGGGCAAAGCACAGCTCTAGGGAGACAGTGCCCCCATTTGCCTCCCCTGGCTACAGGCTTGGAGTACCTAATATAACCCAATATTATGCTGCAATTAAACTATGATTAACAACAAATTCGTATAGTCCTGATGAATCACTATTGGCAGAACAAAAGGTAGAGATACACTTACTGTTGTGCCGGTTCGAGTGCATCTCCACCTCTCTTTTCTGAAAACGGGGGTACACGACGCTAGTCAAACCTTGCCCCTTTTTACTGTAAAACCTGATAGGATCAGCTTGTTTTTTAAAAAAATTGCTTCAAAGAAATTTCACAACTGATCGGCAGATTAACCCATTGCCCCTTCAGGTGTGGCCAATGGATACTATTTGCTGTAGGTGAGTAGTGTGCTCACAGCAAACGGTTGTACAAGAAACAGATGCGGAAACTGTTATGATACAAACCTAGAGAACTCCTTCAGATTCCAGAGTTGTTGGCCTCAACAACAGCTATTTAAAAAATCTGGAATACATCATCATAATACATCATAAGATCGCTCCAAGATTTTCTTCTGTCTGTTCCCTGTTAACTAGAGAATTTATGGGCATAGATTTGCGTAGCACCATTGACACTGTGAATTGAGGATTAATGCTCTGTTTTCTCAGCTGATGTGGTAATGGACACATCATCTCTTATAATCAGTTGCTTGCTAGATTCAGTCAGTTTAGGCCACTCCCTCCCCATTTTTCCAACTATGGCATGTTATGAAGCAAATAGTCTCTTAATATGTTGGGCCTAGGAATATGACTGCAACTGAAACTCTTCTTTACAGCTTGATAACTTAGAAGTCAATTAGTAAAATATATAAGATACTTTTAGAATTGGACTTTACTTGGACTCAGGCCTCTTATAAAAATAAATAGGACAAGGATCTGAATACTTTGAATCTTTCTATACAAGAACATGAATGGGATTGGCTTTTTGCAGTGGTACCAAGACTGCTGATAAGTGTAAACCAAATAGATTTTTTAAAAGCCGTGTATCAATGATATCTGATACCATACAAATTGAGTAAAATATATAACACCAACTTCTCCATGTGGGAAGCCAAGAGCAGATTGCTTCCAAATTTTGAAAGTCAGTTCTTACTATAACAGTCAAGAGGACGGGATACAATCTAATTAATAACCCTAAGACAATTCTATTGGGCAAGCTAAAAGCAGAAATAGAGACCAGGGCCAGCTCTAGGCATGCTGGGGCCTTTGGACATCAGCCTCCCCCGGGCCCTGGTGTGTATGTGTGCACGCGCAGCCCCCCAGCCCCCCCACCTACCTGTCGCCTGTCTTTTAGCATTGCCATTAACCAACATGGCGGCCACGGTTTCCCTAAGGGAATGAAGCCTTCGCTGCCATCTTAGTTGATGGCGCCGCGTGCATGCTACACACACGCATCTCTGCCGTCAACCAAGATGGCAGCAGGGGCTTCAGCACCTTAGGGAAACCTTGGCTGCCATCTTCATTAGGGGCAATGCTAAAAGGCAGGAGACGAGTAGGTGGGGCAAGGGAATGGTGGGCAGGCGGAAGCTCCTGCCCTGCAATCTGTGGCTGCTGCCACAGATTGCAGAAGGTGAGCAGAGGGGGCCCTCAGGCCAGTGCCCCACCTGGCCGCCCTTTAGAACCGGCCCTGATAGAGACCACAGACTTACAATGTGTGGTGAGCTTATTAACTGCAGCTGAAAGTTGCATCACAAAACTATGATGAAATAAAAATGCTCCTACCACATTAGGCTGTCTTTTAAAAGTCTTGGAAGCTGGTGTATTAACTCAGTTAACATATGAAAAAAAAGACTACACAATTTATAAAGAGGCAGACTCATTGAGAGGTGGGCCCTTTAAAACCCATCCAACTTGCATATAAAATGCATGATTTCCCCCAAAGAATCCTGGGAAATGTAGTTTCCCCCTCACAGTTATAGTTCCCACCACCCTTAAACTACAGTTCCCAGGATTCTGTGATGGGATTCATGTGCTTCAAATGTATGTTGAATGTTCTTTAAATGCATGGTGTGCATCTGCCCTAGGTATATTGTGCATTCATTAGTAAATTGAAAAGAGCAATTTTAAAAGATATTTTTTAAACATGGAAGGGGCTATAGTTCAGTGGTAGGGCACATGCTTTGCATGCAAAGGTCCAAACTCCAATCTCTGGAAAACTTTATTTCCTGGAGAGCCAATACTAGTCTGTGTCATCAGTACTGAGCTAGATAGTACCAAATGACCTGAGTCAGTATAAGGCAGATTCCTTTGTTCTTAAAAGTGGAAAGAGACCCAAGGGCCACAGTGACTCCAAAATTTATTTATGTATGTTATTTACAATATTTATATACCACTTTATTGTATATCAAAGGAATTAAAACAATAACATTACTGGTAAAAACAGTTAAAGATAGATATTGCTGAACAGAGGTTCTGCCAGGCAACATGGTGAGTTAGGCTGCATTCCAGTGGTGGGAGGAACACCATTTAACATGTTTGGGGCAGACCTGAAAAATGCAAATGCTAATACCTCAGCCCTTTCTACAGAGAGGTTTGCTTTTGTATCTTGCATTTGTTCAGGGGAGGGAGTCTTTGGTGGATTTAAACCCCTTTATTCCATCCTCCATGAGGGAAGGCAGACACTCCCATTGCATCTACCACTTAAGATGCATATCCTGACACACAGAGGCAATTGAGATGAAGGCTGCTTTTCCTTGCTGACTCAATCAGCATGTGCAGTTTTCTTAACTGCCTAGAAACTGCATATGCAGCAAGGAGGCAGGTTAAAATTCTTGATTTTCCCAGGACAGTTGTGGTATCCCTCATTGACTAAGAACAATGGAAGGTGGAAGTAGGCTGATTTCTCACAAAACGGTCTCCACATTTCTCCTTGTGTCTCTGGATGTAGAAAGGACAGAGACTTGCTTTTTTAAAAAAATGAAAGTTGGGAATCTTGGCCATCTAATGGGCTAAGTGGGCACTAAGTGGCTAGAATCTGGGTAAAACCCAGCTAACTGCGCAATATGGCAACCCTAGTTATAGTTTGCTGTTGTATACAGAGAACTGAAATCTGTTTCTGAGCTTAAAATTAAAAAGAAAAAAATGAGCTGCTCCATTTATTCATTAGACTGGTTTCTTTATTTAAAAAAGAAAGAAAGCTGTTTGGCTTCACATAATTTGTTCTTTGTGAAGTCATTCTGATGACTTGTAATCATTCATGTTCTTCTAGGACACAAAAATTAGCTGTGTCTAATGTATTGCTTCTGAGGATGTTGTCTAGAATTTTGGAGTTCATTTGAGATGGAAACAACAATTGGACTAGCAATGGTGATCTAGTTCTCATGTGCCAGAAATTTTAGGATAAACTTTCATAATCCCATTGCTCACGCATAGTAATGGCCTTCTGATTAAATTTCATAATAGAATTTGAAGTCAAAAGGGAAGCTCTGTTTATTTTTCACATGATTCAAAATTATTTATGTGCATTAATAGCTCATAAATATCACGGTCACCTAAAAGTGGGGAAGGAAATCAAAACAGTGAAACTGTATAATGCAGAAGAAAAAGAAATAAATGAGGGGAAAGGCTGTTAACAGTACTGTATACATTCAGCTATCTCACATGTATAATTTGTTACTCCTTTTCTTAAGGAAGGTGCCCAAACTCAAAATGAATATACTAGAAGGCTAAGATTTATTTCATTTAATACTCTAATACATCAGACATCTACTTTAAGTAAAATATTATTTGGTGGAACACAGTAATAATATAGAATATCCAGCTCTATACACACTCTGATATGCACTTCCATGAGTCATGCTGCTGAGGATGAACATTTCAAAATGTATTAAGTTTAAGTATATTACATCTAGGCTCTGGACACTGATTCTTGCATAAGGAATGTATTGTTCATGCATTGTGGGTAATTGGCATAATCAGGTATCTTTTTCCCCCAGAGCTGTCACATTTACTTGCTCATTAATTCAGGCCTATTTCATTAATGCTGAAGTATATGCAACACCTCAGAATACACACTGGGGATATCACATGTTGAATGTCCTCGACCATATTGATAAAGTTCTGCTTATGCAATGTTAGCATGCTAAAGAAAAGGTTTCTAACTTAGCCTTCTCCCTAATGTTCTAATAATATGCATGTGAGAAGAGTTTGATGCCAGGGTGCTTTCAAGCAAGCGGTCTCCCATGTGCACCTCTGAAGCAGCAATGGCTCAAGTTATTTTGATGCCTGGGGACAAAACCAAAATGGTGCCCTCCCTTCAGTATAACATAAATAATTAACAATCTGATGCTCTTCAGACATTTCTCCTAGATGTACAGGACAACTGTGTGGCATACACATGCCATGTAAAAGCATTAAGGAAAAGCAGTTCACATTCCACAAAATATGTAGGGAGTGTGTGGGGGAAGAATATACAATTCTCAGGGATCATATTGGTGACACTTAAAAATATGTTGAGCTCTCTAACTGTATACCTACTGTTAGCAGTTTGTAAGATCCTTAGATCTCAAATGGGCATCTTCTACAGTTTAATTCTATACCTTTCTTGGAAGCAGATTCAAACACTATGAGTTTTTCCATTCCTCCTTGATGCCCTTTCCATCCTTTAACCTGAAGAATGGCATGCAGGTAAGCATATACAAACTTGCTCCTTTATTTCTTGCATTTTGCACTTTGCCTTCTCATACTTTTAGCCACAGAAAGCCAATGGAGTATCCTAAATATCCATGCCTTTTCAAACTATTTTTGCACAATCTGGGATCTTGACCCCCAACATTCTCACAAAGCAGTTGCACAAACTAATGTGTGTTATAGGGGTGGGCCAAGATACACCTGTTGACATTTTGCAGCTCCCCTCATCCCTGGACTACAGCTCCCTTCATCCCTGAACATTGGCCGTGCCACCTGGGGCTGACAAGAGTTACAGTCCAACAATAGCTAGAGGGCCACAGGTTCCTTGCTCCTGCTTGACTTCGATAATCTGTTGCTAGTTGTGCCACAATTTCCATTTCATTTTGCTGCCTGATATACAAGGACATGCACAGTTTGAGAAAAGGAGGAAAGCAAAGTTGGTTTTGTTGATGTATTCCTTTTCCCACATCAAATATGAGAATGAGCCTATGTAAGCGTGTGTGTATGTGAATGAGTGGGAGAGAGAATAGAGACAATATGGGTACTATTTGTGTGTGTGTATCCTCTTGTGTGTTGACAGTTCCAATGAAGCTTGAAATGTGAACTATCCTTAGGTGCTTTCTTCAATAACTGTGTGTATGTTGCTAAGCAAGTCAATTCAGAACTTGTAATATCTAAATCCAGTTTCATTTTTTAAAACCCTGCTCTTAAACTTAATAGCACTGTTTTAACATAACTACTCAAGGCAAAGGACTGAGCTGAAGTGGCTATTGCAATCTTCACTGTCACTTCATTTCACCTATTCATTTTTATCACTGTGTTGCTCCTTTAATTTGGTGTTGATTCTGTCAGCTGAGATGTTTTGTTGAACACTCCTCAGATGTAAGAGAGAGAGAGACTTCAGCTGTATTACTTTACTTATTTATCTCCCTTCAGTGCTATCACCTACTCCCTGATTAGCACTTGAAAAATTCTCTTATTATTCTCCAGGATATTCTGCACAAGAGTGCGGTGATGACATGTTCACTCCACGGTTCTCTTTTAGTGATCATACTTTATGGGTTTGGGCTGTGTAGGCAGGGGTGCCAACAGGATTTTCTGGGTCTGGTATACTGTATGTAGATTGGGCTCTCTGCTGCACTTCTCGAAGGCACAAATTTGCATAAAATTTAAAAATAGTATGTGTCAAATGCAAATTTGTAGCCTCTTTTACAGGTGGCAGCTGAGAGCCAAAAATAAAGCAAGGGTCAAACACAAGTAATAAGACATCCAGTAGAAAGAATATCAACAAGTGAAGCTTTTCCCATAATTCCATACTATAAAAAACTTACTCTGTTTAATATCTGCCTGAGGCAGTAGATGTTAAAGGCATGAGAACCCTGCTCTCTTCCAATGCCAACCCTAAACCATGCAAAGAACTAAAGTTTCATGAGTTGTAATTAGGGCTGTGTTCTATATTCGGCCAAGGCCTGAGCCAAATTGGCCCTCTTCAGAGGCATTTGGGCCTTGGCAGGTTGGGTTGAGATAGCCCTGGATCTCTACAGGTTGAGTATGGTGGCACAGAATGATCCAGAGCTATGAGGGGACAGATGCAGGGCAAAAAGGAGAGGCAGGCATGCATGGGAAGAAAGAGACACTTGGAAAAGGAGGCACCTCGTTGCGGAAGAAGGTAAGTGTCTGCCTTTCCAACCCAACATCTCCTACTTCCTGTCAGGCCTCCGCAAGGCCTGGTTGCCAAATCTCATTTGCTAGCATTTTCCTTGCATGCAGGGAAGCTGCTCACAAAGGAGCAACACTCAGCAGTAGGGACTCCTTTTGCTTATCAGCTGATAAACGAGAGGATTCATTTTGTGTGGTGCCAGTCACGGCTCATTCACAGGTGCCTTCCCTGCATGCAGAGAAGTTGCTCATGAAACAACAGTGACCAGCAACACTCAGAATGGAATTGTTTTGCTTATCAACTGGTAAGCAAAATGATTCTGTCCTGTGTTGGTTGCACCTTCCTGCTCTCACTTGGGGAGGGAAAGGTAGCACCAACTCCTCCCCACTCCCAAACATATTTTTAATTTTAAAAAGCCTTTGGCCCTGTCCCCCAAATAGTTTAGGGAATGGATCCAGGGTGGGGCTGGTGGTCTCCTCTTCAGGACAGAGCGGATTGGCCCTCCACAGAGCCCACAGATTGGGGCCATGGGGTGGAGTGCACAGCCCTAGTTGTAAATTATGTTACCATGGGAATTTCACCTACTGATCTTAGGTTGGCAATGATCCATTCAGTGCAAGATCAGGCTTCTATCCCCCTGCGCTTTCTGCCTCAACCCAAAAGGCAAGGAAGTCTTCTGGAAGATACAATCTTCTGGAAGATGTATTTTTGTCATATTGTCAAGTGGTGCAATGTGACCTGTTTAAGATTGTAATGTTATATTTATAGTATTGAAATGGTTTTTGTGTTGCTGTGACATTTGTTGTTTTGTTACTGCTGTTGTATTATTTTATTATGAAATTGCTTTTGTAATTGTTTGCTTTTGTTGTAAGCCACTTCGAGTGCAGTTTTTTTGTAAGTCGCTTTGAGTTCCTTTTTGGGGGGGGAAAGCAACTAATAAATATTATTAATCAGTAATGTACACAGTGGTTTAGTGTATGTTTGGTGCTATTCACATTTCCTTTTAATTTGCATGGTTCATGTAACGTTACTGGCAAACAGAAGCTATCACGCAGTTTCCCCCCTGTAAATCAGTATTAACCCAATCCACTGAAAATACTAGAAGTTTAGAACAATATGGCTCCACTGCGCTCCACACGTCTTTGAAGACAGTTTGCTTCAATTGTTTTTGAGGCTGGGTGAATCATCACTTTCAGCTATTCCCCTTGCTCCACTCACTAACTCTCCTATGAATCTTATTTTGTTTCCGGTGGTTTATCTAGCAACTTCCGACTGCTCTGTCATCTTCCCATCACAGTTTTCTGAAGCCCTCCCTTCTTTCCTTCCTTTCTCCCCAAGTAACCTTCCTTCACTCCTTGTAACTAGCGATGGGAATTGCAATTTGATTTTATTATTCTTTCTCATATTCTCTATCTTTGTGGAGAGAATTTTCAAGTAACATCTCTCCATACCTAGTTTGTGATTTTTTTCCTTAAAAAATTGAAGTGTTTTTTTTTAAAAAAAGGCACCTCAAAAATATCAATATTTTCTCCCTGCTAAAACAAGATCAGCACAGCACATGCCTTGTTTCTGTTATTTGGGCTGATTGCAGATGTTGCCACCACTCACCATATGCTTAGAGGTACATATTACCAAATTGTTCCAAGCTCCACAAGAAGTGGATTAGACTGTGAAAGACCAACCCAAGTTGTGTTTGCATTTTTACACATTTGTGGGGCTAGACTGTGAAAGACCAACCCAAGTTGTGTTTGCATTTTGACAAATTTGTGGGGCAGTCCAATATCTCAGAGAGGAGGTCAGGTCTCCTGCTCCCCTGGTGCATTCACTATAGCTGCCCAATTTCCTTTATTTTTAAAGTTTGATAGAAATATCTGCTTGCTATGTATGTTGTTAAACCACAAGAGGTTTTTTTGCCTATTAGTGAATGCTAGTATCCTTGTAAGGTTTCATGGACTATAAAGGGAGTAACATCCTGATTTCATTTAATCTCCACTTCCAGTGCGTTAGAAATCTGCAGATACTGGATCCCAAGTGCAAAGCAGATACAGCTCTCCTAGAGAGCCACTTCCACCTCTTCTATGCCCCCAGCTTTTATCCTATGCACCTGAAGGGTTGTGCCACTAGGCAACAAGAAGACATGGGGGATTCCAATGTTGACAGAAGCCATTCTGTTGAGCATTTCTACTAACTACCACCTCTAGATTGTTCAATTTCCCAAGGGGTAGCTGTGTTGCAGAAAAAACAGCAGAATCTTGTGGCATCTTAAAAACTAACACATTAATTATTTGAGGCATGATGTCATGCTTATGATACTCTGCTTTATTCATCCATAACATTTGAATCAGGAGAGGCTATGACCGTTTAAAACAGTGGTGGGCTGGATGAGGGCCAACAAACTGAGAATGAATCCTGGTAAGACACAGACTTTGTGAGTGAGCATATCTCAGGTCCAGGAGTTGGGGAGTTCACCAGTTCTGGATGGGGTTGCACTCCTACTGAAGGAACAGGTACATCAATTGGGGGTGCTCCTAGATCTATTTCTGTCACTGGAGGCTCAGGTGACATCTGTGGTGAAAAGAGCCTATTATCAGCTTAGGTTGGTATACCAACTATACTCTTTCCTGGTCAGGAATAGCTATAGTCACTGTGATTCACATGTTAGTAACTTCACGATTGGACTATTTTTTGCCCAGAGACTTCAGTTTTTTTGGGTCCTCTCCAGGTGTCTCTCTAGGCTCTTAGCTTTCATTTTTTTAAAAATTAAGTTTCTAGGTGGTCTAGTTTAAAAGATATAAACCAAAATGTCAGCCCCCATGTAACTTCTGTTAGTACTAATTCAGCCTTTCCCAACTAGTGGGCCACCAGATGTTGTTGGACCACAATTCCCTTCTTTCCTGACCATTGGCAATGCTGGCTGAGGCTGATGGGAGTTGTGGTCCAACAACATCTGATGGCCCACTAGTTGGGAAAGGCTGGTTTACACAAATTCAAACCTTTTCATTGCAGAACTCCTGAAATCATTTTGCAGAACACTGGAGTTCTGCAAAACACACTTTGTAAAGAAAACCAAGGAACCATTGTATTTAATACAGCCAAATATATTAAGTTTAGAGATGTTTCCATGTAGACGTTTCCTTCAAATGAACATTTGCTTTATTTAAAGAGAAGGTGTAATGAAGTGAACGGGTTTCCAAGGCAATATGGATAATAGGCTTTATATTGTATTTTAAATTTTTCATTTGGTAAATTTTTAAAACCATGTTTAAATATTTCCTGGCAGTATTGAAAACAAAACCATATTACGTATTAGTACCTGGAGTGATCCAGAATGTGAAAACATAAACCTTGCAGTTTGCTATATCATTTTAACTAATGAAAATACCTAAGCAAGCCAGCCAGCCTAAATAAATGAACAAGTGGTGTTGTCGGCTTTAGGGTCAATGTTTAGTGAACTATTATTAGTAACAGCAATGACAGTGTTCCATGGTATCCATTTCTTTTCACAGAGCTTTTTAAAACTCTGCTTTAAATTAAATGTTGTCATGCACAGTAAAGGTCCCATATAAATAATAAAGGAATAAAACTTCAGTATGCCTCCTGTTATTCCCTATTTTTTTAATGTGTCTTGTTCCCACAGTGTGATGATCAGCATAGCTGGGAACCCAAGCAATAGTTATGAACTATTAGTAATGAGAATTAGTAATGAGATCGGGAATAGCCTATTTCTGCCCCTTGAATAGCTTCTCTTACTGCCCCCATGCCATTTTCTGTTCTTGTGAGGGAGGCTTAAATTTATGGTTTCTTCTCATTTTTTTCTTTCAGTTTTTCATCAAGCAGCAACATTTTGCTGTTAAAAAATTAAAAGAAAAATGAGAAGAAATAAATAATTAAAACCTCCACGCCATACAGAAACTGACAGACTGACAAGATTCTTGGGAAAGTTCTGCTACAGTGTAGTTGGAGGTTGAACACCTCATGAGCAATATTAAAAAAAAACCCTCCACCTACAACTTCTAGCTAAAGTTCCATTCATAAGTGATGTCATCCTAGGAACACAATTTGCACATCAGTCCTAAGGGAGAAGGTTCATCCTTGGTTAAAGATGGATCACTAAGCTATTACTCACCCAGCAGCCTACAGCTTCACCATCAAGTATTCATTCACCTGCACATATGCCTCCAAGTGCCAGAAATGTTCTTTGGCAGTTTTTTTGATCCATTTAAATATAAAAGAATCAGGCTGGTGACAAAAAGTTCAACATTACTGACTGAATAGATTTTAATGAATTTAGCAGCATAAAAAACCCTACATCTATTCTGGCAACAGGCTTTTAGTACAAAGTACTCACATATGTGAGTGATGGATGCATAATGTGTATTGTTGGTAGATAAATATTGTAAAGGTGAAATGGAATCAAGAGGATGTCCTGATGTTCCAGTTCCACAAGAACTACTGCTTACATCTCTGCTCTGTTCTGGACAATGTATCAAAGTGATGGGTGATTGACACCCACCAGCATTACAGTAGGGCCCCGCTTATACGGCAGGTTAGGGACCAGGCCCCCGCCGTAAAGCGGAAATCGCAGTAAAGCGGAACCCATTGGGTTGTGTTGCGCGAAAATGACGCGAAATGCCGAAAAACTGCAAAACTGGCTTTAAAACGGGGAATTTCCCCTAATTGAAAGCCGCCACATCAGCGGAACGCCGGAAAGCGGAATGCCGGAAAGTGGGGCCCTACTGTACATGCTAAGATGTGGGTTGAATGGAGTAAGATTGCAGCTGGCCATGTACTAAAGCTGCTGAATGATTGTTTTAGCATTTGCACAGATCAATACTCAACCCACCGCAAAGCTTTTAAATGTGGTTTAGGAGCAGAGTAATAAGAACAAAGTGCATGCTGAAACAATTGCATGCCCTGTTAGCACAAAGCGGAAAAAAACACAAGAAACTGTATGAATTGAGTCTAAGCTACTGGAAATGCTAAATTTTGTTGAACACTAAAGCATTATTATTATTATTATTATTATTATTACTATTATTAATTACATTTGTATACCGCCCCATAACCGAAGCTCTCTAGGCAGTTTACAACAATTAGTAGGTGCCATTTGGTATTGTTTTGAGACAAAAATACATTTCAAGAAACAGTGGTTTTATTTAGAGACATTTGGAAATAACAGCACAGTCCTAATCAAATATTCTCAGAAGTAAGTCCTGTTGAATTCAGTGGGGTTTGCTCCTAACATAACTGGAGTTAGGACTGCAGCCTAAGAGTATAGTGGCAGGTTAAACTAGAATGCCCCCTCAGAGTAAGATCTTTCAATATGTACACAGCTTATTGCTGTTCCTTCTCTCTAATGTGCTAGCTTTGCAGGAGGAGCATTCAAATATAATGTCCTTCATGTCCATGTACACTCTTGAAACATTTAAGAGACTTTTGAGGTGAATCAGATAGCTGGATGGAGGGCAGGGATAAGGCAAACAGTTGTGTATATGGCAATTGTTGCAGACAAACAATATGTTCACTTTGTTTTTTTTTAAAAAGTGATCAGTTCATTATGTCTTATTATTTTTTTAAAAAAAACCATTCACAATTAGGGCCAAACTGAATTTTAACAGACATACTATTCCTAGTGTATAATAAAAGGGGCACAAAATGCTACATGAACACACACCATCATCACCACAGATATGTTGCTTTTTTGCACTTTTCCACTCCTCTGGGCCTCTAGGCAGCTGCTCTGGGGCAACTTAAAGCAAGTTATAGGCATGTGAACCAGCCAATAAGGGATCACATGGCCAGCATAATGATGTCATAGCACCATGTAGCTTTTCAGACTTGGCTAAAAGACATCATGAAGTTAGATTAGAATGAGGGCAATGCTTCCTATCCACACAGTTGGAGAAATGTTTATAACATTTTATATCATCTTTCAATTAAAAAATTCCAGTGTTTTACAATAGTCATACAAATAGTCACTATATTTTGCAGGCCTATGAATTACTGCTGAAAAGAGATGATGGATGTTTCACAAGAGGCATTATTATTATTGTTGTTGTTGTTGTTGTTTTGCAGAGAGCAAAATAATTTAAAATATTTTAAATCCTATTAAGTAGAATGTTACTAATTTTCATTAGGAAATAGTATAATTATGTGATGCCTCTATGCAAAGCCTGCCTGCTCAGACACCTTGGAAATTGTGGCAGTGGCTCCAGTTTAGAGAACCACAGAGGAAGATTTGCACATGAAATGGATTTTGGGCTTTCTTTGCTAATACCAGCTCCGTCATGTCATGTCCCAAATTAACATCTCAGTGGTAGGGAAATAAAAAGTTAAAATTGCTCATATGTTGGATTTCCTAGTCTACATGGCATAAACTGATACAGCAAAGTTCCTTTAAACCAGACTTCCCCAACCTAGTGCCTGTTTTGGACTCCAGGTTTCATCAGT
Source organism: Rhineura floridana (assembly GCF_030035675.1). Taxonomy (NCBI): domain Eukaryota; kingdom Metazoa; phylum Chordata; class Lepidosauria; order Squamata; family Rhineuridae; genus Rhineura; species Rhineura floridana. Next base: position 18,894,462 of record NC_084489.1, read on the forward strand.
CCCAGCCAGCATGGCCAATAGTCCGGAATGATAAGAGCTGTAGTCCAAAACATCTTGAGAGCATCAGGTTGAGGAAGCCTGATTTAAGCAAGGTTTTAAACTGTGTATCTTACAAATTAAAAAGAAAAACAAACTATATCCAGCCATGTGATTAAATGAAGACAGGATAACAAGAATCTGATGCTGCAACCTTAGGCCCCGTCCAAACATACCTCGATAATCCACATTTTCCATATTCGCTTTGTCATAGGAGAGTCCCCACCCCAGCTGTTTGTTTGCAGTTTTCAATATCAACAAATGTGCTGTTTTCGAACCCAGATGTGAAATCCCATTCATTCTGGTTTTTCACAACACTCCACCTATAACTCTGCCCATATGAGCCAATTGGTTCTCAAAAAATGACGTGTGCTAGCCTCAAGCAGAATAAATCTGCATTTCAATGCGCATGCTCTTTTGGAGACTGGGCGGAAGAGTGCGATACTTTGAATTTACTTTGTACACACACTCCTTTTCCTAACCAAACTCCTTCCCGTTTGGGCAGCTGCCATCTCAAGCAACACTCCCTCAAAACACTTTTCTCTCTCCCCTTTCCATGTATGCTCCCCCCCGCACTCCCAGAGTGCATCTTCCTGGGAGATGAAGTTATTCTTTCTTACGTTTGGGGGCATTTTTTTTAAGGAAGGGGAAGGAGAAATTCCAAGCAGTGGGGGGGGGGCGGCGGATCTGTGCACCCGCCTGCATTCGGCAGCTCCTCCCCACCTCCCACTCTCTTGAAGTCACACAAGCCATCCAATAATTTCTCACCTCAGTGGGGGGAATAAATGCCAGGGAATTGTTTGGTGACACAATAAGAGGCGCTCTCCCACAGGGCTTGCCCCTTTCCCCCTTTTCTGTGTGTGTGTGTGTGGGTGGACAGAAGCCCCACCATTGCAGGAGGGTGGGGCAGAGTTCCATTGAGTGCACGGCTGAGTAAAACTTCCAAAGCTCACAGAGAACTGGCCTGCTGAATAGGAATCAGCATGGGGCTGTTCTCCAAGCCTTTGCACTGCCAAATTCCAGCAGAGCCCCTCACAATCAGTCCATACGAGCTCTGCTGCTTTCCCACATGCATGCGCAGGTCTCTGAATGTGCTGTTGGCTGGGAAGGAGAGAAAGGGCTCGGAATATGATGGGGAAACGCCTATGGACCGCCCCTGGAATGCCTATCAAGGTAAACTCTGCAACATTGGATCCGAGCTCCATAAGGCAATGCGATTGATTTCCGCTTTAGGAAGTCATATCTGCTTTTTCCAGGAATTGCTAATGCAGATTTGTGAGAGCAAAAATCCACAACAGCTTGCAACGTTGTATGGACCATGGCGAATTAATCACTACACAAAGCAATTACATTCCAGATTATACAGTCATTTGGACGAGCCCTCAATCGCAGATAGCTCCACAGTACCTTCTTTTATCAAGTATCAAATACTTTGTGTACTTGTCTTTAGACACACTTGCTAAAAAGATTGGTGGCAACTAATCTAAGTACAATTGCATTTTCTTGATCATAAGTAATCAAATGCTCATACTAACTATTGCTTTCAATAATTAAAAAATGATAAACCTCAAATGTAGCTATATTTTCCCCACTCCACCAAGCACAATGATGGAAGTATGGCAAGATTTTCCATCTGGTTGCTGTAGTGGTCTGTTGTGGGAATGCTTATTTCTACAATAAGTACAACTGGTTACTTCAGGATTATATAATGTCTGTATATAGTATTTGTTATGGATCTCTGTCATGGCTGAGAGTGAGCTTTTGTTTTTGACTGCTTGCTTTTTGCAAGGATAAGCTCTAGTTAAGCACTTTGCACCTGGTTTTCTCAACTACTTATGTACAGAGCAGTCTTGAATGAATCTTAATGGAGCATAAAACCAATGTTGTGCTGACAAAATGTTAGCTATCAGATCTGAAATTAATGCTTGCATTTTTTCTAATGCAGAGAAATAAAAGCAGGGGCTAGTAACTTCTAATTTACTTGGCAACAGAACTTATTTACTTTACTTATTTACAATTTTTTTTCTGCTAATATATATACAGTGCTTTTTGTGATGGTAGTTACCTCTTTTTTGACTGCTCATGGCAAACATTTTGTGCTGGCACCCATAGCACTTTTATCAAGGTATGAGTACCAGCACCTCATTTTTACACCCCCCTCCAAGAATATAGTTAGATAGATACAGTTCTATTTTGGATTTATTTTTCTTTCGTCCCTTTCTTTTCTGCTTGTCTTGTGTTTTGTCTGTTGTAAACCATTTTGGTAATTATAGAATTGCCAAACACATGTTTTATTATATTTTGTCAGCTAAAGTATTTTGGACATGTTCATATTCCCTCTATCACATTCTTTACATGCTAGAAATTGTTTTTAAAGGTCAGGACAAAATATTATCAGCAGTAGTGTTACCTAAATTTTCTTATCATTCTTTGCTTGGCAAGGGCTTGTTGAATCTGGTCTCTGTTCCCTACATGCTTCAAAGAAGTAAAATCAGTCTCAGAAGCCCTGTTCTTACCTGTTCTGTTCTTCAGTCTGTCCCTTGTGTCTGCAGCGTGGAGTGTGGGCATGGGGTGTGGGAACAAATGACTACACACAGGCTGTAGTGGAGTTAAATGACCACAACTTTTATTGGTTACAGCTCACAGGGTTTGACATGGCCTAGAGCAGGTATCCAGGCATTAGGCAGCCTTCTAGTCGACTGTTCTTCAACCTTGGGTCCCCTGATGTAGTCAAACTCCCATCAATCCCAGCCAGCTTAGTCAGCGGCCAAGGATGATGGAAGTTGTAGTCCAACAACATCTGGGGATCCAAAGTTGAGGAACAGTGTAATAGTCAATACCACCATCCCAGTTCTGAGTGCTGGGATACCATAAATGGAGACTATGAATCTCAGGCCCGCCCTAGTACAAATCAATACCATAGGTCTACCATGCAACTTAGGAGCCCCCCTGAACTGGGGCTAAGGCTTTGAGGGAACACCTTCAAGACCTCTTAAGTGGACCTTCCTGTGAGGAGCTGGCTGTGTTCAGGCCCTCAATTTATGGCCTAGGATCAGACCAGAGGTAGAAGATCTATTCCAGGCCCTACTCACAGGAGCCATCAGTAAAAGATTCTCAGAATGTGCAGAGTAGCTTGTATCTCTCGTTGTCACACATGTACCCACAGAGGCCTTTGTAGCCAATTGAATTGGTTTCTCCAATTTCCAAATGTGCCCACTGACCCAAAAAGTTTGGTGACTCCTGTTCTGTTGAATAGCCATGGCCAGACCACACATTAAGGAGAAGAGATTGAAGATCAGATACCATGTCTTGTAGCAAGATTTCATACTCAATGCCTCTTTCATCAGGGAAGTTAACCATTGGAAAAGTAGCCCTTCATTTGCAAATGACATTCAAAATTCCTTGTGTGCTGCTTTGTAATTTAATATATATATAACAAGATTTCCTTTCGGCAAAGTAACTTCTCAAATATCCATAAAGCATAGGAAAGTGCAAGAAGCTGACAAGAAGGAGTAGAAATATTTGCCCAGAAGCACATTGCAAATGTCAGAATCCCCTTCACATAAAATTTAAGTTGGACAGATGCAGAGAAAAGGAAACTAGGAGATGACGAAATGCACGTTAAAACTGCAAGGAAGTTTATATATGGAACACAGTCCTTCTCTTATTTGACTCGGTGCAAAGTAATTTTCAACTCTAAGCTCTATGTACAGCTTTTTTGAAATACTATGCTGAGGCACTGAAGCAATGTAAACCTGTGAAAATGTTCTGATGTTACCCATAATTAAGCTCCCATTCAATTCTGCTAATTGTTTTGTGTCTGAGACATGGATACTTCAGAAGAGAGAATGTGGCATTGATCAAAGGATTTGGTTCAAAATCTGATTTGGTGCTTCAGAAAACAGCCTGTCTTGATCCGAGGCACTTTCTAGGCTGCCCTGTTTGATTCAGGTCAGGCTGTACCTGCTTTGTTCCCTCTGCTCCCCAATTTACTATTAGCAAACCAAAAAAGGCAATATCTTTTTTTCCATTTTTGACAGAAGTGGATGAAATTTGTAGTCATAGTAGCTACACCAGTGTAGCTGAAGCCTGCCAAATTACAAGCAGATGAATACTGGATGGGCACCTTTAAAATTTGAATTTTTTTTTAAAAGGAAACATCTATAAATTTTCATTTTGGTGCAGAATTTGATTAAACTTTCAGGCAAGTCCTTCCCTTCTTTGAGGATATGAATGCTGCCAAATTTCAGAAGGATAACTGCAGTGGTTTTCTCAAGGGCAAGGTATAGTTTGGGGGTGGAAAAATAGAATCACGTAATCATACATAGTGTTTTGTTGGCAGTTGGTCTGAAAATTCAAGGCAGAGGTGCCTTCAATAAAGAAACTTACCAAATTGCAGACAAATAGGATCAGGGGCTTTTATGTGAAGCACCTCTAAAGTTGAGTTTGAGGGGGTGACTAAAAGGGATTCACTTTCTGGGTAAAATTGCTACCTTTGCTTACAAGCTTGACCTATCATAACAACACAGGTCTCCCTCCACATTCTTCCCACTTGGGTGATTGCTCTCCATTTCCCCTTCTCCACATCCTGGTATTATTTCTAATATGGTAAGTTTAGAGATGTTACTTTCACTTTTAGTAGATGCTTGTCTGTGGGAATTTTGTGTGTGTGTGTGGTGTCTGGATCACTGAGATGCCAAGAAGTATGTCAAGGGTCCCCAGTTCAACCTGTCATTTCATATAGATCTCATTTCACCTTTGACAAGCCCAAAATTCCTCCAAGGCACCCTGCTTGGCTTGTGATTCATGTTTTGTCTGAATCCAAAGCACACCCCCAACAATTACCTAAAGTCAATGAAATCCAAGGAAGCTAGCCTTATATCTCGTGTTTTTAGAATAACTAATTTTTAGTTCCTGCACTTGAACTGTAGAACGAGATGTTTTTGGAGGCAATGTATAGTGTAATCCTATACATGTTTACACAGAAGTAAACCCCAGTTCAATGGAGATTATCCCAGTAAGTGGGTATGGGATTGTAGGCTTAGTTACAAATGTCATTGCCAAGTCCCAAGAATGGCTCTAATAAGCACCATGACACTTCATTTATTTCACAGACTAAAATAGGAAGATATCACTTAATGATGTCATATTTTGGAGGTGGTTTTAAATAACATTTTTTTCTCATCAATAGATGATGCTGTATAAAAGCACCTTTTCGTGTCAGGGAAACCATTATGATATAATATTTTATGTTTTTTAAAAGTGCTGCTTCACAAGGCAGCAAGTGATGAGGAGGAGAGGAAGTGGCTGCAAGGTGTTACTGGACATAGATGTGTGTGCCACACAGCCTATCCTGAGCGCTCTAAACTAGCCTCCTGGCTTCAGGTGTGGTGGAGAATGCTGTCCCACCACCAGTGTTGAACTAAGATTTAGCTGCTAATCTGTTTGGCTTCTCACTTTGGTCAGCCCTGAGGAAAACAATTTGTGTTCTTTTCATTAAAGAAAACCAGAAGTTTGGATTGCAACTCTTAGGAATTTCTTCCATAAATGGCTGTGGAGCACACAGGAAAAACACTTTACCCTCTTCTGCGCAAGCCCTCCATCCACACACACTATCCTTTATAATGATGGACATTTTGCTGGTTTAGTATAAAAGCTTGTTCACATATTATTTTAAGCAAGACTTCATCTGTGAATATTGCTGAAAGCATTTTTCTTCCTTTCCTTGCATTCCTCGTTGTGTTTGAGCTGCCGGTTATCATGGGCTTAGATGTGAATATTGCAGTCCTGTTTATAAACTGTGGGATTTCAGCTAAAAGCTTCAAGCTGGCCATGCAACCTATTCTTCATTGGCTATGTGAAGGTCTTTTTGATCACATTAGCCAAAAGCAATTTTTTAAAAAATGCAGCCTTGGCAATAAGAGGACAACCAATAATCTGCAGCATTTGTGTGTTTCTCAAAAAGAAAAAAAAATGAAAATCCGAGCTGGGGAACTAACAGATGTGGGCCTACAGCTCTTAATTTTTGCATAAAAGCAGCAGCCATTAAAAAAAAGCAACCAACCATGCTCCCAGTGTTTTGGTTAGAAGAGCCTAGCTTTTGCACAAAGGGGACTGCGAGGAAAGGATTGCATGAGTAATGTACAATGTTGTACTTGTGAACAGCTGGTGGTAGAGTATGGATTTCTTGTTTGCCCTACCACTGCTTGAGCAATTCAATTTAGCTGAATTAATCAGAATGAATACTAAGTATGCTTAATGCAGATTATCACTATTGTATCAAACATTTCAGCTCTCTTTGCATAGTCAGCTATTTAGTGCTTGCTTTTATTGCAAGAGGACCAAGAGGATTCCAGCATGGCTAGCAAGTAGAGTCAACAGGCCTATTATGTATTAAATTTATATCCCATGCTTCCTCCCAGAGTAATAAAACAGCTAATAATTTCAAGGTTGCCAGGAACAGTATCCTTCAGCCATCAAATGCTTGTGTAAATATTCTTAAATTCCTCCTGATAATAATGAGGGAGACAGACTTCACCAGGGAGGGCATTCCACAAACAGGGAATTGCCACTAAGAAGGCCCTGTCACAGGTGAATGCCAACTGGGCAGCACCTAGCAGCGACACTACAGCGGGGCCTAGAGGCAAGAAAGCTTTCTTCAGAAAATGGAAATATTTCCAGTTGAAGACAACAGAAAGGAACAAAAACTTTGACAAAAAATGCAGATAAAAAAGATGCAAAAAAAGAGAGAATTGTTTTTATTTATTTATTTATTTATTTATTATTAAATTTGTTAGTCACCCATCTGGCTGGTTGTCCAGCCACTCTGGGCGACGTACAAGATAAAACAGTACATCAAACAATTAAAATTTAAAAACAGTAGAAAACTAGCCCATCTCAAACGCCCGCCTAAAAAGCCAAATCTTCAGGGTCCTGCGGAAGCTCATTATAGACAGGGCATGGCGTAGGTCACTAGGGAGAGAGAATTAGGAGATCACATTGCTGAAAACATTAAGACCACCAATTTTTTTTTTTTAAAAAAAATACTTTGGGTTGTATTTAACTAAGTCCTACTCAGAGCAAACCCATTGAAATCAATGAAGCTGTTAGTCCTGTCTATTAACTTCAATGGGTCTATTCTGAGTATGTCTAGCATTGAATACCACCCATTAGAAGCAGGAAACCATCTAGGGAGTTGGCTGGACCTTTTGAAAACAAGATAGCCTGTATGGTATAGTGGTAAGAGTGTTGAACTAGGACTTGGGAGACCAGGGTTCAAATCCCCACTCAGCCATGAAACTCACTGGATGACCTTGGACCAGTCACCATCCCTCACCTAATCTACCTCACACAGTTGTTATGAGGATAAAAGGGGAAGGAGAAGAAGCATGATACCACCTTGAACTTCCTGGAGGGAAGGTGGGATATTAAATAACAGAAAACTTCTCTATGCTGCTAGCAATATGCAAACAATTAAGAAAACATGGTCTTTAACAGTTAGCTGATGATCAGTGAGTTAAAACCTTTATTGTATATGTATAATTGTTCTCGACCACTTTTCTAAAACATGAGATTGCACTATATAAGGTTTTTGGAGTTATTTATTTGATGTATATTCCCTCCTTTGTTTCATGGACTCAGAGCATCTTACAGCAATCTTTCCTTAATGTTAATAGTCTTTACCCCATGGGCTCACGCTTGACGGCACATAACAACGTTTTTATAAATAAAATAAATGTAGTAATAGATACAAAAGGGAGACCAAGTTGTGCTAAAGGAAGAAAGGGAGATTGCTGAGAAACCTAATGAATTCTTTCCATCTGTCTTCACTGAAGAAGGGGTAGGGCAGATCATTGTGCCGGAACTTTTTCAGGAGGGCTCTGTGGAACTGAGGCATTTAGCGGTGACAAGAAACAAAGTTCTAGGCCTTATTGACAAAAACTGACAAATTACTGGGTCCAGATGGCACCCACCTGGGAGTTGTTAAAGAACTCAAATGTGAAATTGCTGATCTTATTACAAAAATATATAACTTGCCCCTAAGATTGGTGTCAAACCTGAAGCTTCAAAAGGAGTACAGATAAATTCATGGAAGATAAGGCCATCAGTGGCTACTTGCCATGACTGATTATTAACTCCAGTATCAGAGGCAGTATGCTAGGAATTGCAAGTGTTTCCTGCTTGCAGGCTGCCCATAGTCACCTTGTTGGCTACTGTGAAAACAGGATGCTAGACCTTTGGTCTCACCCACACTGCTCTTATGTTTTATTTTTTTTATGTTAGATTTAAGTGGAGGTTACATATTGGCATAATAATTTACTCTGCTGCTTTATCTCACAGAAAATGATAATTAGGGACACCTTTTTTATGCTGGCCCTGTTTTTGTGTCTTTAACAATCGCCTGGCACACAGAAATCTAGCAGATGAAGCAAGCAGGGCCGGCTCCAAAGGGTGGCCAGGTGGGGCCCTGGCTGAGGGTCCCTGGGGCTACAGGGGCCCCTGAAGGGCCCCTCTGCTCCCTTTCTGCGATTCATAGCAGCATCACTGCCACGGGTTGCAGCTCAGGAACTTCGGAGCCCCTGCCATTCCCTCGTTCAACCTACCTTTCTTGGCTGTGTTTTGCGGCTGTGTGCACAGTGCACACAGGGCTGCCCTTAACCAAGATGGTGGCTGAGGTTTCTCTAAGGGGCTGAGTTGATGGCATGCATGTGTGCTACGCACGTGCATCTCTGCCATCAGCCAAGATGGCAGCACAGGCTTCAACCCCTTAGGGAAAACTTGGCTGCCATCTTGGTTAAGGGTAGTGCTGTGTGTGCAGCCGCAAAACACAGCCAAGAAAGGTAGGTTGAGTGAGGGAATGGAGGGGGCTCTGAAGCTCCTGCCCTGCAATGCATAGCAGCAATCCTGCCACAAATCGTGGAAGGGGGTCACTGGGGCCCTGGGCAGGGTGGTGCCCAAGCACCCTGGCATACCTGGGGCCAGCCCTGGAAGCAAGTAGATAAAAAGTTTATAATAACATAATAAAAATATATTAAAAGTGCAGAGGTGGGGGAAAGTGGCAACTTCATTTATAAGAACACACAACAGTCTGATCCTGCACTTTGCAGCACAGTGGTAGACACAAGAACCAGTGTAGCATCTAAGTAGCAATGCAAGCTGCCTCCTATTACCCTTGTTCTTATACTGCAGTCCTGAATCACCATTCCACTTGCAAGGTTTGAATTGAGGATTTTTGAAGTTCACCAAGGCTCAACTCAAGCAACATTATTACCTGCTGTTAGATAAGGAACTGCTTTCTTAGGTTATCAGAGCTGCCTTTTGACTACATTTTATTGAGTACTAGCAGACTCATACCAGCCATTGCTTGGAAAATCTAAGAAACCAAAAAAAATACTGTATTTTTGATGAAAACCTGCCCCTTGGTCTCTGGAACCATCATGCAATATTTGGTTAAAATCATTGCAGTTTTTAAAGGTTCAGTTCTCCATCTTGATTCAAAATGGCATCCAGTTGTAACTTGTACCCAAACATAGACAAACACCTGCTCCTTGATTTTAGGAACCAACCTGCAAAATTTGGTTACTGTATCTCAAGAGGTGTCCAAATGCATAGCGAGCAAGCAAACAACCTTACAAAATATCTAGTGCATACATAGACTGTCCCTTGCGATGCATTATCCCCCAAAAAACTTGCTTTATTTATTTTATTTATTTATTCTTGGATTTATTAGTCGCCCATCTGGCTGGTTACCCAGCCACTCTGGGCGACGTACAAAACAGAATAATATATTAGACATTAAGCATACCATAATTCAGAGATACATAATGAGATTTTTAAAAGCACCCATTTTCCCATTTGCCGTGCTATAGAACTGTTGATTATTTGTATTTTATTGTATTTATTGTATTTACTGTATTTTGTATTTTATTGAATTTAATATGTACGCCGCCTAGAGTGGCTTCGGCCAGATAGGCGGCCTAAAAATTAAATTATTATTATTATTATTATAAGCATTAAAATTTTTAAAACATACAGTAAAAGTTTCAACCCATCCCAAAAGCCTGCTTCTGCAACTGCCAATAAATTCAGTTATTATTTTAATGAAAAAATGTGTTTGGGATTGGAGACTCCTCCACCTATGCCACAATAGGAGTCCCATGCCATTAACTATTGGATGATGTGCATAAATTTGTCAGGTGTGGCAAAGAGAAAGATTTCACCTGTTGAATTCCTGTATGTTGTGCACCTGTTAACAACATTAGAACCCTGCCACAAAAAGGTGGCAACCTTATATGCAGAGGTATCTTTGCCTTCAAGACAATAACAGATAATAAGGGAAAATTCAATTCTTAAAAACTAAGGCTTGCCAAACCACTTTATAAAATGGCAACACTGTAAGATAGAAAGGACTGACAGTCTGAGGTTTGACAACATCAGGTGTAGGGCAGATGGGCGTGGCTTGGCCAAAACAGTATTGTGAGCCAAATGGTGAAACCAGCACATCCTGCATTCTGACACATGCCTCATTCTACCATAACCTCTGGATTGCCTGATATTTTGAAGGACAAACTCATTTCCAAATTAATCTTGCATCAAGCAGCTGATTGTTACAGAACTCTGTTTGCTTTACACTGTGGTTAAAAGAGCCAGGGAGTGAATTGCAAGTGGCAACAGAATAGCTTTTGTTTTTTCAGGTTCTCCAGTTATGCAGATAAACTCCACATGGGCATCCAAAATTCATTTGCATGTGTGCTCAGACTTCTAACCCTGTTTGGCCAGGTAAACTTGGATTAAAAACCTCATAGGTATAATTTATAGACTTTTTTTGAGACAGGCCAGTGGCATACCTAGCGTATTTGACACCCAGAGCGGATCATTTTTTAACACCCCCCTCCTCTATACGACAAAATTATTTTCAGTAATAATCATGAAATGAAACTAATAATAATAAGGATAAGGATAAGTTTGGCAGAGATTCATAAAAATCCCATTCTCCCACTCCGAGAACACGGACAGAGGAGGGCAGGGTAGGGGGTGTTTCAGCCCCGGGGTGGGCAAGAGCCACGCCACCACCACCGCCACCACCACCTCCACCTCCCTCCGTCCCTTCCTCCCTCTGGCTGGCTGCAGGGATGGGTCCTCTTGGCCCCAAGGCAATGAGCATTTGGACAGATTTTATATTTATATATTATTGCATGTATGTCCCACCTTTTCTCCACAGAGCTTAAGGTGGTGTACATGGTTCTCCTCCCTTTCCACTTTATCCTCACAGCAACTCTGTGAGATGGGTTAAACTGAGAGATTGTGACTGGCCCAAAGTCACCCAGGAAGCTTCATGGCTGAACGGGAATTTGATTCCTGGTCTCCCAGTCAGACACTCAAACACTCAAACCACTGCGCCACATTGGCTTTCATTTCCCCAGTGAGATGAGTATTGTGCGTGTGTGGATTATATAGCTGCATGCACAAAGTTCCTAACTTGATTACCATCCCAAAATATGAGATGCGTTACTGAGGGGAAGTAAGAGAGGCCCTTGGTTCTGGACTGGGGCTGTTGTTTATTATCCCAAAATAAATCTCCACCTCCCCCACCAAACCAAATATGGGGGGGGGGAGTGAGAAGAAATACACATAAGAAATAAGGTCTGAAATAAGTTGTGGATACAAATCTGTGGTGCAGCTGCATTTGGAATACTGCATACCGTTCTGGTTGCCTCACCTCAAAAAGGATACTGAAGAGTTGGAATATGTTCAAAAAAGGGCAACCAAGATGATCAAGTGGATGGAGCTTGGAAGGAGACAGTGCGCTCAGTGCTGCTTGCAGTCTTATCGAATAGACTTATAGAATCATAGAGTTGGAAGGGGCCTATAAGGCCATCGAGCCCAACCCCCTGCTCAACGCAGGAATCCAGATTGAAGCATACAATTTTGGATTTAAAAACTTTTAAAGGCCCTTCTAACTTGTGTTCCACTTCCAGTAGAGACCATTTAGACCAGCGTTTCCCAACTTGGCGGCCCTCAGTCATTTGGGACTACAACACCCATCAGCCCCAGCCACCATGGCCATGCTGATGGGAACTGTAGTCCAAAACAGTTGGAAGGCACCAAATTGGGAAAGGATGCCCAGATCTGGGATAGGAGAACCTTTGGTCCCCCAGACGCCACTGAACCACAACTCCTATCAGCCCTAGCCACTGACCACAGGTGTTGCAGCTGAGCAACATCTGGAGGGCCCAAGCTGGTTGGCCATGGTGAGAACAGGATGCTGGACTAGATGATCCACTGGCCCAATCCAGCAGGGCTCCTGTGTTCTTAAACTGTCACATCCAAACTCATTATCATTGTAGAAACACGGGATTAAATTAAACCCATGTGTTCCCCCTGCACAGTGGGTCTGAATAAACTTCCTCCTCCTCCCATTCAGAGGGGGTGCCAGATGCTCTGCGGAGGAGGAATGCTCCCTCCCTCCCTTCCTTGGCGCTCTGCACACCTCGTTCTTTCCCAGAGAGAAGGATGGATCGAGGGTGTGTGTGTGTTCCTGTTCTCTCTGGTTTCCTTGCTGCTTCTCCCCACCCCATTGCAGGAGAGCGAGAGAGAGAGAAGCCCTCCATTTGCTTCGCGGCACCTTGCGCTCATGCTCCTCAGGCAGCCATTTTGGTGATGGGGTTCTCTCTGTCTTGGTGCAGGTGGAGCAACAAGTTCCATGCCCCCAGCTCTGCTGAGGGGAGCCGTGAGGAGGAGAGAAGGAGGAAATGGCAGTGGTGCAAGTAGCTGTCGCTGCTGCTGAGGCTCGGCTGACAATGCACCCCCTTATTGCCTACACCCAGGGCGGACTGCACCCACCGCTTCGCCCTTGGTATGCCACTGAGACAGGCCTTTTCTAAACTGGCCTTTCCTTTTGTTAGGCTGCTGGGCAGCTTGCAAAATTAACATTTCTAGCATCTCGTTCCTGGCTGAACATGCACATAGCACTGCTAGAGAAAGATGTGTGTTTAAATGCATCACTTTTCCAATTAGTGGCTCATAGGGGGGAAATAAATAAATAAATAAGCAAAAATAACAGTTCCCAGGCGGTCTTATATCCTGTTTGCAAACTGCATAAAACATTGAAGCCATTTCTTAGCTGTTTCCTGGGAGCTAAACCAGAATTACTGTGCCTGTACAGCATGTTTAGATATTTATTTGCATATAAAATGCATACCATAAAAGTATAGCAGAATATATTGACTGCATACACTAGTATCTTTTTCCCATTTAAACTACCATTAGCGTTTCCTGGGGTAGTTATGGTAATGGAAAATCCATATTGCTCTGCATTATTTTAACCAGCCAAGCAAGGATTGAAATGGCTTATAATATCTTTAGGCACATTTCTGGAGCTATGGCCAGCTCAGATGACCCTGGATAGCACTTGGAGTTTGCTGGGCTGCAAAATTATACTATCATAGGACTTGGCCATGTAAATCTTGCCCCAAGATTGAAGGCAGTTTAGAAATCCCCAAATTCTTTTAAAAGCAGACTGTGGCTGAGAGTCAGGGGCAGAGGCTTGCATTTCTGGATCTGGTTGGTTATGTGGTGCTTTCACACACACCCCACTCCCCACCTATGCAGCGTTCTGCCTTAAACAGTTTGCATACCTCCAAACATCCATAGTCTCTCAGAGTGGGAGGATGAAACATGACGTACATGTTTTCTATAAGCAGATTTCGCATCTCTATTTTTGCAAAAGCTAGACTTCCAGAGTGAAGGATTAACCATTTAGAGATAAAAGTTGAATCTGAGCAGATGCTGCATAAGAAATGCAAAGGGGGAGATTGGTATGTTAAGAGCTTGACATAAATTTTAATTGCTCTTTGTTATTAATAGTGGTGAAAGCTTTCTTCCTTTCTGAGCTAGGGTTTTCCAGCTGTTTGTTCACAACATGTTCCTGAAGTGAGGAGTGGACCTCGATCAGGTTGTTGTCTTTTTGCTCTTCATATTGTATATTAAATGCTGAGTGCATTTTTATAATCAAGATTACAGAATTAATTTGCATGGTTTATCCTGTCCTATTTAAAAAATAAACAACAGAGATGACCTTGTATCTCTTTTGTAAATATTGCTATGCTTCAGCAACTGCTGATTTTTGTTCTGCTATTTTTCAAGAATCCTTGGACAGATACGAAGCTTGCAGAAAGAGAAACCTCCTCTTGGGCAATTGTAAATAACTAATCTATTATCCATATATTGCGTTGTTTGGTATCTGCCATGTGTCATTGAATCTAGGATGTCCCTGTCAAACTGGCATCTACAGAATGACATGCAAGTCATTCCAGTTCGGCAAAGCAAGATGAAAACACACAGTAACCACATTTTATAATCTTATACTAAGTCCTGTGTTCAGGTTATATTAAAACTAGCAATATTTTCCAATATTTGCAACAGCGCAACAAATTCTTTAATGATATATTTAATACTGTACAATATAATTCATCTGGCATTGTTCTTTTTCATTTTTATCAGAAAAAATGCTGTCATTTAAAATGTCTCCTGAAACAGATCAATTCAAAAGCAAATATGCAGAAAGTCTGTTGTGTTTCACCTTCAGATTTCAAATGCTGATGCGCTCATTAAAGGAATGGCTGCAGAAGCTTTACATTATCTTAGTAACATTATTAAAATTAGAATGCAAATGGATATCAATGGCTAGAAATGCACAATTTGATACCCTTGTTATGTATAACTTTGTTGTTGTTTTTTTCAATTAATTTTTCTTCAAATTTTCAAAACCAAAACAATACAAAAAGAAAAAACACAAATCAATAACTAATACAATAAAAAAAGAAAAAAATATAAAAATATTGACTTCCGATTTGTCGTAGTTCAGCTATAAGTCTATAATATATAACAAGCCTGTCTCTTAATAGATTACAAAATCACCTTCCTCCAGCGGTTATCTTAGTTGGTATCAAATCTCATTAACATCATATCATTTTATTCTTCCACAAAAAGTCAAAGAGAAGTTTCCAATCCTTGAGATATATGTCCATCAATTTTTTTCTAGATAAACATGTCAATTAATCCAACTCATCAAGTCTACTAAGTCCAGTAATTTAAAATCGCTCTTCTTCCATTATCTGTGTTGGTTCCATCTTCCATCTTCCATCTTTACGCACCCAATAATCTTGCTGTCATAGTCATATAATAAGAGTCTGATAGGAATTTCCTTTATCACAGATATTTTCTTGCCATCAATTCCGAACGTATCACTGAAGTATTGTTGCAAAGCCGCATCTCTGTTCCTCTTTTTTACATGATACACTAGCACATCTCTTGAAGATTTTTCCATTGACACAAAACAGGGATTAATTCTGTTAACTTTCTCCATTTCAAGTTCCATCAAATTCTTCCAGTCCAGGAATTTTTTTGAACCGATAATATCTTTATCTCCAATCTCTTCAATTCCTTCAGGGACAGTGCTGAGTTCCAAACCGTAATATTTGTCTCCAGGATCCATCACAGCCAGGAAATCCAAATCTTTTTCCATGTCCATATTTAATCCAATCTCCATAGTTTGAACCTTGCCTTTAATTTCTCTTTCATTCTTTTTTGGTTTTCCAGAGCTATCTTTATTCTCCTTTCTCATAGAATCCTGAATTTCTTTCAGCTCCTGTCTCATTTCGCCAAATTCAATTCTCAACGCTTGACTATTATTTCTCAGTTCTTGTTTTATTGACTTAATCCCATTCATTATTTTCTGAAACATGTCTAAAGATAAAGTCCCTTCTTGTACCTCCATGATCTTCTTAATTGTCATTCTTAAAGCCAAAGGAACAAAACTCCTTCAATTTTCAATGTCCCAAGCAAAGAGCAGTTTATTTCTTTATCCAGTTACAAAGGAGTTAATCTTTCAAACCAACTGGCGTCACACTCTAGACAGCCCTTATCTCTTATATGCCCAGAAGTGCAAAAACAGCTTTAGTTGACAGCGTCCAAATAACTAGTAGCAGAAAGAGTGAGCAGATTCGTCAAAAAAAAAAGTAGATCAGAAAAAATAGTCCCAGACATATATTACACAAAAGTCTTATAAATCAAAAAGATTTTTCTTTTCTCTTCCAATCAGAAACCCCTCATCCGTTGTAATCTTTATAATGCTATTTTCCATGTCAGCTTTTTGCAATAAAAAAAAGATAGGCTATTTTTATTTTCTTCCCCCTTAGTTCCGTGAGTAAAAGAGAAGGAAAGTTTTGACTCACCCAGGTTTTCTTAATTGCTGGTTCTTTGACAAATCTCTTTAGCTGTATAGATAAGAAAGTAATAAGCGTAGACAGGAGAATGCTTGCCTGTTAGTCCGTTTTTCTTTAAAGAAAAAAAAACGGGCCACTTATTCAGCTGAGCTAGCTAGAAATCCTCGCTCCGTCCGAGCTGCTGGAAGACCTTCTTTCACAGACAATTCTGACGAATTCCAGTCTCCAACAATCACAACAAAGCTGTGTGGGAAATCTCACGTTTCTTCCTTATCCGGAAGAAATTATCCCCAGTCAAAAAAGACCCTTCTGACTGGATTTAAAACTGAAAAAGTTTCATCCAAGACGGGAGCCCGTCTCAGAGGCTGCACAGGCGGAGGGATCCTCCTGGGAAGTCCCTTGTTATGTATAACTTTGAAAGTAGTTCCAAGATTGTAATGAGAACATGCTGCTTTACACACATTCCAAGAAAGAGCAAATCCCTCCCCCCAATCTCATACATAGCCATTATCTCTTCCAACATGGTAAGTACATGTCCTGCCCACCTGATTAGCTAAGTGGAACATTTTCCTACCCTAAAAGATATTCCTTTCCTGCCCCATTCATATTTAGTAATTAACCAAACACCTAGAAGGATCATGAACAAAACTAACTTCCTACTTGGGTAGGAAATCCCAACCCCTCCAAATCCCAACCACTAGGCGTAATTGGCCAAGAGTTCCAAAGCAAAAGTCTGCCTCCAAAAACATCATTTTTAAAGAAAGAGAGGGTTTTTTCCCCTTTGGAGTGTCTGTGTAACAAATCTCCTGTCTTACAGAAACAAATGTTTTATAACAAGATGTGAGTATGCTAAATCTTAAAATAGTAAATAGTAAATACTTAGCAAACTTCCAAATAATGCAAAGCATATGCATCAATAGAGAGGTTCGAATTTTTATCCTTTAGTTTATTTTCATAATAATAATAATAATAATAATAATAAAATGCATTTATTAATAACCAAAAGCCTAGGTCAACAGGAAAGCCGGGTGCCTAAAAGCTGACAATGATGGTACCAGGTGTGTTTCCCTGGGAAGAGTATTCCACAAACAAGGGGCCATTACTAAAAAAGCCTATTCTTGTGTTGCCATCCTCTGTACCTCCCTTGGAGGAGAGGAGACACGTAGGTTCTGGCTGGTTCATGTGAGAAAAAGTGGTACTTGAGGTGTTGGGTCCTGAGCTGCATAAGGCTTTATAGGTCCAAGCCAGCACTGAATTGAGCCTGGAAACCAATTAGTAGCCAGCACATTTTTGCCAGAACTGGTATCATATGCTCAGACCTTCTGGTCCTGGTCAACAATCTGGCCCCTGAATTCTGCACTAGCTGTAGTTTCTGAACCTTCTTCAAAATCAGTCTCACATGTAATGCATTGCATTAATCTTAGAATTTGCCAGAGCACAGGCAACAGAAGCTAGGCTATCCCTGTCTAGGTAAAGTCACATCTGGGCCACCAGTCAAAGCTGATGGAAGGCACTCTGCATCACTAAGGCCACTTGGTCCTTAGTAGGTCTGCAGCGCCATTCAGAACAGGTTGAACCCTATCCATCCAGTCTTGTGCCTCAGTTTTATGTAGACTGAATTTGGCTGTATTGGTTTATACTTTTACCTCTATAGCTTTACAAATAAAGAGAAAGGTTTTTCCCCCTCTCTCATAATACTAGAACTCGTGGACATTCAAAGAAGCTGAATGTTGGAAGATTCAGGACAGACAAAAGGAAATACTTCTTTACTCAGTGCTTACTATGGAATTTGCTCCCACAAGACGCAGTAATGGCCACCAGCTTGGATGGCTTTAAAGAAGATTAGACAAATTCATGGAGGACAGGGCTATCAATGGCTACTAGTCAGAGGCAGTATGTTTCTGAAAACCAGTTGCCAGAAGCCTCAGGAGGGGAGAGTGTTCTTGTACTCACGACCTGCTTGCGGGCTTCCCCCAGGCACCTGGTTGGCCACTGTGAGAACAGGATGCTGGACTAGATGGGCCACTGGCCTGATCCAGCAGGCTCTTCTTATGTTCTTATGTTCTTAAGATGTCATTTGGTTAATTGCTCCAAATGAGTGTCATTCAGCAAGCTCAGTGGTAATTCCACGTGCTTACACACTCAAGTAACATTACTGGTCTGAAGAAGAGCAGGTCCTAGGTGAAGTTAGAAAGACCATTCAAAAGTGAGGGGATGTCGTAGATTTGTACCTAGGGTTTTATTCTTCTGGGTCATCCCTATTTGGAAGAGGAATAGTCATAGGTGTCTAGTGGTAGCAAACTCATTCTGTAGTAAATCCAAGAGGAGTTTTAGTTAGGACTCACTACATTCTGTGTAAAAGTCAGTAATCAAAACTCCTCAAGTGAGTTGGTTTTAGGTCCTACATAAAATTAATTTGTGATTTCTAAATTACTTTATTAATGGTAGCAACTGACGGAACTAAAGTGTCTGTACTAACAAACTAAACAAATTAATGAAAATACTGATCTGCTAATATTTAATTGTTATTATGAGCAGGTCATCTGAAAGTAATGTACTCATTTATTTCTTCAGATATATTTTATATATATATTGGTCAGGCATGCAGAACATTTGCCATCTTGATGATCTAAATAATCTGCCAGGTCCCAGATTTCAAATATAGCTGTTTTCCTGATGTATGCTTGCTACAAAGGGGTGCTGATCCCCTAGTCATCTGCCCTGCACAGTAGAACTGGTTCAGGTGTTGCATGAGACTGGTCCAGGAAATTTTGTCTGCTCACTACTGCACCACGATTGGGAAGAGGTCTAGTTTTGGGATAATATCTCTTCTAACTATTCAGTTTGACACATAAGCACTGAAAAAGGAATGGAAGAAAAACCCATGGAATTGCACCTCAAGAGTACTGGGTACCATGAATGAAGTCAAGATGACAAAATTTATATGCGTATAGCATGATGTGAACGATTATCTGGGACAGTGCTTAAAGTGTCAGAATCATTTTCAAAGGGTTTAATAAGCAAAATGAGGAAAAACTAAAATTGAACTTAGACACTGGAAAGCATATCTATGTAATTTTTCATATGTGACTCATTTACTCATTTTGCTGTTAGAAAGCTGTTTTTTCACAGGTGAGAAACCTTTAACAGGCAGATGTGTCTGTTCTATTAAACTAATCAAATGAAGGTTTTTAACCCATGGGACAAGACTGGCATATCTTTTCCCATGTGGTATCAGCACTGATTCAGTAGCTGCTACTGCATCAGACAGAATAGCATAGCTGCAGTTAAAATGCAGGTTTTCTGACTGACTCTTGACAGATTTTCTCAATGTTTGCAAAATTAGAAGAATTATTGGATAGTGGTTAGTGAAATTGATGGAATAGTAAGCTTGTCTTTAAAACAATGAGCTAAAAGTTAAACCTGTAGGATGTTTTCCTTTCTTTACAAATCTGATTTAGGAGCATTTATCCATTCATCCTCTAAGTTTCCTCTCCAGACATGAGACCTTGAAGGTTTTAAAAATTAAACCTGAAATTCTTTTGAGTTCAATAAAGGGTTAGTCCTTGAGTGCCTGCTACACATGTCCGTTTACAAAATTTACCAGGTTAAGTCCCTTTGTTCAGCTCTCTGATAAATCACGGTCTCAATTGTATCCTGTTTTTGCCTTTTCAGGCTGCTTTATTAAAATATTGTTAGTGTGAGCTGCTGAAATTTATTTATTTATTGCATTTATATACCACCCCATAGCTGCTCTCTGGGTGGTACAACAAATTAAAACCATTAAACCCCATAAAAACCGATAAGCAAGTTAAAAACACATGCTATTCAAATGCTGTTGAAATGCCTGGGAGAAGAGGAAAGTCTTGACCTGGCGCAGAAAAGATAAGTGTTGGCACCAGGTGCACCTCGTCAGGAAGATCATTGTATAATTTAGCGGCCACCACTGAGAAGGCCCTCTCCCTTGTTGCCAGCCTCCCAACTTCGCTCAGAGTAGGCACCTGGAGGAGGACCTTTGATGTTGAGTGTAGTGTATGGGTAGGTTTGTAACTAAGAACATCTGTTTGGTAGTCACTGTAGTAGGCAGATTTACACTTTGGAATAAGTTAGATCTGGATGTGAAAGATTAAAGAGCAACTGATCCTTGGCCCAGGAATGTCTTGTGGCAGCTCTAGCTGTATATGTATGCATGTAGTTTCCCTCTCCACCAAAAGTTGTTTTTCACCTTCTTCTTGACTTGCATAATATTTCTTTGTTTTTTGTTTTTGTGCATTCTTACTATTATTTATTACATTTGTATACCGCCCCATAGCCAAAGCACTCTGGGCGGTTTACAACAATTAAAAACATTAAAAACAAATATACAAATTTAAAAACACTTAAAAAAAAAAAATTTAAAGAGACTTCCGGGAAGGGTGACTTCGCTTGTGCCTGCTTTTGGGACGGGCTCCCGCCTCAAAAGAAGCTTATTCAGATATAAATCAGTCAGAACATTTTTTTTTTTGACTGATGAAATTTCTCCCGGGCAGGGAGAAACGTAGAGATCAACCTCAAAGCCTGTTTTTGTTGGGAGGACTGGATTTCATTAATTTATGAGATAAGGTCCAGCCAACAATGCCGGACGGACTTCCTAACAAGCTCTATCTGCTTAAGCGATACGTTTATCTTTTCTTGAAAGAGAGAACGGACTAACAGGCAAGCACCCTTCTTTCTATTATTTTTTTTACTTGGTTTAAATTGTTGCAGCAAAAGGAGATTTGTCAGATTGATCGGCTTTGGACAACTTCTGGGTGAGATATAGCTCTTCTCTGTTATTCACGAAATTAACAGCTTATCTCTGTTTCTGTCGCAAAAAGCTGTCCTGGAAGTGCATTCTAAAGATAATAAACAGAAGAGGGATTTCTATTCCTGATTTCTATTCCGAGGAATATTATATTGTCTGGGACTATTCTCTTTTTGGTCTATTTTATTTTGACGAATCTGCTTCTTCACGACGCCACTAACTGTTTTGATGCTGGGAACTAAATTTATTTTGCATTCTTGAACATAGAGAGATAAGGCAGGTTGCTCTGTTTATACTGTGATGTCATCAAGCCTGGAATATTAACCCAATTGTTGCTGAAATAAGAAGTGGTTCTTCTTTATTTTTGTTTTGCTTTGTTTTCGTGGTTTTAAAAATGGCAATCAAGAAAGTGGCTGAGAATCTGGAAGTAATTATATTTCAGAAAATAATGGATGAGATTGAGATAACGAAACAAACCCTGCGACAGGGTAGTAAGGAGCTGAAAATTGAACTGAGCAAAATGACGCAGGAGTTTAAAGAAATAGGGGACCCTGTGAGAGAGGAGAATGAGATCAGAGATGAGAAAAGAAAAAATAAAGGGAAGATACAAGCCCTGGAGATTGGAACAAATGTGGAATTGGAAAAAGATCTGGAGTTTATGGATTTTAGAAATAAAATCTACTGTTTGGAATTTAACGTTATCTCTGAAGAAATTAATGAAGATATTAGAGCTAAAGTTATCAATGGCTTGGATAATCTTCTGGACTGGAATGATGTGATGGAGCTTGATATAGAGAAAATCTATGGAATTAACTGCAGTCATGTGACAATGGAAAAACTCTTAAGAGATGAGCCAGTGCATTTTCTAAAAAAGAAGAACACAGATATGAATTTACAACAATGTTTCAGCAACTTATTCAGAATGGATGGCAAGAAAATATTTGGGATAGAGGAAATTCCCATCAGACTCTTATTATATGACTATGGCTACAACAGCAAGATTATTATGGAATACTGATAATGGAAGATTGGACACTGAAATTACTGGACTTAACAGGACTATTGAAGATGGAAGATGGAACTAATAGGGATAATGGAATAATGGCTATTGAAATTATTGGACCTAACAGATTCTGATGAGATGGATTAATCGAAATGTTTATTTGGACTATGATTATGACAATAAGATTATTATAATTATTAACGAGATGGATTAATCGACATGTTTATTTGGAGAAAAATTGATAGATATATTTCTTAAAGAATTGAAACCTCTCTTTGACTTTTTGTGGAAAGAATAAAGTAATGTTTATGAGATTTGATGATTAATTAAGATAACTACTGGAGGAAAGTGATTTTATAATATGATTTAAGAGACAGGATTGTTATATATTGTAGACCTATAACTGATTTGATATGTGACAAATGGGAAGTCAACATTTTATTTTGTTTTGTTTAATCATTTTTGTTTTGTTTTGTTTTTTGTCTTTGAATGTTTTATGATTTTGTTTTCTATGTTTTATGAAAATTTGAATAAAAATTATTGTAAAAAAAAATAAAATAAATAAATTTAAAAACACATGCTAAACTGCCTCGGAGAAGAGGAA
Organism: Rhineura floridana; assembly: GCF_030035675.1. NCBI lineage: Eukaryota > Metazoa > Chordata > Lepidosauria > Squamata > Rhineuridae > Rhineura > Rhineura floridana. Next base: position 18,917,114 of record NC_084489.1, read on the forward strand.
AGTCTTGACCTGGCACCGAAAAGATAACAGCGTTGGTACCAGGTGCACCTCATCAGAGAAGTCATTCCATAATTTGGGGGCCACCATTGAGAAAGCCCTCTCCCTTGTTGCCAGCCTCCCAGCTTCCCCCGGAGTAGGCACCTGGAGGAGGGCCTTTGATGTTGAGCATAGTGTACGTGTAGGTTCATGTCGGGAGAGGCGTTCCATCAGGTGTTGTGGTCCCAAGCCATGTAAGGTTTTATAGGTTAAAACCAGCACCTTGAATCGAACTCGGAAACATACAGGCAGCCAATGCAAGTGGGCCAGAATTGGTTTTATATGTTCGAACCGTCTGGTCCCTGTTACCAATCTGGCCACTGCATTTTGCACAAGCTGCAGTTTCCGAATCATCTTCAAAGGCAGCCCCACACAGAGTGCATTGCAGTAATCTAACTTGGAGGTTACCAGAGCATGGACAACTGAAGTCAGGTTATCCCTGTCCAGATAGGGGCATATCTGGGCCACCAACCGGAGGCTACCTGACCCTCAAGTGACAGAGATGGTTCTAGGAGAACAGATTGGACATCCACCATCCAGTCAGAAGAACCACCCACTAACAGCATCTCAGGGCCTGTTCAGATGCCGGTATAATCTGGATCTGAGGCTTTTTGCAGATCCTTTTAATTTGGACCGTTTGCATGACGTTTTGCCAATGCGAGCACATTTAGCTGCTTTTGCCTTTAACTCCGGATTAAATGGATGTGACAAAAACCCGAAATTGCTTTTAAAATCCGCACCTGCTTTGGTGCGCTTCTATGCATTACCTTTGAAGCGCCTTTTTTGGCTGTGCTGTTTCTTTGCCATTAGATCTTCCCTTTTCTCTGCCCCTTTAACTGTCTCTGGGCGTCATTTTGTTTCCTGCCATTGACAAAGCAACTTCCAGTTGCTCTTGCCTTCCTTTCTCCCACTTCCCCCCAATACATTTCCTCCCCTGCTCCTTTAAACAAAATCACATTCCCCACCCCTTTATTCTCTCTTCTGCAGCAACACCAACAACTCCCCGAGGGGAGAGCTGGAGCTCGGGAAATTCCTTCCTGGCCACCAGAGAGGGAGACTTCAGATTTGGCCGGCTCTCTCTCTTTAGCTATGGGGTGGGGGTCTGCAAGCCATTACGCGCTGCTTGCTGAAGCTACACCCAGGCTTGGAGTGTGCGCAGCCATGGCGAGAGGAGGCTGGCAAAGGTGCCGCTGGGGTAATTTATAAGCACCCAAAAGTGCAGGGGAAAGGGGAACTGCCTTGGCATCTTAAATGGTCAATGCTTCCTTTAGTAGCTGCTTTTAATGTCTGTGTAAAGATAATTGTTTGGGGTTTTTTTATGTTTCCAGAATGCATGCTGGCTTGTCCCGGGGTGCCAAAGGCACACCAATTTCACCCAGGGACAGCCTAACAGCCACGGGTGGGAGCAGGGGGGATGGGAGAAAGCCTCTTTCAAGCGCCTATTCCTCCCTTCATTTAGGGAAACACTGCACATTCCCCGCCTCCACAGTTAACATTCTAATGTGTGGGTGCAGCAACAAGGAAACTCTGATAGCAATAAACGCACACACGTGTGAATGCTAAAAAGAAAAACAGGCAATTTATTTGTAGTGAGGGCAGAAGTATGTGAACTGTCAAAATCAATCGTGGTGGAGAAAGCAGCATTTTTAATGTGGATCTTGGCTTATATGTGAACCAGCCCTCAATCTTGTCTGGATTGAGCCTCAGTTTATTAGCCCTCATCCAGTCCATTGTCACAGCCAGGCACTGGTTCAGCACATTGACAACCTCACCTGAAGAGGATGAAAAGGAGAAATAGAGCTGCGTGTCATCAGCATACTGATGGCAACACACTCCATAACTCCCAATGGTTTTATGTAGATATTGAACAGCATGGGAGACAGAACTGACCCCAGTGGAACCCCATACTGGAGAGTCCAGGGTGCCTAGTAATGTTCTCCAAGCACCACCTTTTGAAGGCGACCTGCCAAGTAGGAGTGGAACCACCACAATGCAGTATCTCCCACTCCCAACTCAGCCAGTCATCCCAGAAGGATACCATGGTCGATGGTATCAAAAGCCACTGAGAGATCAAGGAGAATCAACAAGAGTCACACTTCCCCTGCCTCTCTCCCAACAGAGGTCATCATACAGGGTGACCAAGGCTGTTTCCGTGCCAAAACCAGGCCTGAAACCCAACTGAAATGGATTCAGATAATTGGTCTCATCCAAGAGTGTCTGGAGCTGGCCTGCCACCACTCATTCAAGGACCTTGCCCAGGAATGGAATATTTGCCACTGGCCTATAGTTATTAAGATTTTCTGGGTCCAGGGAGGGTCTCTTCAGGAGTGGTCTCACTACCGCCTCTTTCAGGCAGCCAGGGACCACTCCCTCTCACAGAGAGGCATTAATCACTTCCCTGGCCCAGCCGGCTGTTCCATCCCTGCTAGCTATTATTGGCAAGGATCCAGCACAGAACCTCTCCAAGCACATTGTCAACGTCCTCAAGCTGTACCAACTGAAACTCATCAAAGAAATCAAGAGAAGGCTGTGCTCTAGATACCTTGCTTGATTCACCTACTATAACACTGGAGTCTAAGTCCTGGCGGATGCTAAAGATTTTATCCTGGAAGTGCCTAGCAAATTCATTACAGCGGGCTTCAGATGGTTCTACCATGTCCTTGGGGCGAGCATGTAATAGCCCCTTGACAATTCTGAAGAGCTCCTCTGGGCGGCAGACTGATGATTTGATAGTAGTAACAAAGTGTTGTTGTTGTTTTTGCTGCCCTCACTGCCCCTAAATACAGCTTACCATAGGCACTTACCAGTGTGTAATTGCATCCACCAAGAGTTTGTCTCCATCTGCACTCAAACTGTCTCCTATATTGTTTCATCACTCTCAGCTCTGGGGTATACCATGGAGCCATACGAGCTCTACTCAGGAGAGGGCGCTCAGAAGCAATCGTGTCAACTGCCCAGGTCATTTCTGTATTCCACAGTTCCACCAGGGTTTCGACAGGAGCACCAGCCCTATCAGCCGGAAAACTCCCCAGAGCCCTTTGGAAACCATCCGGATCCATTAGTCTCGGGGAGGGGGAACTAATTAATAGGTCAGAGGAGAAAAGCTGCTGTAAGTCTAGACTTCAGCAAGTAGTGATCTGTCCATGACAAAGGGACTGATGTAAGTGTTGAAGTGTGTGCGTTGTTGCGTGAAACAGCATACGTTACGTTGGAGTTAAGTTGCTCAAGAAACTTCTCAGATGCATTAGATCAGGTTAAGAGTCTTTTATTAAGACATCATGGCTTAAGGCTTTAAGATCCCCCCCTCTAGGAGAGAAGTTCTCAGTTCAAAGATATTACACAGAAGACTCAGCTCAACACAGATAACTGCTAGAACTCTCCCAGTCTATCTTGATGCTGCCATGACAACGGCCTTGGCTATCCGTTCCCAGACTGGACAAAGAATAACTTCTCTTAGCTACAGATTTCCACACTTTCAGACTTGATGGAAAAACACTCAGTGACAGTGTGGTTCAATGGTCAACAATCTCCCCTTTTTCCCATCATGTCTGTAATTCATTACAACAATTACAATAATACATTTCTACAATACATCTTGCATTTCAGTACAGTTCAGAACATCTCTGCACATTTAGCTAAAACTTTATTCAATCAAACTTTTGCTGTACACATGTCAAATACAAAGTGTCAGGATCCATGTCCACCAGTTTATGCATTCCAGGACTGGTAATTACCCCCACAGTATATCTTTCTGGCAGTTTCCCTATGTTTACTCTTGTAGAACGTCTTAATGGCACTAGGGCTTCTGCTCTCTCTGCCCCCCCATCTGTGCTTGTGCTTGGCACAGCCTGCGCAGGAGATTCCATTTCCTCAGCCTTACGTTTCTTTGATCTTCGTTTCCCACAAATGAGCTCATTTAACGCATCTCTGAGAGGAATATGTGTGCCCTCCACCTTTATGTCTGGATTTGGCTTAAATGTTTGTGATTGTGTGTCATCTGACCCTGTAAGAATGACTGTTTCCCTCTGATCCCAAGGTTTTTCTGAGACTTTAATGCTTCTGCTCAGAATTAATTGCTGTGTTTCTGGACACCAAACTCTGAAATATGCATTCTGAAATCCCAAAACAAAACCTTGCAGTGCTCTGGGCGCAAACTTGCCCCTCCTTTTTCCCTGTGGAATGTGGATCCAGCATCTTGCCCCGAATTTTTGAATGTGTTGTATTTTTGGTTTTCTGCCAGTGATTTTCTCATAAGGAGACATTCCAAGTGCACTGTGTAATACCCTGTTGTGAATATAATTTGCATAAAGAATTGCTTCTGCCCAGAAAGAATTCCCTAAACTGCAATCCATTAACATGGCTCTCATTGCCTCCTGCAGCACCCTGTTTTTTCTCTCTGCAGTTCCATTGGAAAATGGGCTGTATGGGGCAGTGAAATTCTGTTTTATTCCCTTACTCTCAAGGAAGTCACTCAATGCTTTACTCGTGAATTCCCCTCCCTGGTCTGAGTATATCGCTTTCACAGTGACGCCATGTTGAGTTTCAATTCTCTTAATGAACAGCTTCAGCTTCTGTTCAGCTTCACTTTTATGCTTGAGCAAATAAAGATTCGTTTATCTAGAGAAATCATCTACCAGTACCATAAAGAATTTCGCACCTCCGCGTGAAGCATTTATTGGCCCTGATAAATCAACATGAACTAGCTGGTAGGGAGCTGTTTTGGTTCTTTCAGCCTCCCGGTTAATTGGTGCAATAGTCATTTTAGCTTTATGACAAGAATCACAATCCATTAACTGTCCACAATCTCTCAAACGGATGTCTTCACTATGCATTGGGGTTTTCTTAATCGTGTCAAGGTTTGCATGCCCCAGCCTTTGATGCCATTCATGGACGCAGCCCTGATGTACCTGTGCCTCAGCATTTAACACAGCACACCCTGCTTGACTGCTCTTTATTACAAACTGTGAATCATTAAGTCTTCCCTGCAAACACACTTGATCTCCCCTCATTACATAACATTTGTCTTTGTGGAACAATACAGAAAAATCACAACTCACCAGTTTTCTGACTGACAAAATGTTATGAGCTAATTCTGGAACAAACAAACATTCTGACATTATTCCAAGTTTATCAAATCTCACCAGTCCTCGGGCTTCCACGCTCTTCTGCGATCCATCCGCAAGTAAAACAAAGTCCTGCTCATTTGTAGACGTGTAAAACAAACTCCTGTCTTTAATATATGGCTTGCCCCGCTGTCAACAATCCAGTTAACAGGTGCTAAATCTTGAGACTCCTGTTTACAAACAAAGTTCACATTTCCCTGCTTCAAGCCTCCGTCCCTGGAGTTTCGCTTGACTGCACAGTCTTTCTGGAGATGCCCACGAGCCCCACAGGCATAACAAGCCTTCAGCCGTTGCTGTTCTTGCTTGTTTTCCTGTCTGCTGCTGCTTTCTTCTTTCAGCTTGGCTCTTTGCTTTTCCTCAGCACTTTTCGCCTCTTGTCTCCGCTGCCATTCCTGGGCCAGCTTTTCCTCAATAAACGCAATGTTCAGACCTCCGTCAGGCATGGCTTCGAAAGCCATGACCATATTATTCCAAGTCCCATCGAGTGAAGCCAGGATCAAATAGGTCTTCTGAAGTTCAGAGTGTTTGACGCCTCGGTCCGTCAGCTCAGCAAACAAACGTCTGAATTCCGTGAGATGCTCACTCATTTCGCACTCACCCATGAAGCGCATCTGGTAAAGCTTCCGTGCCAAACACAATCTAGATCCCGCAGTCTGTTGCACATGAATGCCTTCCAACACGTCCCACATCTGTTTGGCTTTTGTAACATCTCTCACATGTAGAAGTTGAGAGTGAGATAGAGCCAGAAGTATAAAAGCTTGTGCCTTCTGATCTCTACGCGTCCAGGCCGCGGTCAGTACCGCCGGAGGGGGTCCATCTATAATGTCCCATAAATCCTCTTTTATCAGCAAAGCCCTCATCCTCGGCTTCCAGCTGGCAAAATTCTTTTCCGTCAATCTTTCCATTGGCAAGCCTCCCCCAGACAGGTTTACAGCCATGTTGCTCACCTCTGTCTGGTACAATCAATCAAGCTGCCCTCTGGAACTCCGTCTGCCGTTCAGACCAGCAACTTACTCCCGTGTAATGTGCTGTGGATCTGGGCCCATAACCCCTGTTGAAGTGTGTGCGTTGTTGCGTGAAACAGCATACGTTACGTTGGAGTTAAGTTGCTCAAGAAACTTCTCAGATGCATTAGATCAGGTTAAGAGTCTTTTATTAAGACATTATGGCTTAAGGCTTTAAGATCCCCCCTCTAGGAGAGAAGTTCTCAGTTCAAAGACATTACGCAGAAGACTCAGCTCAACACAGATAACTGCTAGAACTCTCCCAGTCTATCTTGATGCTGCCATGACAACGGCCTTGGCTATCCGTTCCCAGACTGGGCAAAGACATAACTTCTCTTAGCTACAGATTTCCACACTTTCAGACTTGATGGAAAAACACTCAGTGACAGTGTGGTTCAATGGTCAACAGTAAGATCCCCTACTTTCAGATCACCATCTCCATGTCCAGTTGCAAAAACCAAGTCTAGAGTATGCCCTGCTACATGTGTTGGGCCAGTGGCATATTGGGACAGTCCCATGGTTGTCATGGAAACCATGAAATCCTGAGCTGCCCCAGATAAGGTGGCCTCAGCATAGCTGTTGACATCCCCCAAAACCAACAGTCTGGGGGACCTCAACAGTACACCCGAGACCACCTCCGTCAGGTCAGCTAGGGAGTCTGTTGGGCAGCTGGGTGGGCGGTATACCAACAGAATCCCCAATCTGTCCTGCTGACCCAACACAAGGTGCAAATACTCCAGACCAGTAGTCATATGGACAGGGTGCTTGCAGAGGGAGATGGAGCTCCTATAGACCACAGCAACCCCCTCCCCGACCCTCAGGTCTACCCTGATACTGAACCAGGTACTCTGGCGGGCATAGCTGGGAGAGACTGATTCCTCCCTGCTCACCCACCCAGGTCTTGGTTATACATGCCAGATCGGCTGCCTCATCCACAATTAAATTGTGAATGAGGGAGATCTTATTATGCACTGATCTGGCATTTAGGAGCAGCATCCGGAGGCCTGCGAGCTGGCTGATAGGGCAACTGACAAACCTGCGGGTGTGGGGAGGACCTGAACAAGGCACGATCGTTAACTGCCTGGGCCGCTTTCCCCTTACCTGGCAAGTCCTCCTCACAATGCCATATCTCCCTCTACCTGTCACTACAATAATTGGGGCCTCCTCAAGTCCCCCCACTTGGCTCTGAGTCCTCTCTCCCAGGCACATAATTCAAGACCCACAAGTCCCACAAAAAGCCAGGCTGTCTGCAGAGCAGAAGTCTTGGGTACCCTGGGGCCTGGTCCTGCAGGGCGTGACAGCCTGCAAAGCAGAAGTCCAACAGGGAGAGGGCGGTGGTGGTAGCTGAGCAGCAGCAACAAGCCAGCCAGCAGGCAGGCAGCAGCAGCAAATGGCTCTCCTTCTTCCCTGGGCGGTGGTGGTCCCCTTCTTCCTGCAGGCACTCAGGAAGAGTGTTAGTCTTCAGGGTTCCACTCCTTTCTCAGTCTTATAAATTACATCTCTGATTGGGAGGATAGATGCATTTCATCTCTAACACATCAGTGGCTACTAGTCATGATGGCTATGCTTGCTGTAGCTTCATGGTCAGAGGCAGCATGCTTCTGAATACCAGTTGCTGGAAACCACAGAAGAGTGCTCTCATGTTTAGGTCCTGCTTGCAGGCTTCCCATAGGCATTTGGTTCGCTAGTGTGAGAATGCTGGACTAGATGGGCGATTGGCCTGATCCAACAGGATCTTCTCATGCACATGAACACTGAAGCATCATGCAGTGCACAGTCTGACATTTCATATGCTGCAAATGCTGAGGTCTAATTTGAACTGCCGATAACCTGTTGTAGGACAAATATGTCTTTTAGGTAGATTTTGAACAGCACATGCTATTGTGATGGGTTTTTCAGTGAGTGGAAATTAGGCGAAGAGTAAATGAATGTAGCAGATGGAACAGAACATTGAACAGTATGTGTGGTGGGGAGGTGAGGTGTTTGAGCAGTGATCTTTGAGAAAAAAGGGTGTCTATTTTCATCTGTGAAATGTTAGATGCTTAGAAGATGTGCTCCTTGTACTTCATATTCTCATGAATGCCTTTGTTGATAAGATGGCGAAAAATCATTATTGGCAGTGTGTACTCGGAATCCTATCTTGAATCCTTATTGGCTGCCATGACAACCATGGGGCTGTCCTTAATATCTTCTGGACCAACTCATGTGGAAGGACATACGCTCAACCTTGTGTTCTGTTTGGGACAGAAAGCCAGTGATCTGAGGGTGGAGGGGTTCTCGGTGACTCCGTTGTCATGGTCAGATCACCACCTGATTAGGTTTAGGTTTAGACTTTGTGCCCCTGATAACCCCTGCAGGAGTGATGGGCAGATTAAGATGGTCTGCTCCCGGAGACTTATGGATCCTGATGGTTTCCTGAGCACTCTAGGGGATGTTCCCAGCATGGCTGGCGCTATTGCCAAAGCCCTGGTCACCCTCTGGAATACAGAGGTGACCCGGGCAGTAGACACTATCGCTCCAAAGTGCCTTCTCCCACCAGGGAAGGCCCGTAATACACCTTGGTTTACTCAAACTTTGGGCCTGATGAAACAGCAGGGACAACAGCTAGAATGACGATGGAGGAAAAACTCAATCTGTCTTTGACCGAACACTGGTTAGAGCTCATTTTTGAGCCTACCGTGTGGCGGTGATGGCGGTGAAAAAAGCTTACTTCTCTGCCACCATTGTGTCTGCCCAGTGCCCTCCAGCAATGCTTTTTCGGGTGGTCCGGGGTCTTTTGGGATCTGGCCCAACAGCAGACTCTGAACCATCAGTTGCTCGCTGTGAAATGTTTGCAAGGCACTTTGCAGATAAAATTGCTCGCATTGGCCTGGATTCCTCGTTAATTACAGTTGTGCCAGATGTCCCCGTTGCTCCCTCTGGTCATTCTTCCATGGATACTTCTCAGCTTGTAAAGCCTGAGGATGTGGACAGGATTCTGGGAGAAATGAGGGCCGCTACCTGTTTGCTTGGTCCTTGCCCATCCTGGCTAATTAAATCTGCCAGATTGGGAGTAGCTGGTTTGTTGACATATCTGATTAACACCTCCCTAAGGGAAGGTTCTATGCCAACATTGTTGAAGGAGGCTGTGATTAGACCTTTTATTAAAAAGCCTTCATTAGACCCTGCGGATCTTAACAACTTCCGGCCTGTCTCTAATCTCCCCTTTCTTGGCAAGGTGATTGAGAGGCTGGTGGCGGCTCAACTCCAAGTTTTCCTAGATGAATCAGATTATCTAGACCCTTTTAAATCAGGCTTCAGGCCTGGTCATGGGACAGAGAGTGCCTTGGTCGCCCTGATTGATGACCTACGTTGGGCATCGGACTGGGGGAGTGCATCCCTGTTAATAAGAACATAAGAACATAAGAAGAGCCTGCTGGATCAGGCCAGTGGCCCATCTAGTCCAGCATCCTGTTCTCACAGTGGCCAACCAGGTGCCTGGGGGAAGCCTGCAAGCAGGACCCGAGTGCAAGAACACTCTCCCCTCCTGAGGCTTCCGGCAACTGGTTTTCAGAAGCATGCTGCCTCTGACTAGGGTGGCACAGCACAGCCATCACGGCTAGTAGCCATTGATAGCCCTGTCCTCCATAAATTTGTCTAATCTTTTAAAGCCATCCAAGCTGGTGGCCATTACTGCATCTTGTGAGAGCAAATTCCATAGTTTAACTATGCGCTGAGTAAAGAAGTACTTCCTTTTGTCTGTCCTGAATCTTCCAACATTCAGCTTCTTTGAATGTCCACGAGTTCTAGTATTATGAGAGAGGGAGAAGAACTTTTCTCTATCCACTTTCTCAATGCCATGCATAATTTTATACACTTCTATCATGTCTCCTCTGACCCGCCTCTTCTCCAAACTAAAAAGCCCCAAATGCTGCAACCTTTCCTCGTAAGGGAGTCGCTCCATCCCCTTGATCATTCTGGTTGCCCTTTTCTGAACCTTTTCCAACTCTATAATATCCTTTTTGAGATGAGGCAACCAGAACTGTAGACAGTATTCCAAATGCGGCCTCACCATAGATTTATACAACGGCATTATGATATCGGCTGTTTTATTTTCAATACCTGTTGGTGCTGCTGGACCTCTCGGCAGCCTTGGATACCTTCGATCATGGTATCCTTCTGAGCTATCTTGCTGGGATGGGTCTAGGAGGCACTGTTCTACAGTGGCTCCATTCCTACCTAATGGACAGGACCCAGAAAGTGGTGCTGGGAGGCTACTGCTTGACCTCCTGGCCGTTGGCCTACGGGGTACCTCAGGGTTCCATTTTGTCTCCCGTGCTCTTTAACATTTATATGAAACCACTGGGAGAAGTCATCCAAAGATTTGGAGTGCAATGTCATCAATATGCTGATGACACTCAACTCTATCTCTCCCTTCCATCTGATGACAAGGTGGGACTGCTCATCCTAAACTGGTGCCTGAAGGCTGTGAAGGGCTAGATGTGGGTGAACAAACTGAAACTTAATCCAGACAAGATGGAAGTGTTGCTGGCCAAGGGAAAAACTGCCCCAGGGATAAGGTTGCAGCCTGTCCTGGATGGGGTTGCATTCCCTTTGAAAGAGCAGGTCTGCAGTCTGGGAGTTCTTCTGGATCCTGCCCTGCTGCTGGAATATCAGGTGGCTGCAGTAGCCAGGGGTGCTTTTGGCCATCTCAAAATGGTCTACCAGCTGCGTCCGTTCCTGGAAGCAGCTGATTTGGCCATGGTGACACATGCATTGGTGACATCGAGGCTTGATTACTGTAACTCACTGTACATGGGGCTGCCTTTGAAAATGATTCGGAAACTACAGTTGGTCCAAAATGCAACAGCCAGAATGTTAACTGGAGCACGGCGCAGGGATCATATCACCCCTGTGCTTTATCGACTCCACTGGCTCCCAATTTGTTTCCGAGCCCAATTCAAAGTGCTGGTTTTGACCTTTAAAGCCCTAAATGGCTTTGGACCAGTGTATTTAGGGGACCGCTTACGTCCATATGTTCCTACCCTGGATTTAAGATCATCTACCTCTGGTCCCCTCTGTGTACCTGGAATGAAAGAAGTTAGATTGACAGGCACGCGGGAGAGAGCTTTTCAATTGTGGCTCCCAGACTTTGGAATTCCCTGCCCCAAGAAGCCCGCTTTGCTCCCTCCCTGATGGTCTTCTGGAAACTTGTAAAAACTATTTTGTTCTGGAGAGCCTTTGGTTGGGACTGACGGGTCAGACACTGTTTTAAGTTTTTTATCTTTTATTTTTATCTTTTAAGTTCTTTTATTCTCACTTTCTTATATGTGTATGCACATAAATACATGTATGTATATTTGTATGTGTATGCATAATGCATTTTATGTATTTTAATAGTATTTTCTGCATTTTAATTTACTGTAATGTTTTGTGTTTTTATTGTGTATTTTATTATATATGTGTGCAATTTTATTGTAACCGCCCTGAGTGCCCTTTATAGGGTAGAAAGGCAGGATAGAAATATTTTAAATAAATAAATAAATAAATAAATACCTGTGTATGTCTCTGTGTGTATACTGTACACAAACACACACACAGATTTGCAATATCACAATTGTGTGTAAAGGTAATCCAAATTCTGCACTAGTTGAACCTGAGTGCTAGAGCCTGCAGGATAGATGCAAATATAGAACATTTGTATATATGTGTACTTTGGATAATTTATTTTACTTCTTTTAAGCAAGTAAGGGAGAGCCAGGGTGGTGTAGTGGTTAAGGTGTTGGACTACGACCTGGGAGACCAGGGTTCGAATCCTTACACAGCCATGAAGCTCATTGGGTGACCTTGGGCCAGTCACTGCCTCTCAGCCTTAGAGGAAGGCAATGGTAAACCCCCTCTGAATACCACTTACCATGAAAACCCTATTCATAGGGTTGCCATATGTCGGGATTGACTTGAAGGCACTCCATTTCCATTTTCAGGCAAGTAAGGGTAAAAGGGGTAAATTTTTATGCAGAACTGAAAACTGAAAATCTGCCCCCCCACCCTCCCGGGAACAGGAAATCCTGATCAACCTCCTGGCTGTGATTATGTCACACTTTGCCACATTACACACTTTCAGGTCTCTCTTTGCAGCTTTAAGGTCCAGAAAGTTTTGGTTAACAACAGTGGTAGCTATGTTTCTAAACTTCTGCACATAGCACCAGTAGCGTCACTAGGGTCGGTGTCACCCGGTGCGGCCCGCAGCGCCTTCTCTCTGAGTGATTGCGCGTGCACGGCCTCTAGGAGCGCGCGGCCGAATGACAGGGCCCGGGAGCGCGCCGCCGCCTCGCTGCTGCTGCTTCCACCTTCTAACAGCCAAGGAAGGCAGCCGGCACAGCACACGAAGGCTCTCGTTGGTGCCTAGGCGGTGCCTGGGGGGGCGGCTTTGGATGTCACCCCCGTCTGATGGTGTCACCTTGTGCGGCCCACACCGCCCTAGTGACGCCCCTGCATAGCACCAATTTCTGCACTCACACTTTGCATTCACAACCATGTAGTGATGTAACCAGCTTCTTGCTTTTTTGATCACTATCCTGACTGGTGAAAGCCAGTCTGGGAGGAGGGCGGGTCCAGGGTGTAGAGGACACATCCTTATGTGATGGAGTGGTGCCTGCTGACCTTAAATAGGCGGCAGTGCATCTGCTTCTGAAGAAGCTTACCCTGAACCCTATGGTCTATAGCAATTACTGTCCAGTGACAAATACCCCCTTCTTGGGCAAGGTGGTAGAGACAGTAGTGGTGGAATAGTTTCAGGAGTTCCCAGAGGATACAGATTATCTGCATCTATTTTAATCTGGGTTCAGGTGTGGTTTTGTGACTGAGTAGTTGGAAGACGGGGACTGCAACTCTGCTCTTGCTTCTCAATCTCTTGGTGGCTTTTACTGTCTTTGACCATGGACCTGCTCTGTAGGATGAGTATTGGGGGCACTGTTGTACAATGGCCCCACAATCCTTTTACTATGGTGTGCTGCAAGACATGAACTTGTCACCAATCTGTTCAACATCTGTGTGAAGTTGTTGGGAGTGGCCATAAGGAGTTTGGAGGCAAATGTCATCAGTATGCTAATGACATGCAACTCTATTTCTTCATAACATCTGAGTCAAGAGAGGGTGTGAATGATCTGGAACGTTGTCTGGGCACAGCAATGGACTGGTTGAAGGTCAATAAACTGAGCTTGAAGATGGAGGCAGGATTGGTGGATGGTTCACACATCTGCAATATTGGCCAGTTGCCTGTTCTGGATGGGGTTGCCCTCCCTCTGAAAAAACAGATTTGTAGTTTGGGGATGCTTCTGGGTCCATTTCTTGTTACTTGTGGTTCAAGTATCTTCAGTATCTAGGAGTACCGTTTACCAGCTACAGCTAGTGCAACCATTTTGGGACACGGATGGCCTGGCCACAGTGATTCATGCACTGGTAACTACAAGACTTGAGTATTGCAGTGAGCTCTGTGATGAGGCTAACCCTTGTACCTGGCCCGGAAGCACTAGCTGCTGAAGAATGCTATGGCTAGACTGTTGGTTGGGGACAGACAACCACCAGGACATAACTCTGATGCTTAAAAGCTTATACTGACTGCACATATGCCACCAAGCCAGGTTCAAAGTTCTTGTATTAATCTACAAGGCTCTTAACAATTTGGGTCCAAGATATCTTCAGGAATGCCTGATCCCTTAATATCTCTGCTCAGTCAATGAGATCTTCGAGTGAGTGTCCCATCGCTGAGATGTACAGCTCATATCCATTCAATATTGCATTCAATATTGTGGACCCTGAATTGGATTCCTGCATTGAGCAGAAGGTTGGGCTCGATGGCCTTATAGGCCCCTTCCAACTCTACTATTCTATGATTCTGTGACCTGATTCTATGGAACTCTCTCCCAGATGAGATCAGACAGGCCTTCCTGTTGAACTTCAGGTGCTGGACAAAGACTTTTCTATTCCAGCAGGCATTTTAAGGAAGTTCTCTGTTTTTATTATTAATTTTAATTGATTTTAGCCATTGTATGTTTTGGGGATTAATTTTAATTGATTTTAGCCATTGTATGCTTTTTGAAATGTTTATGTACACCATTTGGAAATTCTAGTGATTAAGCAGTACAGTAGGGCCCTGCTTTACAGCGCTTCACTTTACAGCGTTCCGCTAATGCAGCGGTTGTCAATTGCAGAAACGCCCCGCTCTTACAGCGCTTGTTGTGCTTTTACAGCATTTTTTGCCGTCGGGTGCCATTTTGGTCAATGTTCGTCAATGGGTTCCTCTTTACAGCGGTTTACATCCGGAATGTAACCCGCTGTATGAGTGGGGCCCTACTGTATATAAATAGCTCAAATAAACAATAAACTCTGACTATATGCATATTTCTTTCTTTATTTCAATTTACACAAGTAGTTTATGTATCTTTATATAGGTGCCACTAAAGGATATATTAAAAGCTGTGTCATGTGTATTATCTAAATTTAATTAAACCAGTTTAAGCTTGTCCTGCTTGTTCCATTCATGTAAACTCTGGGCATGGACAATTCATGTGCATCATTAGTATGTATCTGCTGAGCTTTTTAAACCTATCTACCTGTCTATGCTCATGTAGCATCAAAGGGATATAGAGTTAATTGAAAATCTGGATGCAGCTAGTCTGTTACATCTTGCACATACATGCTTATATTAAAAAAAAAACCTTTGGAGCATACCCATTAAACTCTCCTTGGTCGTGATACTACTGTGGAATTTAATGACACATGTTTAACACTTAAATATCTAGAAATTATATGTCTTAGGTTGCTAGAAATGGTATGTCTTAGGTTACTTCACTACAGGTTACACTTACAATGCATTTAAAAATGCTACACTGGATTATGGGCCAAAGATAATGGTACCCTTGCTTGGGTTAAGAGAGCCAGTGTGGTGTAGTGGTTAAGGTGTTGGACTGCGACCCGGGAGACCAGGGTTCGAATCCCTACATAGCCATGAAGCTCACTGGGTGACCTTGGGCCAGTCACTGCCTCTCAGCCTCATGAAAACCCTATTCATAGGGTCGCCATAAGTCGGAATCAACTTGAAGGCAGTACATTTACATTTTGCTTGGGTTAATTCCACACTAACAATTTTGTCTGGAATTGCCATGCTTTGTTCATTCACTTTTTCAGTAGAGTCCACATGTTGTTGCCAATATGTTGCACCCCAGTGTGCTGTCCTCCTTTCTTCAAAGAAGATTTGTAGTGATTTTTAAAAAAATATATAATGCAACTGCAATACCAGCCTGTTCAGTGTTAACTACTACTACTAAGGCTTTTCAAGGCTGTTGTACCTTTCATTAGTAGCTTCCTCACTGAAGCTTCTGCCACTTTTACTGCCTGATATTAAATGCATTGCTGATTAGTAGCCTCTTAATTGCACCTGGGGATGTGCAGGCTAACTTTTCATTTTTAATTGCAAAACAGAACTATTTTGCTATAAAAGAAAAAAGATGACAGGAAGTCAGTAATTAAAGTCGTTTCTTAAGAAAGAAACACAGTGAGTAACTAATGTCACCTAAAAATGGCATTATTTAGACAGGGTTTTGAAATACGAATTTTCTTTTAACCATCCAGCATTTATGGATATTTTTCTGATGTTTTTAATATTGTAATATTGATATGGTATACACTACCTTATATTTTTTTATGCAAGTGCGGTTTATAAATATTTAAATAAATAATGTGTTATTTAAGAGGTTTTTCATCAGTAGTACTGCTGCTGTACACAACAGAAAATAATAAAAGGGGCAGAAGGATATTGTAGGGGACTTTTGCTGAATGGAACTTATTTCTGAATAAACATAATAAAAAAGGCCTTGTCTACGGTTGGATGCTATAGTACCCTACTGAGTGTCATGTGGAACCACCATTTTAATTCTGCTTCCAGTTAATTAGGAAGAAATAGTGCATCAGCAATGTTAAAAAACGCTTCTGTGCAAACAACCTTGAATTGTGGAAGTTGAAATTCTGTGCTGTTATGCTTCAGGTAGCAGCAGCTCCCCCTGGGTTTTAGCTTAGGTAAATTGTAATTCCAGTATTATTTACAATCAATACATTATTTACTCAGCTTGGGTATATATCCTTCCCTGTTTTTTTCTGCTTGTTTCCTTATTGGAATTTTGTTGGCAGAATTTTAGAAATTTTAACCAAGTGAGCTTCCCTTAAATCTACGTAGGTAAAAAGCAACCTGTTAATGTTTCTTCAACTAAATGCACTTCTCTGTTTGATAATCATACATTACCTCTTTCTCATATTTAGAGCTCAGAGCAGAGTTTTGTTTTGTTTCTAAATAGGCATGATTAGGGCTCCACAATTTTTGTCTAGACCTGCTTACCAAGGCTGCAATCTAATACATGTCTACTCTACTCAGAAGTAAGCTCCATTGGGTTCAATGGGACTTACTCTCAGGTAAGTATGTATTGGTTTGCAGCCCAAGTCAAAATAATGTAGTTGCCAGCAGGGTCACTTGAGGACTTCATTCTCCATGAACTACAATAATGTATGGATTGGAATTTAGCCCTTTCTAGTAGCCTTTTCCTGTTTAAATGACCTCTTTTGTCCTTCTAAAACTTGTTGACCCATTTATTCAGAAACACCCAAAGTGGTTTTCAGAAATTGCTACTTGACAATGGTATTTGTTTTGCTTAGTATGTGACAGCACTTTTGAGTCAGTGTATCGGTGCTGAATTGTGTATTCTGCTTAGATGGTGGCTGGTTTCTGTGTGCACAATCACTTATGCTGAGATGAAATGGATATTTAATTATCCAGGACCTCTTTTCCTCATGTTCATCTTACTTCAGTCTCTGTCTGATTGACTCCTTGAATGTGTGAAGAAATCAGAGGTGTAACTAAGTCAAGGAGCTTGTTGTTGTTGTTATATGCCTTCAAGTCACTTTTGACTTATGGTGACCCTATGAATCAGCAATCTCCGGTAGCATCTGGTATAAACCACCCTGTTCAGATCCTGCAAGTTCAGGTCTGTGGCTTCCTTTATGGAATCAATCCATCTCTTCTTTGGCCTTCCTCTTTTTCTACTCCCTTCTGTTTTTCCCAGCATTATTGTCTTTTCCAGTGAATCATGTCTTCTCATTATGTGTCCAAAGTATGACAAAAAGTATGTCAAAGTATGACAAAGGAGTTTATTATCACAAAATAACTTATCATACAAATGAATTCCTATGAAGAAACTTATATGAAGCATATGAAGCAAAGCAATAACATTAACTTGGAGTATTCCCACAGATCAGGCCAAGGGGCAAATTCAGCATGATGGTTCATGCACATTTGTTTTTCATATGTCTACCCTGTTCACTTATAAACTGAGAGGGAGACATCTAAGAGGCCTGCTGGTAAGGGGAGCTGACTCCTTCCTTGCAGTAGAAATGACTAGGGATAGAAAGATCTGTCAAATCCAATTCTCTCAGTTGCTCATCTTTCCCATCTTAAATTCAGCTCTCCACATTTTTGCAACAATGTGCAATTTAAAAAAAAATCCTCATGAAAATTCTTTACCATTTAGAGCAAATTTCTCCTAAAAACACATTTTTGTATGCAATTTGACTAACGTACACATTTTCCCAGCAATTTCTCCTAATATAATGCATTGGTGTATGTTAATTTCACTAATATATTCACTTTATGCATATTTTTGTAAACATTGTTTGCATGGAGAACTGCATTGCATAATTTTGATAAGTGCAAAGTTTGAAGGATGGCTGTGTTTTGGTTCTCATATTGTTTCAGAAAGTGTGGCTTTAAATGTGAATTGAATTTCTCCCCCATCCCTAGATATAACCCTATGGTCACTTGCCTGAACTTTTTTTACTCAGTCTAGCTTTGATAACAGAACTGGGCTGGGAGAGAAGTGTCTGAGGTCACAAACTCCTGGGACGTAGGGTGGCTCCTCCACCCAGTGCTTTATACATGAAGACGTTGAATGAAGAAGTAGAAAGAAAGAAACAAAAGGCAGTAGAGACTATGGATGGGAAGGACATTACAGTGGTGGTGACCTGCAAGGTGTGTGCAATGTTTGATTTCTTGCCTGAGAACAACATGGTGTACACATGCAACAAGTGCAAGCTGGTGGTGCTATAGGAAGAAAAAGTGAGAAACTTGGAATGGCGGGTGGCCACACTGAAAAGTATAAGAGAAGATGAAGAGTTCTTAGATGGAACGATAGACGGCAAAGTACAGGATGTGGGAGAACAACGGCACCTTGAAGCAAAAGAGGAGACTGTTGGAAGAGCAACAACAAAGTGGAGGAAACTCTGTGGAAAAGGGTGACAGTTAGGAGCAGAAGAGCTAGAAGACACCCTTCAGTGGTGGAATGACGGAACTGCTTTCAGGCACTTGAGGATGAGCCTGGAGGACAGCCTGCAGCGGAAGAATTACAGGCGACCCCACATAACAGTGAGCAAGAGGCTGAAGCTCAGTCAAGTAGAGGCAATGGAACCATGCTCCACGACCAAAGGAGAGAAGAGTAGTAATGGTGGGGGACTCCCTACTGCATTGCCCCACCCAGAGCTGAAAGAATGAGGCTGGAGCATGTGTGCAAGTAAATCTCGTTTTATTAGAGTAATGGATACATCAAAAGCATTGCGCTTCATAGGAAACCCTATGCTAACTCACTAAAGTCCCTAACTAAACTAGACATGCTCTGCAGCGTGTGAAGGAAGTTGACTCAGCGACACCCCCCCCTGGGAGCAGCAGGCTTATATAGGAAATGTTTTTGAACGTAATCTCTGACTCCTTCGTAACTCCTGTCTTTGCCCTGTCCGTTTCTCGTGGCGGTGGGAATGAGGAGACAGGGGCCGCGCCTCCACTTGCGGAGGTGTCCGAAGACACCTGCTCCCGAACAACAGGCTCAAGTTCAAGAGGTGGTGCCTCATTGGAATCCTCCTGGGAACTGCTTGGGAAAGGAGGAGCTGGCACTGCTTCTGAAGCTTCCTCCCACAAGTTCTCTCCCTCAACTGGGGGTGGTGCGCTCGGCTCCTCGGAAAGGGCGTTACTCGTGGGAAATGGCTGAAGAGCAGGTTGTCCCCCTCCCGCACGATCCTGCTCAGACACAACAATCCCCAACTCTGCTTCTTCTGACTGCGGAGGCGCCTGAAATTCATGCCTCCCCCCTTCCTGTCCCTTCTGAGTTGGCTGCAGCGTAACATGCATGGGATTAAAACCCAAGTATGTCGAGAAAATCCATGGATTCTCCAGGTACGCTTTCTCCCTGGAGGACGGATTAGAGATGTGATGGAAGGGTCGCCATCATTCATAAAGCCTACTGACAGTTATCCCTTTCTTCTCATCCATGTGGGAACAAATGATACTGCCAAGCAGAGTTACTGTAAAACTCTGGGAAGGAGACTCAAGGACTTTGGGGCCTAGATAGTTTTTTGGGGACAGCTTGGTAGCTTGGTAGCTCTGCTGCAAGTATCTGGATTACAATTAATGGGGCAAGGAATAAAAGGAACATGGAACTAACCACTCAACCAAAGAGAAGATGAAGATGAAACTTTTGAAAAACAAATTGCCAATGTCTCTAGGAGGCATGATGTAGTAGTAATGGAGCACTTCAATTATCCTGATATCAGTTGGGAGACAAATTCTGCCAAACATGGCCCCTCCAAGAAATTTCTGGCTTGTGTTGGAGATAACTTTCTCCTACAGAAAGTGCAGGAAGCAACTAGTATTACAAGGATGGCACCTATACAGCTCGGGACCAGGATACCTGAAAGACCATCTTACCCCTTATATACCCAGTTGATCACTGCGTTCTGCAGGTGAGGGCCTCCTGCAGATACCATCTTATCAGGAGGTTCGTTCTGCACAATATAGGAAACGGACCTTTAGTATGGCAGCACCTACCCTATGGAATTCCCTCCCTTTGAATATTAGGCAGGCACCATCTCTGCTATCTTTTCGGCGCCTTTTGAAGACTTTCCTCTTTCAACAAGCCTTTTAGGTTGAGACCTATCCCAGTCTGCATCTGTGTCAGAATTGTTTAATATGTTTAATAATGTTTTAACCCTTTTTTAAAGTTGTTTTTAAATGTTTTTAACACTGTTTTGTTTTAATGTATTTTAAGATCTGTTTTTAAGATGTTTTAAAGTGTTTTTAGCGCTTTGTTTGCCTCCCTGGGTTCCTGCTGGGAGGAAGGGCAGGATACAAATTTCATCATCATCATCATCATCATCAGGAAGGCTAAAGCTGAGAATGAGCTAAGATTAGCAAGAGATGCCAAAAGCAACCAAAAAAACGTTCAAGTACATCCATAGTAAAAGACAGAGAAAAGAAATGGTGGTACAGCTACTCAATGAGGATGGCAAAATGATAACAGATGACAAAGAAAAGGCAAAAGTGCTCAAGAAGACTTTATCAGTCTTCTCCCAAAAGAGGGTTTATGACCCTCCTGGGAAATATGAAGTTGAAGGGGTAGGATTGCAGCTTGAAACTGATAGACAAATGCTCAAGGAATACCTAATCACGTTGAATGAGTCCAAACCTGCAGGGCCTGACGAGTATTGAAGGAACTGGCTGAAGAACTCTTGGAAACAGTATCTATTATCTTTGCGAAATCATGGAGGATGGGTGAAGTGCTTGGTGACTGGAGGAGGGCTAACTTTATCCCTGTCTTCAAAAAGGGCAAAACGGAAGAACATGGGAACTACAGACCACTCAGCCTGATATCAATCCCTGGGAAAATTCTGGAACTGCTTATAAAGCAGTCAATCTGTAGCACTTTGAAAACAATGAAGTAATTACTAGAAGCCAATATGGATTTATCAAGAACAAATCCTGCCAGACTAATCCTATCTCACTGTAGACTGTGGGAATGCTGTGGACATAATATATCTCGACTGCAACGAAGCTTTTGACAAAGTGCCTCATGATATTCTGATTAGCAGTCCAGCTAAATGTGGCTGGATAGAAGAACTATCAGGTGGATCCACAGTTGGCTCCAGAATTGTACTCAAAGAATGCTTATCAATGGTTCCTTCTCAAACTGGGCAGAAGTAATGAGTGGGGTACCACAGGGCTCGGTCCTGGGCCCAGTGCTCTTCAACATTTTTATTAATAATTTGGATGAGGAGGTACAGAGCATGCTTATCAAATTTGCAGATCGTACAAAATTGGGGGATACAGCTAGTACTGTGGAAGACAGAAACAAAATTCAAAGGGACCTTGATAGGCTGGAGCATTGGGCTGAAAACAACAGAATGAAATGGTTATAATGGAACAAATTTTGCAAATATATGACCTTTTCTTTGGCTCTAGATGTTGCTGGATGAATAAGTTGCCCAGTGTAATACCCATACTAACTTTTCATGATGTTCCAGATCCCAAATGTCTATGTAACATTTACTATGCTTATCACCATCCAGTCCATTTAATGTGATTGTAGATATGCATCTTAAGACATTGTCACAACATGATTTGTACCATAGAAATAAGGAAGACAGTAGCATGTAAAGATGTAAAAACAGTAACAAAGGTCAAAAAGGAAAAATAGCCAAGAATTCAGTTTTGCCTTCTGTGTATCAAAATTCAAATACACATAAGGATAACAAAACATGACAGCATGAATGAAACTTGATATGGGGGAGTGGCTAGTGTGTTGGGCTTTGACCTGAGTGATATGGGTTCAAAGTCTTAGTCAGCCATGAAGCTGACTGGAAGACCTGAGGCCAGTGGGACCCAAACTTTTCCCCCAGGGCCACTTGAAAATTGCTGAGGCTGTTTGTGGACCACTTAATATTTTTTTGCCTGTAGCAGCAAGTGTAACAGACTGTGCTAGGTGCTATATGATTTTAATTGTATTTTTATTGCTGCTTTTATTTCTGACATTCTATTTTGTGTTACAATATTCCATAGAATTCAACTTGTAATACAATAAAATACAATATAAGAAAAGAAGCAATAAAAATAAATAAAAATGTATAAATGTGCAAATGCCTTCAACAACCTGAATGAAGCTTGTGGACCACTGGAGGTCCATGGACCACTGTTTGGGAACACCTGGTGTAGGCAAGTTGCTATCTGTCACCCTAACCTACCTCATGAAGTTGTGCTGAGGATGAAATGTACACCATTTATACCATTTTAAGCCACTTGGCAGAAGGGCAGGGCCAAAATGCAATAAAGAAATAAGACATTTTCAAGAAATGAAATTAGGTTTGTAAATAAAGCCTGAGAAATATTGTTTCCAAGTACTGGATTAGTCTATTCAACAGTAACATCAACATACCCACTTAAAGTTCCATAATGAATGTTCCAAATTCAGTTGCTTTCTAAAAATGACTTTATAAAATAGCCATTCATTCATCAATATACTACAGTAGGGCCCCACTTATATGGCTGGTTCCATTCCGGACCTCCGCCGTAAATCAGAAATCACCGTAAAGCGGAACCCCATTGACTTTACTGAGGCTCGTCACTTGAAAATGACGCAAAAGCGGCAAAATCGGCTTTAAAGGAGGAGAGGAAAGCTGCTGCATTAGCGGAACGCCAGGAAGTGGAGCGCCGGTAAGCGGGGCCCTACTGTACGTTGTTGTTTCAAAGACAATTACTAATTTTGATTTACATATTCTCTCTAAAAACAAACAAACCAATTAATGAATTCATCCAGTTCCAAATGTTTGAAGCACCTGAAACAGATAACCCTGCTCAGTATGATAAAACACTTTGACAACATTAAGAAATAATGTGTATTGTTCTGTACAATGTGTGTAATGTTGATGTACACTGTTAAGTTGCTATCTTCTGTCTGATGAAACATGTTTGATCATCTTTCATGTGTTTATATAATGCAGTATTCAATTGTTTTGCCAGAATGTAAGTCCATAGCTTAAAAATGGTTTAGAAATTATATAGGTATAATTGGGTAGAGAACATAGCTCAGTGGTAGAGCACGTGCTTTACATTTGGAAAGCCAGCAGAGAATCAGTGTTGTGTTATACTTGCCACACCAGTCGCAGCACATGGGACTGCATTCTGCACCATCTGCAGCTTCCAGACTGTTTTCAAGGGTAACCTCATGTAGAGTACATTGTGGTAGTCCACGGGTAGAAGTATCTTCAAGATTATTTCCTGTGCCGTGGAGTGCATTGTCACCTGTGCAGCTTTATGTTATGTGTGGATAGTATTGTGTCATTGTAGGGAACACATAAGAAAATGGCATGCAATATTTATACAGCTTAGATGAAAAAGCATTTTCTGTGGGCCTCACCCTCTTTACCCAGACCCCATCCAGGTGCCAGGATATTTATTTCAACTATAGGCAACGCAGCAGAAAAAGATTTTCATGACATGTTTAGTGAGCCAGCTTCTGCTTCAAACTTGCAAAACCACCCCCCACCATAAAAAAATGCTGAACAGGAATAGGCACATTTGGAGTGTATACAGTTGTAATGTTTCCAGAACAACACCGCTGCTCTAAAACAATTATGTGTGTATTTATTTTAAGAATGGATCGTTACTTAGAGATGTATGCCCAGAAGTTCTGTAAATCAGTTTACTGAGGTTGCAATATTTTGGTATAACTGCAACATAATGTCAGTGAAACTATTCAAGAATGAGACTGCAGACTTTAACATCTAAATGCAAACCTAACAATATACAATGAAGTTATTTTTCTTAGACATAGCTCAGCTGTCTTGTTCCATACAAAACTATATGCCTGTCTCCTCTCCCACATCTGCCATAATTCTGGATTTTTATTTTTATTGCATGAAATAAATTTGTAATGCAGAAAACGCTTTCATATCCATGGCAGTATTATATGCAGAATTATACACTTTGGTGACACACATCAATATGGGGTGTTGTGGCGAAAGGCGGGTAAGAAATGTAATAAATACCTGTAACTAAGAACATCTGTTTGGTAGTCACTGTAGTAGGCAGATTTACACTTTGGAATAAGTTAGATCTGGATGTGAAAGATTAAAGAGCAATTGATCCTTGGCCCAGAAATGTCTTGTGGCGGCCGTAGCTGTATATGTATGCATGTAGTTTCCCTTTCCACCAAAAGTTGTTTTTCACCTTCTCCTTGACTTGCATAATATTTCTTTGTTTTTTGTTTTTGTGCATTCTTACTATTATTTATTACATTTGTATACCGCCCCATAGCCGAAGCACTCTGGGCGGTTTACAACAATTAAAAACATTAAAAACAAATATACAAATTTAAAAACACTTAAAAAAAACAATTTAAAAACACATGCTAAACTGCCTCGGAGAAGAGGAAAGTCTTGACCTGGCACCGAAAAGATAACAGTGTTGGTACCAGGTGCACCTCGTCAGAGAAGTCATTCCATAATTTGGGGGCACCACTGAGAAAGCCCTCTCCCTTGTTGCCAGCCTTCCAACTTCCCCCGGAGTAGGCACCCAGAGGAGGGCCTTTGATCTTGACCGTAGTGTACATGTAGGTTTGTGTCGGGAGAGGCATTCCATCAGGTGTTGTGGTCCCAAGCTGTGTAAGGCTTTATAGGTTAAAACCAGCACTTTGAACCGAGCTCAGAAACATACAGGCAGCCAATGCAAGCGGGCCAGAATCGGTTTTATATGTTTGAACCGTCTGGTCCCTGTTACCAATCTGGCCACTGCATTTTGCACAAGCTGCAGTTTCCGAATCATCTTCAAAGGCAGCCCCACGTAGAGTGCATTGCAGTAATCTAACTTGGAGGTTACCAGAGCATGGACAACTGAAACCAGGTTATCCCTGTCCAGATAAGGGCGTAGCTGGGCCACCCACCGAAGTTGGTAGAAGGCACTCCGTGCCACCGAGGCTACCTGACCCTCAAGTGACAGAGATGTTTCTAGGAGAACCCCTAAGCTACGAACCTGCTCCTTCAGAGGGAGTACAACCCCATCCAGGACAGGTTGGACATCCACCATCTGGTCAAAAGAACCACTCACTAGCAGCATCTCAGTCTTGTCTGGATTGAGCCTCAGTTTATTAGCCCTCTTCCAGTCCATTGTCGCAGCCAGACACTGGTTCAGCACATTGACAGCCTCACCTGATGAAGATGAAAAGGAGAAATAGAGCTGCGTGTCATCAGCATACTGATGGCAGCGCACTCCAAACTCTGGATGACTGCACCCAACGGTTTCATGTAGATGTTGAACAGCATGGGGGACAGAACTGAGCCCTGCAGAACCCCATACTGGAGAGTCCAGGGTATTTATTTTCATTTATTTATTTCATTAAACTTATAGACCGCCCCATAGCCGAAGCTCTCTGGGTGGTTTACAAGAACAAGAACAGCATCAGAAATACAATATGCATATAACAATATAAAACATTAAAATTTAAAATGTTAAGATTAAAACAGTTCCAGCATATACTAACTAATTAAAATGCCTGGGTGAAGATAAAAGTTTTAACCTGGCGCCGAAAAGATAGTAATGTTGGCGCCAGGCGTATTTCCTCAGGGAGGTTGTTCCACAGTTCGAGGGCCACCACTGAAAAAGCCCTTTTTCGTGTTGCTGCTCTCCGAGCTTCCCTATGGGTAGGCACTCGGAGGAGGGTCTTCGTTGATGAGCGGAGTGTACAGGCAGGTTCATATCGGGGGAGGCGTTCCAACAGGTATTGTGGTCCTGTGCCGTGTAGGGCTTTGTAGGTTAGAACCAGCACTTTGAACCGGGCCCGGAAACATATAGGTAGCCAATGCAAGCAGGCCAGAACAGGTGTTATATGGTCGGACCGTCTGGTCCCCATTAACAGTCTGGCCGCTGCATTCTGCACAAGCTGCAGTTTCTGAACCATCTTCAAAGGCAGCCCCACGTAGAGTGCATTGCAGTAATCTAGTTTCGAGGTTACCAGCGCATGAACTACTGAAGCGAGGTTCTTCCTGTCCAGATAGGGGTGTAGTTGGGCCACCAGCCGGAGTTGGTAAAAAGCACCCTTTGCCACCGAGGCTATCTGAGCCTCGAGTGACAGGGATGATTCCAGAAGGACTCCTAAACTACAAACCTGCTCCTTCAGGGGGAGTGCAACCCTATCCAGAACAGGTCGAACATCCACCAACCGGTCAGGAGAACCACCTACCAGCAGCATCTCAGTCTTGTCTGGATTAAGCCTCAGTTTGTTAGCTCTCATCCAGTCCATTGTCGCAGCTAGGCATTGGTTCAGCACGTCGACAGACTCACCTGTAGAAGATGAAAAGGAGAAATAGAGCTGCGTGTCATCAGCATACTGATGGCAACGCACTCCAAAGCTCCTGATGACCGCACCCAGTGGCTTCATATAGATATTAAAAAGCATGGAGGACAGAACTGACCCCTGTGGAACCCCATACTGGAGGTCCCAGGGTGCCGAGTAATGCTTGTGACGCCCTTCGCTGGCTCTCCCTGTCAGGTTCCTACCTGGTTGTGGCTACTACCTTTCACTAGGCACCACCAGGGACTCCACCAGTCCGGACTGTCCTTTTTTATGGTTTCTCTCTCTGCTCTAACACAGATCTCTCTAGATCCCTCTGCTAGGCAGCACCACCAGTCACGTTCTATAACCAATGTTCCCAGAGACCTTGCCTGAGTCTCCCTCTATCCGGTTACTTTTGTGACTGCGTGCTTATGCTGTTCCCAACCCCCTTGTATCAATGTAGATAACTCATATAACTCGGGGTTGCTCTGGATACTTGTAATGTTATTATTCTCCTCTTCACCGCTGCCATCATTTGTTACTGTTGCCCTTCAGCCTTGGTTATTACCTTACCCTCCCTTCTGGTCTGTGAAACCCCAGCCAAGGATCAGGCCTTCGGTAAACCAAAATAGTATTTATTAAATAACAGAAATAACAAGATTACTTTTCTAATGGTACTTAAGCATATGGTTTCATCTATTCCTGTGATACTTGACTTATCATTAACTAGAATTCCCAGTCCCTCTTTCTCCACACTCTCCTGACATCCACCACCTCACACCCACCTCCAAACACCACCAAAACAACCCACCACCACCTCACAAACACCTTTCAACCACCTCCCAGATTCAACTGTCATTCTTCCATTTATACTCTCAGCCATTCAAACACTCAGCCAATCATCCAGCATTCTACTGCTCATCTACTCCCCCCTCCTCTTTCATTCCACTTGCCATGTGTCTTCTATACAAATAGCACTTACCATATTTACATTAATACAGGAACATCACAATGCTCCCCAAGCGCTACCCTCTGGAGACGGCCCACCAAGTAGGAGCGGAACCACTGCCACGCAGTACCGCCCACTCCCAAATCAGCGAGTCGGCCCAGAAGGATACCATGGTCGATGGTATCAAAAGCCGCTGAGAGATCAAGGAGAATCAGCAGAGTCACACTACCCCTGTCTGTCTCCCGACAAAGGTCATCATACAGGGCGACCAAGGCTGTCTCCGTGCCAAAACCGGGTCTAAAGCCGGACTGAAATGGATCCAGAAAATCGGTTTCATCCAAGAGTGTTTGGAGCTGGTTTGCAACCACTCATTCCAGGACCTTGCCCAGGAATGGAACATTAGCTACCGGCCTATAGTTGTTAAAATTTTCCAGGTCTAAAGATGGTTTCTTCAGAAGTGGTCTTACTGTCGCCTCTTTCAGGCGACCAGGGACCACTCCCTCTCACAGTGAAGCGTTAATCACTGCCCTGGCCCAGCCGGCTGTTCCAGTCCTGCTAGCTTTTATTAGCCAAGAAGGGCAAGGGTCCAGCCTAGAAGTGGTCGCACGCACCAGTCCAAGCACCTTGTCGACTTCCTCGAGCTGTACCAACTGAAACTCATCCAAAGAATCAGGACAAGACTGTGCACTGGACACCTCATTCAATTCAACTGCTATAACATTGGAGTCCAAGTCCTGGCGGATGCAAGAGATTTTGTCCTGGAAGTGCCTAGCAAATTCATTGCAGCATGCCTGAGATGACTCCACCATGTCCGTAGGGCCAGAATGTAAAAGCCCTCGGACGATCTTAAAAAGCTCCGCCGGACGGCAGAGAGATGATTTAATAGTGGCAGCAAAATATTGCTTTTTTGCTGCCCTCACTGCCCCTAAGTACAAGCAATGTTCCCCAAGCACCACCCTCTGGAGCCGACCCACCAAGTAGGAGCGGAACCACTGCCATGCAGTACCTCCCACTCCCAACTCAGCAAGTTGTCATAAGAACATAAGAACATAAGAAAAGCCTGCTGGATCAGGCCAGTGGCCCATCTAATCCAGCATCCTGTTCTCACAGTGGCCAACCAGGTGCCTGGGGGAAGCCCGCAAGCAGGACCCGAGTGCAAGAACACTCTCCCCTCCTGAGGCTTCCGGCAACTGGTTTTCAGAAGCATGCTGCCTCTGACTAGGGTGGCAGAGCACAGCCATCATGTCTAGTAGCCATTGATAGCCCTGTCCTCCATGAATTTGTCTAATCTTCTTTTAAAGCCGTCCAAGCCAGTGGCCATTACTGCATCTTGTGGGAGCAAATTCCATAGTTTAACTATGCGCTGAGTAAAGAAGTACTTCCTTTTGTCTGTCCTGAATCTTCCAACATTCAGCTTCTTTGAATGTCCACGAGTTCTAGTATTATGAGAGAGGGAGAAGAACTTTTCTCTATCCACTTTCTCAATGCCATGCATAATTTTATACACTTTATTTATTTATTTATTTTTTATTTATTTATTAAATTTATATACCGCCCGACTAGCAATAGCTCTCTGGGCGGTGAACATAAAACTTCTATCATGTCTCCTCTGACCCGCCTTTTCTCTAAACTAAAAAGCCCCAAATGCTGCAACCTTTCCTCGTAAGGGAGTCGCTCCATCCCCTTGATCATTCTGGTTGCCCTCTTCTGAACCTTTTCCAACTCTATAATATCCTTTTTGAGATGAGGTGACCAGAACTGTACACAGTATTCCAAATGCGGCCGCACCATAGATTTATACAACGGCATTATGATATCGGCTGTTTTATTTTCAATACCTTTCCTAATTATCGCTAGCATGGAATTTGCCTTTTTCACAGCTGCCGCACACTGGGTCGACATTTTCATCGTGCTGTCCACTACAACCCCGAGGTCTCCCTCCTGGTCGGTCACCGCCAGTTCAGACCCCATGAGCGTATATGTGAAATTCAGATTTTTTGCTCCAATATGCATAATTTTACACTTGTTTATATTGAATTGCATTTGCCATTTTTCTGCCCATTCACTCAGTTTGGAGAGGTCTTTTTGGAGCTCTTCACAATCCCTTTTTGTTTTAACAACCCTGAACAATTTAGTGTCATCAGCAAACTTGGCCACTTCACTGCTCACTCCTAATTCTAGGTCATTAATGAACAAGTTGAAAAGTACAGGTCCCAATACCGATCCTTGAGGGACTCCACTTTCTACAGCCCTCCATTGGGAGAACTGTCCGTTTATTCCTACCCTCTGCTTTCTGCTCCTTAACCAATTTCTTATCCACAAGAGGACCTCTCCTCTTATTCCATGACTGCTAAGCTTCCTCAGAAGCCTTTGGTGAGGTACCTTGTCAAACGCTTTTTGAAAGTCTAAGTACACTATGTCCACTGGATCACCTCTATCTATATGCTTGTTGACACTCTCAAAGAATTCTAAGAAGCATAAGAAGAATTCCCAGAAGGATACTATGGTCGATGGTATCGAAAGCTGCTGAGAGATCAAGGAGAATCAACAGAGTCACACTCCCCCTGTCTCTCTCCCGACAGAGGTCATCATACAGGGCGACCAAGGCTGTTTCTGTGCCAAAACCAGGCTTGAAACCCGACTGAAATGGATTCAGATAATTGATCTCATCCAAGAGTGTCTGGAGCCGGCCCACAACCACTCGTTCAAGGACCAGGAATGGAACATTTGCTACCAGCCTATAATTATTAAGATTTTCTGGGTCCAGGGAGGGTCTCTTCAGGAGTGGTCTCACTACCGCCTCTTTCAGGCAGCCAGGGACCACCCCCTCTGGCAGAGAGGCATTAATCACTTCCCCCGGCCAGCCGGCTGTTCCATCCCTGCTAGGTTTTGTTAGCCAAGAAGGACAAGGATCCAGCACAGAAGTGGTTGCACAAACCTTTCCAACCACCTTGTCAACGTCCTCAGGCTGTACCAACTGAAACTCATCCAAGAAATCGGGACAAGGCTGTGCTCTAGATACCTTGCTTGATTCACCTGCTATAACACTGAAGTCTAAGTCCTGCTGGTCATGGAAAATTCAGCACTAATTTTATATTAAAGGCTGTGAAGAGCAGGAGTGAAACTGACACTTTCTCCCCAGCTCTTTGTAAGCCCTTAACTGTTTTGGTGAAACTGAAAAGGGGTCTGAACTAGGGTTGCCAGGTCAGAAGCATTGCAAACTCTGAGATTTCAGGGGTGGGCCCTCATGATACCATGGGGTGGGCCCTAGTGATGTCATAAGGGGTAGGCCCTAGTGATGTCATTAAGCATGATACATTAAGCATCAACCACACTTGCTTGGAGCATACCACTCAAACAAAAAAAATTCTCTGATTGGAAATTAAAATAGAAATCTTAGCTAAATGAGGGTGTTTCCAGGTCCAGCTGACCTGATGGGATCATTTCTTCTCACCTGCTTAGAAAGCCTGGGTAAGGAACATTTAATCTAGCCTTCTTGCTTCTTGCAAGAAGGGTTTAAGTGCCCTCAGGTCAGACCAGTCATCAGAAGGCCGTTGTAGGAAGAAATCCTAGTGTTGTGGAGATGTTAGATGGGAGCACTCAGGAGCAAAGATGGATGCCCCTGAAGGCTGCAGTTCTAAACACACTTACTAAGGGACTAAGCCCCATAGAACTCAACAGGACTTACTTCTGAGTAGATATTGTTAGGATTGTGCTGTTGGTAAGGCTTGACTAGCAATCCTCTGCAGTTATATCCTTATCAAAGCAGGGTTGGCAACCTCCTACCTGGGATGCCCTACCTGCCTTTAAACATGGCTGCTCCAAATCTCTTTACAGATTTGACCCTTCACTGTAGAGAGAGGTTTGAGAAATAAGTGAGAGTGAAGAAGATTCTCTACTCTTTCCTGCCTGCTCTGTGGGCTGCTGTGAATTCACTTTGACACCTAACCCAATTCCAGTGAGTAATAACTGACAGAAAGAAAACACACATGGTTTGGTCTACTTTCACAGGCGGTAGATTGGGAACAACAGGAATTGAAGCCACCCTTCCCAGTATGTGAATTCTCTTTTACCACTATTGGGCAAGAAACAAACCATCATGCAAATAACAAGGTGCATCATCAGTGGGTTTAAGGAGGTTGAGCTGAGCACAAGGAACCACTGTTCTTTCTATGGATGTAAAGGAGTAAGGTCAGAGGTAACTGAAATGCAAATAAAAATAGAAAAGACAGTGATGATTTCCTAAATGCAGTACCATACCAACCACAAGATTCCTATGAGTAAGACAGAAAAAATAGCATCTCACAACCAGTCAGGATTCCCAACCAACTAAAAAAATCCTGGCAGCCAGTCAGCCAAGGTCACAGAAATCCCCATGCAGCACAACCTGTCCCAGGGTCTGCAGTAGTGCAGAATGCTGCAGAGCAATTGCTGACGTGAGTGAGACCCTATCAGAACATAACACCTCTGCTCTGAAATCTGCAGTGCTTGCTGATTTGCTACCGGGCCAAGTTCAAGGTGTTCTTACCATGTTACAGGTGCCACATAGTACTTGTTCTGCTCTTGTAAGAAATCGATCCTTTAGTGTGGCAGTACCTGCGCTTTGGAATTCCCTGCCTATTTACGTTAGGCAGACACCTTCATTGTACTCTTTTTGGCACCTGCTAAAAACATATTTGTTTAGGCAAGCCTACCCAGGCGTGTAGAAGCTATTATATTTTTTATTTGTTTTTAACTCATTGCTGGTTTTATTATTTTGAATGTTTTTAAATACCTGTCTTTAACTACTTTTGCCAATAATTTTATTATTTAATTCCTTCTGTAAACTGCTTTGAGATTTTTTAACAATAAAGTGGTATATAAACATTGTAAATAAAATACATAAATTTTAGAGTCACTGTGGTCCTTGGGTCTCTTTCCGCACTAATACCGAGTCAGGCCATTTGGTACCATCTAGCTCAATACTGATGACATGGACTAGCATTAGCTCTCTGGGTTCCAGGCAATAGTCTCTTCCAGAGATTGAAATGAAATGAAATGAATCTTTATTGCTCAGAGCCATAGGCTACCACAATTAAACACATGTAAAAGAAAAATACAAAATACATATTAAAATACAAGTCATATTTCAACAAAACACGGTTCAACAATATACTCTTCCTTGTCTCTTGAGGCTCAGGTAGCCTCAGTGGCAAGGAATGCTTTCTACCATCTCCGATTGGTAGCCCAGCTACGTCCCTATCTGGACAGTGACGACCTCGCCTCAGTCGTTCATGCTCTGGTAACTTCTAGATTGGACTACTGCAATGCGCTCTACGTTGGGCTGCCCTTG
Source organism: Rhineura floridana (assembly GCF_030035675.1). NCBI lineage: Eukaryota > Metazoa > Chordata > Lepidosauria > Squamata > Rhineuridae > Rhineura > Rhineura floridana. Next base: position 18,949,732 of record NC_084489.1, read on the forward strand.
AAGACCGTTCGGAAACTACAGTTAGTCCAGAATGCAGCGGCCAGATTGTTGACGCGGACAAGAAGGTCCGCTCATATTACACCCGTTCTGGCTCATCTGCACTGGCTTCCTATTTGTTTCCGGGCTAAATTCAAAGTGCTGGTTTTGACCTATAAAGCCTTACACGGCATGGGACCGCAATACCTGGTGGAGCGCCTCTCCCAATATGAAACTACCCGTACACTGCGCTCAACATCTAAGGCCCTCCTCCGAGTACCATCCCATCAAGAAGCTCGGAGGGTGGTGACTAGAAATAGGGCCTTTTCGGTTGTGGCTCCCGAACTATGGAATGGTCTCCCCGATGAGGTGCGCCTGGCGCCGACGCTGCTATCTTTTCGGCGCCAGGTGAAAACCTTTTTATATTCCCAGGCATTTTAATGCGTTTTATTATATGTATTGTTGTATTTTGCTGCTGTTTGATTATTTTTGTTTACCTTTGTTGGCTTGATTTTATTGTATTATTGTATTTATATATTCCTGACTGTTTTATTTTATGTACACCGCCCAGAGAGCCCTTGGGCTTAGGGCGGTATATAAATTAAATTAAATAAATAAATAATAAATAAATTTCAAATAAAATTTCCTCTCTGGAGCGAAAGATACCCTGATCCATGTCTTAGTGCAGCCTTTCCCAACCGGTGTGCCTCCATATGTTGTTGGACCACAACTCCCATCTTCCTGACCATTGCCAATGCTGGCTGAGGCTGATGGCAGTTGTGGTCCAACAACATCTGGAGGCACACTGGTTGGGAAAGGCTGTCTTAGTGTATAAATACTACAGTCATAATAGCGCTGGGGCACATCCCACTCACCCCACAAGGTGTTTTTGGTATCTAACTCTTCCTTTTCCAGCAGCTAGAGCAAAGTTTTGCTTCCAGAGATTGAATGTTGGACCTTTGCATGCAAAGCAGGTGCCCAACACTGAGCTACAGTTCTTCCCCTGTTTAAAAAAGTATCTTTTAAAAATATTCTTTTCAATTCACTAATGAATGCACAGCATACCTCGGGCAAATCCACATCATTCATTTAAAGTGCATTAAACACACATTTGAAGCACAGAAATCCCACCACAGAATCATGGGAACTGTAGTTTGCTAAGTGGTGGTAACAATAACTGAGGGGAAAACTACACTTCCCAGGATTCTTTGGGGAAGTCATATGCTTTAAATGCAAGCTAGATGTGCTTTAAATATTTTATGTGGATCTGCATTTCTTCATAAACTTTGCCTGCATATAAATCATTTTAAAATGGAAATAAGCTATAACATTTACTGGGTGACCATGGGCTACACACCATCTCTCAGCCTAATCTGCACTTCAGGGTTAAAACAACAGAGGGGGACCATGACCACCCCAAGGAAGAAGGACGCACTTAAAATGTAGAGGAAATAATATAGTATAGGACTGTAGCCTAGGCTTTCTTGTGAGAAAGGGGCAAGGAAGGGTTCATGGTGAGAGGGTCCATTCTGCACCCTAACCTGGGAGCAAGCTCACTTGAATCGAAACACACAATGAGCATGCCAGATTGGTTGAAGCTTAGAGGTATATTAATTGGGAGGGGAGGGAAGAAAGAGAGAAGAAAACATGGCCCTCCCTTTACAAAGATTCATCACTTTAGTTAAAGGGAGCAAAATTTGATGCCTGTGATTCAAGCACTAGTCCTCTTTTGCTGTCATTTTATATCTCCTTGTATATCTTCACAACAGCCATGTGAGGTAAGTTCATGTGAGAGTTCGTAACTGGTCTAACGCAGGAAGTGAGAAAAACAATGATGAGTTAAATGAGTTTAAAATGTGAAATTGTACGTGCTCAGGGTACTGCTTTGGTTTGCTGGAAAAATCAGGAGCAGAACATAGCAACCAAAGCATGGAGGATGGGGGGATGGCTGTTTTCCTGGCTTTGTGTGTGTGTTTTATTTCTAGTGTCTCATCACCTCTTTTTTTCCCTGTGTTATGTTACATATTACAGGCATACCCCGCTCAATGTTGCTTCACTTAACGTCGCCTCGCTATAACGTACATGCTGCATACGCCGCCATAGCCCGCTTAACGTTTACGTGCTTCGCAATTACGGACACTTAATGGCATGACGCCGCTGCCATCTAGTGGCGATTGCGTGCAGTACATGCATAGATAATCGCTTCACTTTAAGTAAATTTTCACTTTACATACACGCTCCGGTCCCATTGCATATGTTAAAGCGGGGTATGCCTGTATTCAGTTACAGATACTGATTTTTAATATGTATCAAGTTGCCCAAATGTTTTGTTACTTTTGGCTTTACATCATTGGCAGTACAATGGTGGAATGGAGCGAAATCTTCTGTGTGTATTTCATAACTGGAGTGTTTTTACCCAATATCTTAGTGTGTCACTGCTTTTTCTAGGGAAATGCAGCTGGGCTGGGGGTGGGGTCTGGTTAAATTGACTGTACCAGCAATATGCAGGGAGGGGTGTTTAGTTGCTTTCCCACCCATGGGAGGAGGAATATAGAGGTTTTTGGTGGTGGGTTGGTGCTGCTGGTATAAATGCTTAAATGGGGTGTTGATATTATTCAAAGCCATCAAGGTGGTGTACATGCCTCTTCCCATTTCCATTTTGTCTTTACAACAAGCCTGTGAGGCAAGCTAGGTTAAGAGATAGTGACTGGCCCAAGGGCACCAGGTGAGCTTCATGGCTAACTGGGGATTTCAAATTCTTTTTGCGCAGTTTTTTTTTAAAAATGCTGTATTTATTATGAAGTTTCAATAAATAACCACAACAAATGCATACAGCGTTTGCTTTTTTAACTATTTAGATATTGAATTTATCCTAGCTTGAGCATCTGAACAGTACTGCTGTAAATCTTAAATCACATTTGCCATGCTATTATACGTCCTATCATCATCAACATCATCATCATTAACAAGAACAACAATAATAATAAAATAAGAACAACCAGAGTTGTATCCAACAGGCAGAGCAATCCAACTCAGGGGAAGCCAGTGGAGGAGCAGCTGGAGGGAAGGTCTGCAGCATCCATTTGCCATTTGGGAGCTGCTGGGCCAGCAGAACGTCAGTTCAGCCAGGAGCTGCATGCATGAGCAGACAAGAAAAAGCTGCTCTCACAAATACCCCTACTGGCAAGTAAGCGCTCCCCATTGACTTCCATTGTAATTATTTTCTTAGACCAATCCTTTTCCCAGTGTAACTTTGGCCTGGATTGGGACCTGCAGGAGTACTCCAAACAGGAGTTGGATGTTGCATAAGCCCCCACAGCCCCTCCTCCAACATGCCCCCAGCATGCCCCTTTTTCTAGCCATATGCCAGCTTCCACTAGCTCCCCTTCTGCTGGTCCGGGCTTCCCTGGCTGAGTTGGCAGGGTCCTGGCTCTGCCAGGGCAAGGGACTTCTGCTGGCTCAGCTGGGGGTCCACCACCTCCAACTCCCCTCAGCCCGGTGTAAATACGAGTTGGATTACATTCTAAGTTCTTCTCAGAGTGGACCTATTCAAATGAATAAACCTAAGTTAGCCATGCCCATTCATTTCACTGGATTTTCCGTGAGTAAGACTAGAATGGATTCAACCCCCCAGTTTTTATTTATAGATTGTGTCCCATGCTAGTCCTGCTCAGAGTAGACCCACTGAAATGAATGGGCATGGATAGCTTAGGTCCATTCATTTCAGTGGGTCTGTTCTGAGTAGAACTAAGTTAGATACAACTCTATTTATAATTGTATTTTATTTTTATTTATAATGTAATTTTAGGACATCTCTTTTATGTCTTGCTATTTCTCCAGTGACCACAAAGTGGTGTATATTTGTTCTTTCCCCCTCCACCACCACTTTGTTTCTTCACAATAACTCTCATTTCATTTATTGCTTACATCCTGCTTTTCCTTCCTAAGGGAAGGCCAGAGAGGCTACCAGCAAACAACCCAATAATGAATTCAAAATATCAGAATAACAGATATAACAAAACATGGCCTATGTCAAAATGTAAAACAGGTTGAAGCCCTATTTATGTCAAAAAAATAATACAACAAGGCTCCAATCCTGTGCACACATACAAGATCTATTGAATACAATAGGGCTTACTTCTGGGTAAACATGCATAGGATTGTACAGGAAATGTATTGTGGAGGAGGAGGATTATTTATCATCTAATTTAGAATGCTTATACCACAATTCATAGCCTCATGAATACACCACTGTCTTGGGCAGGCACCATATGCCCCTGCCACTATCAGTTCCATCTCTTTAGTGAAGGAGTTATCTCCACTCAAGCCTGTCAACTTCACCACTGCTCTTTGCAGCAGTTGTGCACAGTTGTTCCAGTTTAAGCAAGATACTGTGGGATGTTTTAAACCACTACAGGTAAAGGGACTTCTTGGTATTTGCTGCAGACATGGAGGAAAAGTTTGCCAGTTTCACCACTGCACTTTGCAGCTGCAGCCTTTGTATGTAAATCTCTGATATTATGCAAGATAGCGCACATCCAGCCACGTCTAATTTTCCCTCCCACTCTGAGCAGCAGTTACAAGAGTTTGCATATCCAGACACCAATGACTCCCTCCCCCAAAAGGAAATTAAACTGGATAAAATTTGACATAAGGAGGATCTAAGTCACTTTACCTGCACTGGCAGATCTGCAGTGCCTACACTAGAATCTGAACTTGGAAGATTCAGAGCACACCTTATTCTTATTTGACTTTTCCTGGTAGGATACTCATATCTGAATACAAAATGCAAGTGTTACCTGACAAGCATAAAGAGCACACAAACATGTTTATTCACCATATTTTCTATTAAAATAAATATTATTTGCACTTAGGCCTGAATTGGCCTTCTATTCCCACCTATTTTAAAGGTCATCTGAAGGGGAAAAAATATATCTATGTGCTCTTCATATTTGACAAAGGTGCTGAGGTAAGCATTAAAAAGTCAAATGGAAATCAGCCCTTAAAGGAAGACAATGATATAAAATAATTAATGAAAGTATTGGAAGGACAGAGGGCTCCTCCAGATGACTTGTTTATTGAACTTTCATCCTGATTTGCTAGCACAAAGCTTACACACAGGTTAGACTATTTTCAGTCATGATTGAGTATTCATTCTGATTTTTTTGTGGGGCTATTATACAACAATGAGCATTCATTTTGATTTGCCTGCAGGAAGTTTATAAATCTTCCTGTTAATCATTCATTCATCCTACACTTTTCAGTGCGTTTTCCTGTTTCGTTCCTAATTGCAAAAGCTCTCTGTCTTTGTTTAAGTGGGTGTGTTGTGCTTGGGCAACTGAACACTTTCATCTGCTTAAATCTAAATTTCCAGGGTTTGAATCACTCCAGCAAAATAATGACAGTCTGGATTCATTGCATATGCTAATTGGTTCTGTGAGTTCTATCATTGTGGGAAAATGTTTTCCAAAAACCTTTGCAAAACAGAGAGAACAGAAGAGGAATTCTATATATTTGTGCAACAACCATAATTATTTGCTTGTGCATATTTAAAACAATAATATTGTCTATTATAATAGCATCAAAATGTGTTCTGTTTGTAAATTAGTCACATTACAGGAAATGGATCATCATGATAGAGAACTAGACCAAGCCAATGATGGCAGCTAGAATTTATGGGTTCTATTCAACTAACCTTTACTCAGAGCAGACCCACTGAAATTAATAACTGTAACCAACTTAGGCTGCAATTTAATACACACTCACCTGGGAGTAAGTCCCATTAAACCCAATGGAGCTTACTTCTGAGTAGACATGTATTGGATTGCAGCGTTAGTCCATTAATTTTCATGGGTCTACTCATATCCTCTACTTATTTTCCCCCAGCCCAGCTTTTCTAAAACTATTTAGAAATTGTTTTGAAAGACATCTCAGCTAGATTCTTTTAATATAATAATTATAAAATTTCTGAAATCTTTCTTTTTTCCAGACTATTAAGAGCTCAGTCCCTGGAATGGTATTATAATAATGTGAAAAGCCGCTTTAAACGTTTTGGAAGTGCTAAAGTTTTGAAGAATTTATACAGAAAACATCGGCTGGAGACTGGAGCTGGTTCTGACATGCTAGGTATGGAGGAAATGTGTTGTGGCACCTTAAAGACTTACAACAGATTTATTGAAGCATAAATCTTCACAGACACAAGTCCATCACATCTATGAAGTGTTATCCTCAGTTGGTAGACACATGTATACATTTGGGGGGGGGGCAGAACAGTGCCAAATCAGTCTCTGAGAATTCTGTGTAAAGCTTATGAGTGGTTATTTTACTTTTCTTAACAGCAATAAGGGATGATAACACTATTATGCCAGTTTTGTTATGCAAAGTAACACCTGTAGTAGCATTGCAAACCATTGCCTGTATTCAAGACTAAACAGAATCAAAGTTCTTGATTAATTCTGCATCAGAAATTTCATGCTGAAGTTTCCATTTGAATTTACTTTGTTGGAGAATGGTAACTTTCAGGTCAGGAAATATTCTCCCACTGTTGCAATTTTTGATGTCAGATTTGAATCCATTTACCCATTTGTGTAGATACTGGCCTGTTTATTCTATGTAGAAGGCAGAAGAGCATTACTCACAAGTGACAGCATGTATCAGGCTGGAAAATGAGCATGTGAATGAGCACCTGATATTTATTTATTATTTAACAAAATTTATATACCACTTGATTGTAAAAAACCTCTAAGCAGTTTATAAGCAACATTAACATTATCAATAAAAACAATAAAATAAAACAATAAAATAAAACAAAATAAAAACAATTATCAATAAAATGTAAAATAGGGTTGCCAGATCTCCAGTTTTCAGCTGGATACTCTGGCATCTGGGGGCCCTCTCCGGTCTCTGGTCATATTCACCCCCAAATAGCTGGATCTCCGGCTTTCCAGGCTCCCGCCCAGCCACACATGCGTGATTCACGCATATGCCAAAGGCTCTGGCCGCCGTTTCCCAGAGGAGCCATCCGTGCTCTCTGCTTGCTGGGAAGGGTTCTGGGCAGGCTGCTGCGTCCCCTCCCTCCTTCCTGCCTGGCGCCAAGGAAAAGCAGCACCACCGCCAGTGGCCGCCACTGCCACCACCACATCCTCCCTCTGAGGAGCCACAACGCCGTCAGGGCAGCTGACTTTCTTCCTGTGCCGGGTGGCATTACTGTGGGAGCAGGCTGAGCAGCTCCGGAAGGTGTTGCAGGGCATTCAGGATCGGGACCAGAGCTGCTGTGCCCCCGCGGCCCTGGTCGGCGTGATCATCCAGTCGTGGCCCGAGGAGGAGAAGGAGGCACTCCTGCACCTCGAGGGCCTGCTCCAGGAAGTCTTCAAGGGTGCCGCTGCACCCATGGAGATCCACACAGCCATCTTTGCACCTGGCCAGCCCAACGTTGCCCTTGAGCTCCAGCGCGTCACCAGCAGCGTCTCAGCCCAGCAGTTGGGTGAGTGAGAGGAGGGCTTGCCTGGCTGGGCCCTGGGGAGCCCGAGGCGCTTCGAGTACACTCAGGGGCACTCAAGAGCCAGGATCAGTGGCTGCTCAAGCCAGGAGTCTGTCCCCATGAGCCGGGGTTTCTCCTGCTGCGGGACACGGTGCCTTTGGGGGTGTGCTGCAGAGTGCCACTCACCCCAACCAGACCTGTAGCCAGCCTAAAAGCCCTGAGGCGGCACCAAAAAAAAGTAGGGGGGGAGAAAAAATCATGTAATTATATGGAGGGGGGGATCCTCCCCGCTACAGGCTGCCCCCAGCTGCAGCTATCCAGGAACTGGCCAGGTTGGAGCCTTCCTGGCTCCCAAGCACCTTTCTGATGTGAGATTTAGGGGAAAGGGAGTGTCAAAGTCTGGTGTTGCAAGTCATAAGAAGGTGTGACACACAGAGAGCCCTGCTGCCCTTCTGGGGCTAAAAGGTTACATATAATTGTTTATTTTTTTATTAAATTTCTATCCCTCCCTTCCTCCCAGAAGGAGCCCAGGGTGGCAAACAAAAACACTAGAAGCCCTCTAAAACATCTTAAAAACAAAATACTTTAAAGTATATTGAAGCAAAGCGTCTTTAAAAACATGTTAAAACAAAATATCTTAAAAACAACTTTAAAAAACAACTTTAAAAACAGCTTAAAAATATTCCATCCATGTGCTCTGTATTTTTACACCCAATTTACATTCTTTATAATCTTTCAATTTTTTTTCCAAACTATGGTCTCCCAATTGAATAGAAGTGAGCCTTTTTTTCATAGCGTAGAAGCCTGATTGCATAAAAGATAATTTTTGCAATCATATTCTGATGTGCTCTTCATCATTTTTAAAATATGGTTCCACAAAAGCCTTCTGTTTGATTTTAACTTGATTGTCTCTATATTTCTGTAGGTTTTTCTTTACTGTTGACATCCTTATTTTCTTCCTTTTCCTTTGTTGAAATAACTACTTATCTGGTGGCTTAATAGCTGACATGGGTGGGGGAGGGAAGGTCTCTGTGCATGCATCCTGTGTGACTCCCCACCTCCCCACCCCAGCATCAGAGATTGGCTGCCATAGGAAGTCGCCCCATCACTGGTGCCTGGCCTGGGGCCCTTGTAAAAAAAACAAATATTCTGGCTGCTAATAAAACCAACATTCAAACCATTCAAAATAATAAAACCAACAATGAGTTAAAAACAGATTTAAAAACACAATAGCTTCTACATGCCTGGATAGGCTTGCCTAAACAAAAATGATTTTATCAGGTACTGAAAAGAGGCGTCTCCCTAATGTCAATAGGCAAGGAGTTCCAAAGCGTAGATGCTGCCACTTTACAGGACTGATTTCTTACAAGAGCAGAACAAGTACTATGTGGCACCCATAACATGGAAAGCACACTTTGAACTTGGCCTGATAGCAAATCAGCAACCAATGCAGATTTCAATGCAATACCATACCAACCACAACAAGATTCCTATGAGTAAGGCAGACAACTCAGCATCCCACAACCAGTCAGGATTCATAACCGAAAACCAAAACTAAAAAAATCCTGGCAACCTGTCAGTTAATGCAGAATGCTGCAGCACGATTTCTGACATGAGTGAGATCCTATCAGCACATAATACCTCTGCTCTGAAATCTTGTGATTGGTACGGTATTGCAGTTAGGAAAGCATCACTGTCTTCTGTTTTTCATTTTCTGTTTGCATTTCATTTACCTTTAACCTCACTCCCTTACTTCCATAGAAGCAACAGCAGTGGTTGCATGCGCTCAGCTCAACCCCCTAAAACCCATTGATGATGCACCTTGTTGGTTGCATGGCAGTTTGTTTCTTTCCCAATACGGGTAAAAGAGAATTCACATATTTGGAAATATGGCTACAATTGTTGTTCCCAAGCTGCTGCCTGTAAAGGTAGACCAAACCATGTGTGTTGTCTGTCTGTCAATTATTACTCACTGGAATTGGGTTGGCTGTCAAAGTGAGTTTATTGCAGCCCACAGGGTAGACAGAAAAGGTAGAGAATCTTCTTACTCTTACTCATTTCTCAGTCCTCTTTCTGAAGTGAAGGGTCAAATCTGTAAAGAAGTTTGGAGCAGCCACATTAAAAGATAAGGGCAGGGCATTCCAGGCAGGGGGTTGCCAACCCTGCTTGGATATGGATGTCTTTGCAGAGGATCCCTAGTCAAGCTTTACCAACAGCACAATCCAAACTATATCTACTCAGAAGTAAGTCCTGTTGAGTTCTATGGGGCTGTGTCCCTTAGTAAGTGTGTTTAGAATTGCAGCCTTCAGGGGCATCCATCTTTACTCCCGAATGCTCCCATCTAACATCTCCACAACACTAGGCTCCTTTTTTCCTACAATGGCCTTCTGGTGACTGGCCTGGCCTGAAGACACTTAAACCCTTCTTGCCGAAAGCAAGTAGGCTAGATTAAATGTTCCCTACCCAGGCTCCATCTTTTATCTAAGATTTCTATCTTAATTTCCAATCAGATAATTTTGTTTAATTGTATGCTCCAAGCAACTGTGATTGATGCTTAATGTATCATGCTTAATGACATAACTTGGGCCCGCCCCTGTGACATCACTTGGGCCTACCCCCTGTGACATCACTTGGGCCCGCCCCTGAAATCTCAGGTTGTGGGATGCTTCTGCCCTGGCAACCCTAATGTAAAAACATAAAATTAAAGACAAAAAGACTAAAAACAGATAACACATGTCATCATGTATGTGTCTGAATAGGCTTGCCTTAACAGAAATGTCCTAAGCAGGCTCCAAAAGAAAGAAAAAACCCAAGGACGCCTGCCTGGCATCAATAGGCAGGGAGTTACAAATTGTAGGTGATGCCACACTAAAATAACAATTTCTTTCAAGTGCAGAACTAGTATTATGTGGCATCTGTAACAGTTCCAGTTCCACAGATCAAAGTGGTCAAGTGGGCTCACATGGGGAAAGGTGGATCTCACTCCTGTCAGCAATGTTGCTGCAGCATTCTGCACTAACTGCAGTTTCCAGGTCAAGTGCAAGGGGAGCTCCACATAGAGTGCATTGCAGTAATTCAGTCTTGAAGTCACTAATGCCTGAACTATTTTAGTCAAGCTCTTTGGTCCAGGAATGGTTGTAGCTGTCATAGCAGGCACAGCTGATAAAAGGCACTTCTAGCCACAGGGGCTACCTGGGCCTCCAGTGACAAAGCTGGGTCCAGAAGCATCTCCAGACTCCTCCAGGACAGGCAGTTGACCAGTTTCTTGGACACAGGAACCACTCACCCATAGTGCCTCCATCTTGCCAGCATTCAAGCTCAGCTTATTTTCCCTCATCCATCCCACCACTGCATCCAGGCACCGATCCAAGGCCCACACAGCCTCTCCTGACCCAGATGCTATGGAGAAATAGAGCTCAGTGTCCTCATTCTGCTGATGGCACCTTGCCCCCGAACTCTTAATGATTTTCCCCAGCATCTTCATATAGATATAAAATAGCATTTGGGGATAAAATAGTGCCCTGCAGCACCCCATAGCATAACTGCCAAGGGGCTGAAAAGCACTCTCCCAATGCTACTCTCCCAATAGGTAGGACTGGAGCCACCATAACATGGTGCCTCCAATTCCAATTCCAAGCCGGTCCAAGAAGATACTGTGGTCAGTGATATCAAAAGCCACAGAGAGACTGAGAAGCGAGAGCAAGGTTGCACTCCCTCTGTCCCACTCTCTATAAAGGAAGACCAAGGCTGACTCAGTCCCATGGCCAGACCTGAACCCGGACTGGAATGGATCTGAATAATCTGTGTCGTCCAAGAATACTTGCAGCTGCTCCATCGCTACTCTCTCCACCACCTTCTCCAACGGGGGAGTGTTTGCAAATGGTCAGTAGTTATTCCAATCCAAGGGATCCAGGGCTGGTTTCTTTAGGAGTGGTTTCATACCACCTCTTTTAAGGCAGCAGGAACCACCCTTCAAGAAATAAAGAGTTAACCACACTCTGGACCCAACCAGTCAAACCCTCTCTGCTAGATTTAACAAGTCAGGAGAGACAGGGGTCAAGAGGTTAATGGTTAGAGATATAGCCTTCTTTGCACCCTGCACTGCATGTTAGGCACAATTGTGTGCACTAACCAGTGTTCAGTTAGTGCTCTAGTGCTCATCCAGCTTGCTTCATACCCCAATGTGCCCCAGAATACCAAGGAGCCACTTGGGCTCCAGAATTCCAAACAGGATACTTGGGAGCAATCAGGTCAAATGCCTGTTTCATCTTGCTATTCCACAGTGAGGCCAGGGCTTTTACAAGTTTAGTCAGCTTTCTCTATTGAGAAATCCCCCAGAACATACAGGAACACACCTCACTTTCCATCAGTCTCTGAGAGTGGGCCATCCAAAGGTGCCCACCACCCTTAAATGAGGGAATTGCTGCTACCAGTCCAAACTTCACCAGGTAATTGTCCAACCATGATAAGCTGCAGTGCCCTTGCCTTTAGTCCATCCCTCATATCATTTGGGATAAAGACTACATTGAAGGTATGCCCTGTCTGATGTGTCGGTCCAACCATTTGAACATTTGAGACAGCCCCATGGGTGTCAAGGGAGCAATCAAGTCCCATGTTAGTCCAATAGCAACCTCTGTGTGGATGTTGAAATCACCAAGAACTATTGTTCTGGGATTCTCCAACACCACTCTAGAGACCACTTTGGCTAACTTGGTCAGGGATACTACTGGGCAACAGGGTGGTCAATAGATGCAGATGCTGGACCAGAACCAGATGCAGACCCTCTAAGCCTATCCCAAGATCAAGAGGTTTTCTGGTGAAGGAGATGGTGCTTCTCTCACCCATCTAAGTTTGGGTGATACATGCCAAGTCAGCCCCTTCATCCACAATCACATCATGGATGATCATGATCTTATTATGGAGTGACCTGGTTGTGCATTCAATAACCAGACCAGAGGGCTCAGAGGATAAGCCACCAGTAACATCCGGAGGTATGAAAGGGCTGAAACAGGGGACAGGGACTAAACATCTAGACCTCCACTCCAAATGGTGGTCAGCCCCTCCACTCTGACTATACCTTCCCCTGCCCACTACCACTGAAACAGGGGCAGCATCTTTATAACTCCCTGCTGCCTACCCGCCAAGATGCATGCTGGCACCATCAACATACAGCTGGGAGATTGGGGCCACAGATAATAAAGAAAGGCCCAATACTAGGCACAACCCACACTGTCAGGCAGAAGATAGTAGTGTCACTCCAACACTCCTCAGAGGGACACCACCAAACTCAAACTTCTTCACCAGGCTCCCACCCAGGGTAAGGGTCACAGGCCTGTCAGCCACAGTGCCTGTCTTACAATTCCATATGCTGCCCCGCCTTGGTAGCTTCCTGAAGTGGTGATCCAAAGGGAAAATCCCCTTTGGCGTCAACCCCATCACCCACAGTAGAGCCTGTTGTTATAGCAAGACAGGCTCTGGACCACACCTCAGCTGTATCCACTCAGCCAGCAACCAAACAATACCCCATGCTACTGTCAGCCTCAAAACACTCTTACCTGCAGACAGAGATCTCACAGGCAAACAATCTGATGCAGGCAAAAGACCACACACACTCTTGCTGGTTGGGAAAGCAGAACAGGGAGCAGCCAGGGTGGTACCAACCAGCCCCTACCTGCTTAGTCATCCTGTAGGCCTGCTGTGTTGTAGATGATGTTGTTATAATTTCTAACAGTGTTGCTTAAATGTATAGAGCAGGGCTGGGAAACATTTGGCCCTCTAGATGTTGCTGAACTATAACTCCCATTAGCCCCAGCAAGCATGGCCAATGGTCAGGGATAGTGGGAATTATAGTTCTGCAACATCTGGAGGGCCAAATACAGAGCTTGGTAAAACTACAACTCCCATCAGCATGGCCACTGGATTGGGCTGGTGGGAGTTGTAGTTCAAAAAAGTAACTTTGCCAGGCTCTGGAATGCTCTCCACACCGGACATAAAGGGACAGAAGTAGTATCTAGGCTTGTTGCAGGATCTAGTCCCTATGTCTGTTTCTCTTTTACGTGGCCTATTGTTGCTGGTGAACAGCTGTTTTAGATTAGGGGGCTATCTCAACAAAGGCTACCCATGACCTGTGAGAGGGAAGTATTATTGTCCATGGGCTTTAGATAATTGAGTATGCATTGAAGTGATTTTAGAGAGCCAGTGTGGTGTAGTGGTTAAGGTGTTGAACTACAACCTGGGAGACCAGGGTTCGAATCCCAACACAGCTATGAAGCTCACTGGGTGACCTTGGGCCAGTCACTGTCTCTCAGCCTCAGAGGAAGGCAATGGTAAACCACCTCTGAACACTGCTTACCATGAAAACCCTATTCATAGGGTTGCCATAAGTCGAAATCGACGAAGGCAGTCCATTTCAATTTTTTTGAAGTGATTTTAGCTCAGAGCTGTAGGGTACAAGATATAGTGTTCTGTAACTGCTCTGCTGGATCTGTCTTTTAGCAGGTTACCAATGGCTTCTGGTGTGAGCAATGCTTATATGTCCACAATATAGCTGCACAGTAGTGGTCAGAAGATGAATGTGTAGAATGGACTAGTCTTTGCTCACGGAGATGTTGGGGTGAAAGCTGTAGGAGTCTTATTGGAATTCCTCAAGGGTTTCCTGCCCATGGGTGTTGATGATGAACATGCCATTAATGTATCTCAAGAAGAGGAGAGACCTTTGTGTACAGAGTTAAGGAAGCAGTGTTCTAAGTCAGCCATGAATATGTTGGTACAGTATATGGAGTCATGCAAGTACCCATGGCAGTATAGTAAAGTTGTTATCAGTTCTTAATTATGCCTCTTTTTTAGGTTTGTTCTAATCCAATTAAAATTCTTACGTCTATTTTTAATTGCCTAATTATTTTGGTAATGGGACAGGAAAGGTTTGCTTTTTGCAAGTACCTTTTCTGACAGTTCTTTATGTGTTAGGACATCTTAGTGAACTTTCTGCCAGAACATTTTCCTCCTTTCGTATTAATTCCCATAAGTGAATGGCTCTATAGACATGGAAAATGTTATGTCAATTTTTAAAAAACGGCATTGAAAGATCTGTGAGCCAAAGCTGACAAAAATCTAACAGCAAGAGGCTGCTCATCTGTCCTTTCAAACCAAAGACTGCCAACACAATGCAGCTCAGAGATATCCCTGCTCCGAGCAACTCCAAGAAGCAGAGAACAGATAGAAATCAGTCTGCAGTCCATCATATTTATTAGTACAATCACTCACAGCAGAAACAAGGCTCTCAATCTATTATTTGCCTTTGAGTGAGCTTCCTCTGTTCATGTAACCCAAGGATAACCAACATGTCCTCTAGATGTTGTGGACTAAAACTCCCATCATACCTGACCATCAATCATGCTAGCTACGGTTGATGGAAATTGTTGTCTGAAACATCTGGAGGGTACCATATTGGCTACTCCTGATGTAACCCAATTGGTTGCAGAGGAAGCTTACAGGGCCCTAGGGTTCACATTCATCAACATTCATGCCTGAAGTCTGGACTGTTGGCACTGGGAGTACTAGCATGTTTTGTTGTGCAGCACCTCCAGTCTAGCTACTTCCAAAGCACATGCATTACACATGTTTCTGGGAACTCATATGATATGTACACTTGACATGTGACCTTTAAACATGCTTCTGAGAGAGGGATCTTTGTGTGGGTCAATCACATGCTGCTCTAGAAATGTGTCTAAGGGTATTCAGAAGCCAGAAATTGACATCCACACCAATATCTTAGGGTGAAGACTAAAGCATCCATTTATTACAGTGGGGTGTAGAAAAAGAAATTCAAGGACACTGAACAATATGGTGCAGCAAAATTCTTGAGTGCATTTAACCTAATATTCTGAAGTATTCACACTGTAAAAAAAAATAAAGTGAGCTCTTAAAGAGAAAAAGGTATATGCTAATGAAGTAGAGGAAAATGGGTGAAGCGTGTGCATTTGACATGAAAACTCCAGAAAATAGAACAGAGATTAAAGTTAGGTGTCCAGCACTTGAAGGAGCTCTAGCAAGCTGTGTGTGCATGTATGTGCTGAAGCCTGAACCAGAAGGTTGGGCTAAGAATTTTATGCCTAAGGCTTCTCGTGTGATTTCAGCTCTTAAAACCTCACGAGTCCTGCTATTCACTCTGAGTCAGGATTGCAATGAGGGGAAACCGAGCAATAGAACTCCTTACCCTGGAGCTTTTTGGCCCAGTTTCCTGTGCTGGGATCTTCCTTGCAGCATGGCATGTAGTGGTGGTGGTGTGTGTGTTTGTGTATGGGATGAAGATCCTTATTTACAAGAATTTTGCTTCATTTGAGTACATGAAAAGGGTAAGATGAAGTGGGGAGAAATAAGGAGACTTTCCCAACCTTATAGAAGTGATGGTGGGGGTTGCTTCCCTTAAAAGTTTTAGACATTAAAGATTCATTTGAGGCTCCTGACTTGTGATTATTATCATGCCTCAGGCAGAGCTCTTCCTAATGCCACCTGATTACAGGAAGGATGGGGTAAACAGCATTGTCTTATTTATCCAGGTATGTAAAACATCTGCATCATAATGAATCCTGTATTTGGTTAGAGAAAATCCTATTTTCTCAGGTGAATGGATTATCAGCTGAGGGGTCTTAAATCAGGTAATCATTGTTTTACCAGTTCCTGTCACTTCCTGGTTTTGCTGCAACCTCTCAAAGTTGAAAATCAGGTCACTTGGCCTTAAATTCATGTCAAGATGTGTGTGTATGTGTGTGCTTAATCCCAGCATGCTTCACTGGTCTTGCCAGCTTCCAGTCCCCTCTATCTGGAGCCTGTGAATGGACTACTAGGGGCTGCCATGTTACACTTCTCAGAATAAGCCTTTGCTGCTATTGCTGGGAAGCTCTGGGTTGCTACCATACTGAACTGTGAAGTATCCTTTGTGTCTGGATAGAATCTCTTATAGGAAAGAGGAAAGGGGGGAAATCAATGAGGAATGAAACATGGAAGTTTGAAATGAAATGAGGTGCTGGATGAGTGCTCCTCTTTGGTCAGGGTAATTCAGGAACATTTCAATTGTGCCAGCCTTTCTATGTCATACCCAGTCTCTCCCCTACTAACAGACACCCCCATCACTTCCCAAATACTTCTTTTTAGTATCCTACTCACAAATCACTCTGAAAATCCATGTGGATTTCAAAATAACATTACCTGTGTGTATTCCTCCGTGGAACTTGTATATTAATAAAGTACAGTATTTCTGTCTCTGGGCTATGCTGACTCTGTAACTGCTCCTGACTCAAACCACTGCCTGAAACCATGGTTGGGGTAGAGAGCTGCAAGGTGGGGAGAGAGACATGGTAAAAGAGACATGCCTTTGGCCCAGGCACCAAGCCCATTGCTGAGAGACAGGAAGGAAACAAAGGCAGAATGAGCAAAGAGCTGAGCAAGTCTGCCTCCCTGCTGCTTAGCATGCTCCTCCCTTTCCTATCAGGCATGATGGACACATTGCTAGTGATTCTGTTACAATGTCCAAGGCAGAAGACTGGCTTATTAACCATACAGTAGGGCCCCACTTTACAGCGATTCGCTTTACAGCAATTCGCTAATACAGCGGTCTCAATTAGATGCAATTAGAATAAAGCCCCACTCATATGGCGCTTGTTCCGCTTTTATGGCAGTTTTTGGGCATTGCGCACCATTCTATTCAATGGGTTCCACTTTACAGCAGGGGTCCGGAACGTAACCCGCCGTATGAGTGGGGCCCTACTGTACTGATAAAGCACCATGTTGCCGCTCAGATTTGCGAGAGTTTACAACAGTATCAGATAAACAACTCCTCTTTGTTTCTGTCACTGGCAACAACTTCTGTTTTTCTCTTTTCACTGTGACTGTAAGATAGTCCTCTTGTTCCATTTGATACAGAAGCAGGATTAAATGTTCTTTTTTCCCCAATGAAATGATCCCTTTAAAATCCACGAGCAATTTCAAGCCCAAAATGTCATGTTCAAAGCAAGTCCTCTGCACTAGCATTCTGTGTGCAATCTCTGTTTATTAACTTCAAGTTCTCTCTTGGACTTCAACAGTCATTGTCTGAATCCAGGGATTAGCCCAGTGTGAGAAATTTTATCCTCTGAAAGAAATATTTTTTGAAGAACATGATAGCTTCTAGCAGGAATTTGCAGCTAAATGTCTTTTGTGTTAAGCATATGTCACTATCACCCCTTTTACAGATGCTGGTGCATTTAGAAATATGGCATTAGTGAATAATACTGTAATAATAATGACAGTGATGTTCTTTCTGAGCAGAAGCAGGAAGCTTCCACGAAGGGACCATAGAAAATGAAGGAAGCATATGTGGCAGTGATTCTACTTTCTACAGACAGACTGAAGGTAATTCTGTTTGAAGTGGGTGGGTGTATGTATGTGTTTTATTATTAATTAATTGTTACAAATTGAGTTACCCGTAGATGGGCTTCCCCAGACAACCTGTTTATTGTGCATTTATCTTGATTTGCTTGCAGGGTATTTATACATCTTCCCATTAATCATTTGTTCATTCCACACTTTTCAGTGCATTTCTCTGTCACTTTCCTAATCACAAATATTCTTCTTTTAAAAAGTAATTTGTTGTGCTAGGTTGATAGAGTACTTTAATCCACTTTAATTGCACAGGTCTAAATTTTCTGTATGTGCTTGAATCCATTCCACAAAATAATGACAGTCTGGAGGCACCCATATTCTCGCTCCTTCTATTCACCTCTCCAGGGAAGCAAACAGGAGGTTTCTGAGAAATTGCAGAGTTTTGTGGTAGACTGGTGGCATGCCAGTGCCTTCCTCGCCAGCTCCCTATATATTACCACAAAGCTATGAAGTATTAATAAATTTATAACCTAACCTCATTACCTCGAATGTGTTTTTTCTCATGCAGAGAAATTGGTCAATTAGCTATACAAAAGTAAGGAACTACCTTGCTTGTGACAAACATTCCTTCAAAAATAGTCATTGGGTTATTCTCATTGATGGGTTCTCTATGTAACCATTTATTTATTTATGGATAGATGAATGAATATTTACTCTCCACTTTTCTGATTGGAAAGAACCAAGGCAACTTACAACAAAAAGAGAATATACATAGAGACAAATCACACAATAAAATCTTAATGAAAATAATCAGTGTGGTGTACTGGTTAGAGCAAATTTTGCCAACCTGGTGCTAGGGATGGGGGAGAAATTCGATTCAGTTCACATTTCAAGCCACATCCGCACTTTCTGAAACAATATGAGAACCAAAACTATCCAGATTCTCTAGCCAAACAATGTTTACAAAAATGCATATATTAGGCGGAAGTGCACATAAAATAATATATTAGTAAAAATAACATACAAAAATGCATTATATTAGGAGAAATTGTTTGCAAAAATGTGTACCTTAGTCAAAACTACATACAATAATGTGTGTGTTCGGAGAAATTTGCACTAAAATGCAGAAGAATTTTCATGAGAATTTCTTTTTAAGAAATTTGCAAATGGCTGCAGAAACATGGAGAAATGAATTTCAGACTGGAAAACGGAGAAACTGAGAGAAATGAAATCAACAGATCCTTTCATCCCTACCTGGTGCCTTCCAGATGTTTTGTACTACAACTAGTTGAGGCTGATGTGAGTTGTAATAAAAATCTGGATGGCAGCATTTGGTGAAGGCTGGGTTAGAGCATCAGACAAGTACTTGGGACACCCAGATTCAAATCCCTACTCACCTGTGAAGCTCTCTAGGTGACCTTGGATCAGTTGTGTGCTCTCAGCCTAACCTGTCTTGTCCAGCTGTTGCAAAGAGTAAAAGGTGAGGTTGAAAGAGAACTGCCTTGAGCTCCTTGGAGGAGAGGCAGAATATATATGAAACAAACAAACAAAAATAAACTTAAACAGCACAGAAGGATACTACAGCAGTAGGGATAAGAGAAACAGGAATAAAAACTAACCATCACCCCAAAATGCATTCCGAAACAAAACAGGTTAACAGGCCAAGAGTGAGGGGTCCAGTTGTACCTCCCGTAGGAGGAAGTTCCAAAGCCTGGGTGCAGTGGCAAAAAAGTCTTGTCTTGTGCATCTATCAAGGCTCATATGGGAGATGAGGACGATGCTTTTGCTCCATTGAGAGGTATAAATGTGCTCCTCTATCCCACACATGACTCCACTCCATTTTAGCCATTCTGCTGGCACATTTTCACTGGTGGAACAGCTGCACCAATGGAGTGTTCCACTGGCATAACTGAAGTGTTCTGTCTGCATATCTATTTGTCATGGCTGTAAGGGGGCTTCTGCCATATCCAATCAGCCAGCATAACTCAAGCATAGAATGACTCTTGTAATATATTACATACGAAGTATTTATTTGCCTTCCTTTGCGTCATGTGGAGCAACATGCCCTGCAAGTAAATTCTGCTTTCTGCCTCTGACACAATGCATTCTAGGTTGCATACACTGATCTTGTTCTGAAAGGGAAATGGTGAATGGTTGTGATTATTCTAGAAAGAGGGGGCTTATGGAAAACAGGGGTTCCCACCTCTTCCACAATGGTCTTCTCTGTTTCATAAATGCTAAACATACTGTGATGCATTCTTTGCCTAGGACACAGCATGACGGACACCCTTGCTGTGGCCTTACGTGTTGCAGAAGAAGCAATAGAAGAAGCTATTTCTAAGGCAGAGATGTATGGTGACAGCTTGGTAATTTTTTTAAAAATTACATTCATTATTTTGATAATGATCTTTTCTCTCTTTTATATAAAAAATAGCTCCTGCTCAATTAGCAGAAGCACTGTAGCAGGAGAGCACTCTGTTCTTCACCATCATATGTTATTTTATTGCATTATTTGAAAGCACAGCAATGTAGTTATATCCTCATTATTCCACTAAGAATGATTATAATAGCATACTTTTAAGTCTACGGAAAAAACGCCAAAGAAATGGTTTACCATGTACTGCACTGACTTCCCTGTCCAACACAAAACACTTCCCCTAGTGCCAGGCTGCCATCATAGGCAGCTGGGCCTGCAAGCCCTGGGCATGGGCAGTAGAGACATACTACTACTGGTAACATTTCCCACTCCTTGCTAGAGAGTTTGTGGCCGGCTGTACCAGTGGTGGCAGCATCCTACATCAGACCAAAGGGCTCTCTAGTCCTCTTTCCTACAATGGTTAGCCAGATATGTTTGGGAGATCCAGAGCAGGAAGGCAGTCTTTCTCTGCTACAGTCAGTCCCCTCCCTGTAACCTTTCAAGAGGCTAGTAAAACAAGTCCTCCTAGCCACACAGGCATTAATGAAAGGAGCAAAGTAAGAAGGACCATGGTGTTTTTGTGAGTTTTGGCAGCAGTTGTTGATTTTTTCTATCTACACGTTTTTAATGTTGATTTTCTAAGAGTTTATATAAGTAAAAGTGTAAATATTTATCTGTGCATGCCTTCTGTATAGGACAAACAGAATGAAGCTTGTTACTTACAGGACCATAGAGAGGAGCTTATAGAAGAACTTGCGACCGCTATCGTCCAGAAGGTATGACTCAAGAGGTTCACTGTTAGGTGAATTTACTACCAGGAATGATAATGTATAGAAACTTTTAAACAATAACTAGTATTTATGTAGCAACCAATGTCAATTTTTTTTAAAAAAAAACAATCCTAAGCATGGGAAGTGGTAGTTTTTATTGGGACAACAGTGAGTGACAAGATGAGGTTTCACATTTACCACCTCAGGCCCAATCCCCCCCCAAATCACCCTCCTCACTAAAGTTAGCTTGGGGGGGGATCCCATTGGCTTTTTTTTCTGAGGCTAACACTAGCTTGGAGACAATTTTCATTAGGATCCCAGTTGCAGAAGGAAGCATTAACTTCCACTCCCCACACACAGCAGTCCCAATGAAAATCATCCTCCCCCACCCACATAGTATTAAATGTTTGAAATTCCCTGGCATGGCTCTTGTCCATGCAGTCAATGTAATTTGAACTCCAATGATCCCAACAACAGCCCTGTAAGGTACATCAGCATTTTTATCCCCCGCTGCCAATGAGGGATGGGAACTGAATCTGAGCTATAGTGACTCACGTAAGGCCACCTAGTGACTTCATGGATGAGGCAGGAAATTTCAACCTCTGAGCTCTGTTCTGCGGACATCAGTTTAAATCACTGTTGCTTCTCTGTAATAAGCTTGACTTGAAGCTGTAAAAGTCAGGATATAAAAAATTCCGTGGCATCTCCATAGCTCACTCTCCTCTAATGGAAATAGTCTTTACATAGTAAACTACAGAGTAAATAATAGTCTGTATTCTGAACTTCACATAATTCAGAAGGAGGGTATGTTGTGCTATTTGTTGGGCACATAAGCCCCTCCCCCAGTCATTCTGTCCAGTAATGTGATGCTGGTGGTGGCTTTGGTTGGTGGGTTTTGCATAAGTGGGTGTATCTGTCTGATTACTTTTTCCCCTCTGAGCTCTGGTAGTAAACACTGTTTCCTCCCCCCCCCCTTGTTGTTTACATCAGGGACAACCAATTTGTTATTGTAGGATCTGTCTGTTCTCTAGAAAGGATTCTAAGTTAGGAGTATATTTTGCTCTGTTTCTCTAACCTCTTCATGGTCTGTTTGACTCTATACATGAAGTCAGTGCTGCATTGCAGTAAGGGCCTTGTAGCTGTGTAGAACAACATGTGCTTGGACTTATCCCTGCACTACACACAAAACCCAATGAGAAATGTAAGCATGGAGAGAGAAATCATAGAAGAACACTAGCTTTTAAAATTGCTTCTTTGCTGTCTTTCCTCGATAGCAGTTGTAGAACACTATAATATCTATTAAATTAAAATTATTATTATTATTTAAGCCATTTCTATACTGTTTAATATATATAAAAATCTCTAAGTGGTGTACAGAAGATAAAACAGCAGCAAATATTATAAAAATATACAATAAAACCACAATACAAATGCATACGTAATACAAATTAATAAATATTAAAACACTTGCCTTGCACTTCTTCACTCAACATCTCTCAACCTCCTGGCTCTCACCCAGGACTCCACCCATCCACCTTGGCTCTCACCCAGGGTCCAACACACACAAATCGCCCCCAAAGTCTCACAAGCTTCCCAGAGGATCCCAAAAATGGTGAACAGAGGGATGCAGGGGCAGCTGGAGGCCCGGGCTGCCCCTGCGCTGGAAGGCGCCATCAACAAGGACACCGTTCTTGCCGAGGCAGCGTAGGTAGAAGTGCAGGGCGTGGAAGGCGAGCTCCAGGTGGTGGCGCGAGATGAAGCTGGAGTGGACCATGTTGAAGTCCTGCAAGGAGCCTTGGCCCATCCTCACCAATGCCCACTGCATCACGAACTCCAGGTTGCAGCCTCGAGGACACGCCAGCACCGGAGGCAGCACTGACACCAGGCCCGAGGAGGGGGAGGAGGAGGCTGCTGACACGGACATATTCTATATTTCCTAACTCTTCCATCTCCATAATCTCGGGTTCACTAAGCTGCTGCTCCCTGGGCTTCTGCTGCTGCTGCTGCTGCTGATGATGATGATGATTCATGTCGGGCGGCTGCAGGAGCTTGGCTCAAGGGCCTGGGCCTTGAACGTGGGGAGCAGTGGTAGGACTGTGGTAGGACTACTGAGGCAGGGCCAGGGGAAAGTATTTAACAAAATGGTTACTGTGCTTACTGCCCTTCCTTATTTACATCATTCAAGAAACTTCAGTACCTATACAGTAGGGCCCCGCTTATATGGTGGGTTAGGGACCAGGCCCCCGCCGTAAAGCGGAAATCGCCATAAAGTGGAACCCATTGACTATAGTGGGTCACGTCGCGCAAAAATGACTCGAAAATGCTGAAAAACCGCAAAATCGGCTTTAAAATGGAGAATTTCCCCTGACTGAAAGCTGCCGCATCAGCGGAACGCCGGAAAGCAGAACGCCGGAAAGCGGGGCCCTACTGTACTACTTATATAAAATGCCTCCATTAAATCTGTTTCAGTGGCTAAGACTGCACAAACATTGTGTAAAATGAACACCTAACATTTTAGCCCTCTTCCTGCATTTCACATATGTCTCTGTATGTGCCTTGAGGTAAATTTCTAGTGCACGTGTCTTGCTATAATTCACTCTTGGGCTCTTTAGTGAATTCATTTCAGATAATAGTAGAAATGCATGCAAGCTGCCAAAATCAGCCTTTGAGGAACCAGAGAAAAAGAAGAGGCAATTCTAAGGCTTCTGTTTCACATCTTGATGACTCAGCCCTAAATCAGAGTGGTATAGCTCCCATGGTAATGCTTTAAATCAAATCCTCTCTCATTTCCTTTTCAATGTGCTACAGATTATAAGAAAGCAGAAGAGCAAGCTAGAGCAAGTGGAGGCTGGTTTTGAATGGCCACGATCCAAGAGCAGCAGTGGCCTGACATCTGTTACTGCCTTGGATCAGAGTATGCTGACTTTCCCAGGGAGTTGCAGGGGATCGTACACATTATGGGTGAGCTACCAAATCCGACCCATTACACTCTTCTCAGCTACTTGAAAACTGACACGTAGGAACAAAGAAGATGAATGCATGTTGGAATGTTAAATAGTATAAATATAGGAAACTGGCACCAGAACTCAAAGTGCTGTTTTGTACAAAGGGTAGGGAACTGTGTCCTGATTCTGTTCATAAAGCAAGAGTCAAAGCACTGGAAACAACAGAATTGGACAGGAGTACTTAATGGCGAGGAAAGCCAAGCAGCAGTAGTGGCCTTTGTGTTCATAGCTGAGGATAGAGATTTTTACTGGCAACAAGCCTAAATTTGGCTTTGAGGAAAGCGAGGCTTAGTGTAAACTACTGCTACTCTGAGAGCTGATGTGGTGTTATTGAGTTGTTGCACTCTCTTTTCTCAGATTTTAATGTGTTAACTCAACATTCAATTTAAAATGCTGGCTCTTAAAATTGCTTCTTTGTTCTCTTTCCCTGGGTAAATTTAACAGTCATGGAGCACTACTTATACATCATGTTATATTCAAGACTGTTCCCACATCCCTTGGGTTATTTTCTCAGCATAAAGTCTTTATAGCGTGCTAGACAGTTATGGAAGATCTGACAAACGATAGTAAAGTGTGATGCAGGATTGGGGAGGAAAAAACAAAAGAAGTCTACATCGTGTCTTTTATGGTATATTTTATGTTGATAAAAAATAATCCTTCAAACTGACATGTTCAAAGCAGTTAACCCTTTCTTCACCAATGTGCGAGTGGGTCTCATAAACTTATACAGCACTGTCACAAAACATGATGTCATATAGTTATTTTAATGACATTACATTGATGTCATGGCAGATCATTGTTTAGATTCTTTTGAACATAACAGGACCAAAGTAGAACTGTTCTGATGATTTCAGAGTTCTTGGCCATTCATAGCAGAGAGGGGTATGATCTCTCCTGGGAAATCTCTCCTGGAAAAATTTCTCCTGGAAAATGAGAAGAGGTTGGGAACATAGGATGCTGCCTTACTGAATCAAGACCATTGACCTATCTAGCTCAGTATTGTCTACATTGACTGGCAGTAGCTCTCCAGGATTTCACACAGGGGTCTCTCTCAGCCCTACCTGGAGATGCCAGGAATTGAACCTGGGACCTTCTGCATGCAAGGCAAACGGTCTACTACTACTAAGCTACAGCCCTTTGAAGAATTTTGGTGAAATGTTCATATCATGAGCTTGGAGAGGGGGCAGTGTTGGATGTTTATTGTAGCAATTAATATTATGAGGTGACTGAGAGTTGTGAATGTTCTTTCTTTTAACTTTTTATAAAATTATCATAAGAACGTTAGAAGAGTCCTGCTGTATCAGGCCAATGGCTCATCTAGTCCAGCATCCCCTTCTCACAGTGGCCAACCAGATGCCTTTGGGAAGCCTACAAGTAGTACCTGAGCACAACAGCACTGTTCCCAGTGAAAGATCCTCAGCATTTACATCTACTGATGTATATAGGACTTATTACTACACATTTTACAGAACCCTATTCTGTGCACACATGTAACGGATGGCTTATTCCATTTGTGTAGGACACTACAGTAGGGCCCCGCTTTACAGCGCTTCGCTTTACAGTGTTCCGCTAATACAGCGGTTGTGAATTGAGAAAGGCCCCACTTTACAGCGCTTGTTCCGCTTTTACGGCGGTTTTTTGCCGCCGGGTGCCATTTTGGTCAATGTAAGTCAATGGGATCCACTTTACAGCAGTTTTTGCTTTACAGCGGGGGTCTGGAACTTAACCCGCTGTATGAGCGGGGCCCTACTGTATTGTTTGGTACTCCATGATATAAATAACAGAAATAGGATAAGCAAGGAATATATGGGAACACATTTATTTACGGGAACTTAACAGTTGGAAAACATTTGGTTTGTTATTTCATCATATGACTGAACACATGATTCTATTATGTTGTATATTAGTAGTTCTTATCTTACCATTTAATAGGACATTGAAGTAACAGAAACCTTTGTTTACATTACATCTGGTTTGAAACAAACCAACTAAGCAGAAGTTATGGTCTTTATTAGAATCCATATTACAGATGCCTCTTAAGGAAAATAGAGACATCCATTAGATTAGGTGAAGAATATGGAAAAAGAAAGTTTTTTTCTTATGTTTGGCTATTTAAAAGGAAATGCTGGTGAAAATTAAACTTTTGCCCTACTATTTGTCAGGCAAGCCTTCTACCAAAGTAAGAGAGAGACTGGATAATCTATGCACAGCAATGAACACAGTCGGGTTGGTTTGGTTTTTCTCCATATTGCATTTTAGCACATTGATTTCCATAGATATTGGTCAGGATCCAAAGAGCCTTATACATATACACCATGAACAGCAGTTTCCCATGACAAAGCACTTCTGAAACCTAGCAGAGTTTTAAAAACAGATTGTGATATGTCATGGAGCGGGAAGAGAGACAAAAATCCCACTTAAGCATGTCTTTTGGATCCTGACATTTAACTTCTTTGGAGTCAACTTGGCATTACTGGGCCCAGGATGGCACTTACATTTTGCAGTAAGGTATGGTGTTTGAACCGCAGCATGCCTTCTTTGTAAATAGTTTTTTAAAATCATTATTTATTTTGTATAGCCCTCTGGTGAACACATTAGGCTATTTAGCCACAGAAGAGAGCAAGTTGCTTTCAATTTAATAAATGGTATTGTGCATGTACAGGCTTAGATTAAACACCACAATTAATGGAAGGCTGGAAGGTTGTGGAATGGCAAGAAGATGGCAGAGAAAATCAATGATCAACGGGAAAAGCCTTCATCTTCATAGGCCAAAAAAAGAAACCAGGCATGTTGTCAATTTCTCTTATTCAAGCTTCAGTATGTATTCATTAGTTTTATTTCTGAGAAACAATATATTATCTGAACTCACTGTCAGAGATCTTAAAACTTTTAAGGCTTAATTGAAAATCTGTGATACCCAGAGTCTGCTTTATTGAGGTATTTAGCAATCTATTTTTAGTTCTCTGTGTTTGTGTGGCTATGCTCATAAAACTATATAACAACTGAAGCCCGTGGGCTTTTTCTGTCAAAGACGTATTTGAGCAGGGTATGCTGTGATTATCTGTGATGGGTGCTGTTCTGAATGCAACACATCAGGAAGAGACAAGAATGGAAACAAGGGCTTTTTAAAAGCACTACTGAGGACAGCAAGTGAGGGAATAAAAGCAAATGTAGTATTGTTAACAAGTGAATTGCTAATTTGAAGGATGCATAAAGCTAATGTGTGATATTTAAGTTTCACAGGCACATAAGGTCTAATTCTCACCTGCTTCTAAAGGACTAGACAGATGGTGTACACTTCTTTCTATTAATATGGAATGCTTTGATCACGTTAATTGAGATCAAGCAATCTTAATATCTGGCTTGCTAGCCATGGAGCATCAGATTCCTTCAGATTCACTGGCTCAAGCATTACTCCAAATCTTAATTGCCCCATTTACCATTGCACACACAGTTCTTCACTGTTTTGCAAAGCCTAACTAATCATCTTTAAGAAGCACTTAGCAGTCTTCAGTTGAGAGAGGCTATGTATGTAAGTATAAAATGTTATACACTATTCACACTGAGAGGTCAATCCTCCTCAGAATTCTCTGCCAATGCAAGTGTCAAATATTGTCCTGCCCGAACACCCTGAAGTCAGTCACAAACAAGGAACTGTTCTTTTTTTTAATAGGTTTATTGAGAGAGTTCTGTTCAGAGCGCTTAATGAATCAGCTTACAGGTTACACAGGGTTCAGCATCATTACTAGGCTTGGCTAGACACAACTACACTGCATTAAGAAGTTGTTGCAGCAACTAGTCTTGCCCCCTCACCTGGTTTAAGTAAGGTTGGGCAGGCACCTTACTTGTGTGAACTGAGTGTCACTGCTGGGAGCATGCGAGCGCCCAACAGCTCTGCCTCAGGGGAGCTTTTGGCGCACATCGTTCTTGCTGGTACTGGTGCCTCTGTGAGTGAGGTAAGGGCGGCCGCTCTGCCTCAGCACAACCCTCCTCGTCAGAGGGAGGCACGATGTACTGGGGAGGAAACAGTGGGCATGGGTAGAGGAGAGCTTCAGGCAGGATGTCAACCTAGGCTTGGCCTCCTCATGGGGAACCAGGGCTTCATGAGTGGAACAGTCACTGTCCAGAGCAATAGAGTTCTCAGAGTTTTGCACGCCTGACAACTCAACATGGGAAGCATCAGTCCAAAAGTCTTCCTCCTCCTCTGCCATCTTGCTGCCCCAACCCCATTCTGCCAGTACCATGACAAATATGCTCTTCAGAATTGGAAAACATCTCAGTAAGCCTGCATTTAATTCTACCTTTATTTATTTATTTATTTATTTATTTATTTATTTATCTCTCTCCCACCCTTCCTCTCAAAAGGAGCTCAGGGCAGCAAACAAAAACACTAAAAGCACTTTAAAAATCTTAAACAAAAGACTTTAAAATATATTAAAACAAAACATCTTTAAAACATCTTTAAAAGACAATTTTAAAAAATCTTAAAAAGTAATTCCAGCACAGACACAGACTGGGATAAGGTCTCTACTGAAAAGGCTTGTTGAAAGAGGAAGGTCTTCAATAGGCACTGAAAAGATAACAGATGTCTAATATTTAAGAGGGAATTCCAAAGTGTCAGTGCCAACAATCCACAACTGAGCTCAGCCAAACTACTTGGTTTTAAGCTGATTAATGTAGGCTTATATACAGTATCAGCTTAAGTTGACTGCAGGGCACTCTGAATCACTACAGTATATGGGTTTATTGGGGGTTAGATTTAAAATTAAGCAAAGAAGCATTTTCAGGTTGAAGTTGTAATGCCATTTCTATGAAAGAACATTGTGGAGAAGAACTGGTCTACCTGCATTTGAAAACAGTACTTGGCAGACACCAGAACTCAAGCAGAAGCAATGTATTTGTTTCACACATTTATTTTCAATTGGTAGTATACCATTAGATTGTTTTCATGAATAATTTTTAGTTTGCAAATAAGTACATGTTGAGTTCATTACAAGAACATTATTAGTATTTGATGCTCAAGCTATATTCATTAGCTGTGACTTCACACAGAGGCTCCAGTACTTCAAACAACCCTGGCATTGCGCATTGACTTAGCATAAGAAATTCTGTTGAGTAATAGGTTCATTTACATTAATGGCTATGTTAGTGCCATAGACTATGGAAGTGAAACAAATATTCTAAATAAAGCTTGAAACTTCAATAATATTTCATATTACATATTCAATAAACTTCAGAATATGCACAGCATGAATTTATTTATTTTTATTTATTATTCGATTTATATCCCGCCCTTCCTCCCAGCAGGAGCCCAGGGCCGCAAATGTGAATTCAAATGTGAATATTTGTAAATAGAAATGGAAAGTAGTATTTCAGTTTAATGTTCACACTTTAAAACATGATGAGTTTCAGCCTTGCTTGGCTTCCATGGAATCAGATTTGAACCAATGAGATTTAAAAGGGATATAGGATGTCATACCAATGTATCAAAATATATTTGTTATTTGTTTAGGTGAGTTCATACCTCATCTTCTATTGCAGTACAACAATCTAAGCTATGAACTTTTAAAACAATCTAATTACACTAATGCCAAACATTGCTACCAAAGAGTTTGCAGATACAGAAAAAAATGAGAAACAATATGCTCTAGGATAGAATGCTAAATTTCTGCCTGGGAATTGGCCTTTAAATCTCTGCTCTTCTGTGGACTCTTCATATCTTAACATTTTCCTTGTTGAAAAAGAATATATTTTGAAATATTTGGATGATGGCCTAAATAGTCTGCTGGCTGCAGGCACATAGATCAGGTAGAAGTTGCATGTACAAGCAGCCCCATCCATATACTGTGCATTGTCCCAACAAATGCTTTTATTAACAGGAAGATTAATTCATGGGTGAAGAATCTAAATGACTTCAATGGGCTTGGGCTCAAGTTACAGGAAACCAAATTTCGGCTGATCATCAGGAAAAACTTGCTAGAGCAGTATTACAGTAAAACCAATTTCCTAGGGAGGTGTGGGCTCTCCAACTCTGAAGGCATTCAAGAGGCAGCTGGACAGCCATCTGTGGAGTATGCCTTAAGATGGACTCCTGCATTGAGCAGAGGGTTGGTCTCGATGGCCTTACAGGCCCAACGTTGCTGTGCTATGATTCTGATTTCCCCTGCCTTCCTCAAAGAAAGAGTTATTACTGCAGGTTTGTGGGTTATGTTTACAGGGGCTGGATCCAGTCTAAGGTCGCAATCCAGTACACACTTACCTGGGAGTAAGTCCCATTGAACCCAATGGCGCTTACTTCTGAGTAGATATGTGTTGGACTGCAGCCTAAGTTAGCTGAACTTAAGTCTCATTAAAGTCAACTATGTAAAGTCCCATTTATTTCAGTGGGAGCTCAATCAGTCTGGATCCAACTAACTTAGTCTGGATCCAACTCAAGAGTATTTATTCAAGCTGGGAGGACTCACAGTTCTTACATTTAACAGTAGTGTCCAGTATTTAACAGTAAAACAGGGAACAAAGTACAATTTTTTTCATAAGTCTTGATTATAAGAAATTAGATATGCATAACATTGATGTTCAGCCCTAATAGCACTGTGTTGGGCTTGTGTCATTTTTTTATACAACCTTTTGTTTCTTCCAGTAGTTACATCCATTTGGAATGTTTTGTTCCTGTTTAATGAGCTAAAATTATATTGCCTGATTACATTGTTAGAATTCATATTGAATCAGGACTGAGAAACATTCATTGCAGGGGGACCCAGTGTGATATCCTCCAGATGTTGTTGGACTACAGCTTCCATCCACCCCATCCAGTGTGGCTAATGGTCAGGTACGATCAGAGTTATAGTTCAACATCTCAAGGGTACCATGTTGTCAATTCCTGATTTATTGCTTCTAAAAATATGGTACAAATGCCTGAAAGTGTCCTTCAAGGTTCATTTTCAGTACCAACATTTCTACAGTCCCTTGGGCCTAGGATAGTCCTTCTCAGAGTGAGAGGAACAAAGGCAACAGTCCAGACCCCAGTTTCTCATTAGGGGGCAGTGATGCTATTGGCACTTTTCTAATGGAGATGTGTTGTAGCCCAGGGCAAAGATCCAGACACTTCTACATCAGCAGAACAGTCCTGTGACTCTGCGAATGGGACAGAACCTTTCCTTGGGCCATCTCGGAAAGCACTCACTAAGCAATTTTTCTGCCAGAGATGTCAACTTGTGAAAAGGAGAAAGAACCTCAAGGGATCATGATACTTCTATCCATTGCTCTCATGGAGGTTTCCTTGCCTACATCTTCAGACTAATGACTCCTCCCCAGAACCATTTGCAGCTCTGGAGATCAGCAGAGGGGTCCCTTTTAGTACTTCCACCACCCTCAGAAGCTCAAGGTGATGGCCCGGAAGATGGCATTCTCTGTGGTGGCCCCTAAGTTGTGGAATATCTGGCAACCTCACTGTACAGCTTTAGGTGAATACTAAAGATGCATCTCTGTACCATGGCCTTTGACACCTGAGACATATATTTTTAGAACCCACCCTATTTTGTGACTCTGGTTCTTTTTCATTGTTTTTAACACAGTATTTTAAGGTTGTTGTAACCTGCCCTGGAACCTCTAGGTGTGAAGGGCAATCAATCAATCAATAATACTTTCACAACTGCACCAGTCCAAAAGGACAGCAAACTTACAGCACTACCAGAGCATAAATTGCAGGAACAGAGCATGAACCCATTAACTGGGAATAAAGCTCTTCAGGGGCATGGGTTCTAGGGGGACACATCCCCTTGCAGGACTATTTCAGCCCTCAGTACACTTCAGACAACATTTGGAGCAACATGCCAAGTTATTAGCTCCCAGACTGAGGACATGCTGGTTAACCTAGTCCTGTGTAAAGCTCTCAGAGTGTGCTGACCAAGGTTTTGATTTCCATTGCCTATTCTCTATCTTTTGCCTGTCTATCTCCCAAGCCATACAGTCTATCCTCTGCTGGTACTACAGGTGCTATGCAATCTTACCCTGCCATTTTTGGGAAGTAGTACTGATGTGGGTACCAGATGTGAAAAGGAAAGGATTATGGGAGATGAGAGAAGTGCTGCCTTAGTTTTGAATTCACTTGCTCAAAGCCATAGCAAGGCCTTTAATTATTTGTGTGAAAGGAGACACATACAGTGGCAAAATTCCATTCAATCCGCGTTTTAATGTGAAGCTACCTAACTTGTACTTCCTCAAATTATAGGCAGACTGTAATGCATCTATCCTTCAAAATTTGCACTTCTTTGAATTTTGCAATGCAGTTCTCCAACCAAAAGAATGTGTAGGGGGAAAAGCATATATTAGAGGAATATGCATAAAAATGCATATATTAGTGAAAATAACAAAAATGCATTATCTCAGAAATTGCTTGCAAAAGTGTGTTTTAGGGGAAATAATAGAATACAGTGCCTTGCAAAAGTAGTCAGATTCCTGACCAATGCTCTTGTATTAGTGAATTACAAATGGTGCATTGTAATTTCATTCTGTATATTTTATTTTGAAACATTGAAACTCAAAATCAATTATTGTAAGATGACATTGGTTTTATGTTGGGAAATGTTTGTAAGAAACATAAAAAACTGAAACATGTTGCTTGCATTTAGTATTCAACCCCTCTGCTGTGGAAGCTCCCAGTTTACACAGATGAAAGAAATTGCCCTATCGAGGACACAATTGCCTTACCATTGGCCTCCACCTATGAACCATTAAAGTTGCTGTCACACTGTCAGGATAAAACCTCCACTGTTGAAGGATCATTGGTCAGGTTGTGGAGCTGAAGGGAAATTGTTTTAATAGTGCTTTCTTTGCTGAGGGAAGACAGAAACCTGCTTGCTATAACTGAAGCTTTATTAAGAGAATGCTTACAAGATCTACCATGCTTGCTCAGGCTCCTCCCACCTGATCTTTACACTAGAGCGCAGCCTCCAGATCTCCATGGCAGTTTCTTTTTTTTTTTTACAATAATTTTTATTCAAATTTTCATAAAACATACAAAACAAAATCATAAAACATTCAAAGACAAAAAACAAAACAAAACAAAAATGATTAAACAAAAAAATAAAATGTTGACTTCCCATTTGTCGCAGATCAAATCAGTTATAGGTCTACAATATATAACAATCCTGTCTCTTAAATTATATTATAAAATCACTTTCCTCCAGTAGTTATCTTAATTAATCATCAAATCTCATAAACATTACTTTATTCTTTCCACAAAAAGTCAAAGAGAGGTTTCAATTCTTTAAGAAATATATCTATCAATTTTTCTCCAAATAAACATGTCGATTAATCCATCTCGTTAATAATAATAGTAATCTTATTGTCATAACCATAGTCCAAATAAACATATCGATTAATCCATCTCATCAAAATCTGTTAGGTCCAATAATTTCAATAGCCATTATTCCATTATCCCTATTAATTCCATCTTCCATCTTCAATAGTCCTGTTAAGTCCAGTAATTTCAGTGTCCAATCTTCCATTATCAGTATTCCATAATAATCTTGCTGTCATAGCCATAGTCATATAATAAGAGTCTGATGGGAATTTCCTCTATCCCAAATATTTTCTTGCCATCAATTCTGAATAAGTTGCTGAAATATTGTTGTAAAGTCATATCTCTGTTCTTCTTTTTTACAAAATGCACTGGCTCATCTCTTGAGAGTTTTTCCATTGTCACATGGCTGCTGTTAATTCCATAGATTTTCTCTATATCAAGCTCCATCACGTCATTCCAGTCCAGAAGATTATCCAAGCCATTGATAACTTTATCTCTAATATCTTCATTAATTTCTTCAGAGATAACGTTAAATTCCAAACAGTAGATTTTATTTCTAATATCCATAAACTCCAGATCTTTTTCCAATTCCACATTTGTTCCAATCTCCAGGGCTTGTATCTTCCCTTTATTTTTTCTTTTCTCATCTCTGATCTCCTTCTCCTCTCTCACAGGATCCCCTATTTCTTTAAGCTCCTGCGTCATTTTGCTCAGTTCAATTTTCAACTCCTTACTGCCCTGTCGCAGGGTTTGTTTCGTTATCTCAATCTCATGCATTATTTTCTGAAACATAATTACTTCCAGATTCTCAGCCACTTTCTTGATTGCCATTTTTTAAAACCACGAAAACAAAGCAAAACAAAAATAAAGAAGAACCACTTCTTATTTCAGCAACAATTGGGTTAATATTCCAGGCTTGATGACATCACAGTATAAACAGAGCAGCCTGCCTTATCTCTCTATGTTCAAGAATACAAAACAAATTTAGTTCCCAGCATCAAAACAGTTAGCGGCGTCGTGAAGAAGCAGATTCGTCAAAATAAAATAGACCAAAAAGAGAATAGTCCCAGACAATATAATGTTCCTCGGAATAGAAATCCCTCTTCTGTGTATATCTTTAGAATGCACTTCCAGGACAGCTTTTGGCAATAGAAACAGAGATAAGCTGTTAATTTCGTGAATAACAGAGAAGAGTTATAGCTCACCCAGAAGCTCTTTAAAGCTGATTAAATTGACAAATCTCTTTTTGCTGCAACAATTTAAACCAAGTAAAAAAAATAATAGAAAGAAGGGTGCTTGCCTGTTAGTCTGTTTTCTCTTTGAAGAAAAGATAAACGTATCGCATTAAACAGATAGAGCTTGTTCGGAAGTCCGTCCGGCATTGCTGGCTGGACCTTTTCTCATAAATTAATGAAATCCAGTCCTCCCAACAAAAACAGGCTTTTGAGGTTGATCTCTACGTTTCTCCCTGCCCGGGAGAAATTTCATCAGTCAAAATAAAAATGTTCTGACTGATTTATATCTGAATAAGCTTCTTTTGAGGTGGGAGCCCGTCTCAAAAGCAGGCACAAGCGAAGTCACCCTTCCCGGAAGTCCCATGGCAGTTTCCATGCAGTTCCCTCTGCTGCATGGAACTGCTACCTATTATAACATCCCCAATGTCATATTTGTTATAAGAACATACAAACAACATAAGTATAACTTCTCGAACTAAACAATTAACGTGAAAGTAGTGCTGGTTCTGAATGACTGATAATTAAACTGCCTATCAGTCATCTAATACAAAATCTGTGTATCGTTTAGGTGGTTTGATATGATTGTGGGTACATGGGCTCTTGACATGGTCACTGTTCGGTGTTGGTGATACAGTCACATGTGTCTCTTTATTTTGTGGTTCAAGGCCTGGAGTATGGTGTGCATCTTCATGAGTGCATAGAATGATGGAATTATCCTGTATATCATCATCCACCACATCTGAGGTGTCTTTAAGTCCCTGAGGACTCATTAGG
The DNA here is from genome assembly GCF_030035675.1 of Rhineura floridana. Classification (NCBI taxonomy): domain Eukaryota; kingdom Metazoa; phylum Chordata; class Lepidosauria; order Squamata; family Rhineuridae; genus Rhineura; species Rhineura floridana. The sequence goes on from NC_084489.1 coordinate 18,985,051, forward strand.
CGAATGAACTTACAATTCCGTCGATATGAGCGCCCACTGACTTCAACAATATAAGTATCGGGATTTATTTGTCCCATGCATGTTCCTTTCATCCAAGGACATGTCTTGTCTTGAGGAAATAATTGGACATGTACAGAATCTCCAGTGTGCAGAGATGGTAGCTCTTTTGAATCCCTGTCATAATAGCTTTTAGTTTCATTGCGTTTGTATTGCAGGTGATCTGTGACTTTCATTGCAATTTTGGATTTCAATAATGCAAGAGCTGTAGGTAGAAAGGATTGTGTGCATCTGGACATAAGTCTTTGCACTGGGCTGCTATTCATGCCAGCAGTTGGAGTATTTTTCCACTTCAGGATAGCTTGCCATATGTTTTCTTTATTTCTTGCTGTTTTCTTTAATAGAGTTTTTGCCATTTTGACAGCTGATTCAGTTTTGCCATTAGACTGACTGTTGTAGGGAGATGATATTATGTGGTGAAATTCCCAGTCTTTTGAAAATGTGGCAAATTCTTTGGAAGTGAACTGTGGTCCACCATCTGAAGTCACACAGTCAGGTATGCCAAGTCTGCTGAAGTGGTTCATGATGCTTTCTATTACAGTTGCTGATGTCATATCTGGCAGTTTATCCATTTCCCAGAAGTCTGAATAGTAGTCTACCAGAATGAGATAATTGCTGCCATTTTCTGTGAAAAGGTCCATCCCTACCTTACTCCATGGTCTGTTAGGAATGCCGTGTATCACCAATGGTACTTTTTGCTGACTGGCTTGGAACCCAGCACACACATCACAGTTGCGTACAAGGTCTCTGATGTCATTAGTAATGTTTGGCCAGTATACCACATCTCTAGCTTTCCGCAAACATGCTTCTATTCCAGAATGACTGCAATGTATTCTTGATAATATGTCTTTTCTCATGGCCTTTGGAATGAGTATTTGGTGTCCTTTTAATATGATGCCATCTTGGACACTTAATTCATCACGATAGTTCCAGTATTCTTGAGTAGACACTGGAGCTTTGTCCCGGGTGTATGGCCAACCTGCTAAAACAACAGAGATCAATACTTGCAGCTCTTTGTCCTGTAAAGTATGCTCCTGGACTCTTTGAAGTCCTTAATGTGAGATGGGTGTATAAACAGCTTGATTAATGCTTTCTAGTTCCTTTTGTCTGGCTTTCAAGGGAATTGAGTATCTCATAATCTTGCTTGTCAATGTGCCTGTCATGTGGCAAGGGTGCTCTGGATAGGAGATCTGCTATATACATCTCAACTCCTTTTTTATATTGTACCTTCAAGGGATAGCATTGGAGGCGTTTTGGAGCTGATAGCAATGACTTCTTAAAAATAACTTCTAGAGGCTTATGATCGCTGTCAACCTTAATGCATTTCTGACCTCGTATATATTGGTCAAATTTTTCTCAAGCAAATACTATTGCTAAGCATTCTTTTTCCATTTTCACATAATGCCGTTCAGTCTGTGATAAAGACCTTGATGCAAAAACAACTGGCTGTCCTTTTTGCAAAAGTATAGCACCCAGGCCGGTTTCACTGGTGTCACATTGGATGGTGACATCTTCATTCATGTCATAATACTTCAACACGGGATGTCTAGTAACCAAGTCTTTGATCTGTTGGAGGGCTGCATCACCCAAGTTGCACCCATGTCCAATAGTCATCTGAGAGGCTCAAAAACATCAGAAAGGCAAGGAAGAAATTTTGTCAGATAATTAACAAATCCCAGTAACTGCTGAAGAGATTTGGTATTGGATGGCTTAGGCATCTGCTGGATAGCTCTCACCTTTTCTGGATCTGGTTGTAAGCCTTGCAATGTTAGGAGGTGTCCCGCTGTCAGTCATAGCCTCATCTTATTTTTATTGAGTTTCAGATTGACTTTTCTTTCCCTTTCCAGGAGAGAGATGAGGTTGCGATCATGGTCAGCTATGGCATTCTCCATTGAATCTCAACAGCCATACATCAAAATGTCATCTGCAATTACACTGATTCCTTTGAGACCTGCCAATGCATCTTGTTGGCGGCACTGATACTCTTCTGCTGCTGGTTTTATTCTAAAGGGCATTCTCAGCCACCTATAACGTCCTTCTGGGGTCCAAAATGTAGTAAGGTGGCTGCTTTCTTCATCTAATAAAATTTGCCAATACCCATCCTTTGCATCTAAGACAGAGAATATTTTTGCCTTGGCAAGGTCTGGTAAGATTTCTTCTATGGTGGGCATCTGGTAGTGAGCTCATAATAATGCCTTGTTTAAATTACTTGGATCTATACAGATGCGAAGTTTACCAAGTTTCTCTATGGCTACCATGCTGCTTATCCACTTGGTAGGTTCTGTCACTTTGACAATTATTCCATCTTTTTCCATTTGCCTTATTGCAGTTATGATTTTTTCTTTTAATGTGACAGGGACTCTACATGGCATATGTTGCACTGGTTGCACAGTGTCATCCACTTTGAAATGTAAGGTGCCTGGAAGACAGCCAAGTCCCTCAAAGACATCATGGTAATTTGTAAGAATTTGTGCCTTTGCTATGCCACCTTGTACTTGTCCCATAGCCAAGGTACTGTTGGCTTCAAGTCTGAGTGTATGGATGTCTTGTGTAGTATTTAATGTTACCAGTTTCATACGTTCACTAGTGCTTGCTGGTAGGAAGGGCTTTTGCCTGGAATTCACAATCTGGAATTCTAGCTGATATCTTTTTCCTTGATATTCTGCCTGCAGCACACATTGACCTAGTGGTGTGAGAATTGTGCCATCATGTAGCTTAGTTTTGCATGGTGATAGCTTTGCCTCTCCATCTTGCATAATATTAAGATAATCTCTTGTAACCCATTACATTTACAGATGCACCACTGTCTATTTGACATTCAGTGTCTTGCTTGAGCCAGGACTGCAAAGTTTCTGGGCAAGGTGCTAATACAAGTTTGACAAACCACTTTTTTGTCTTAGTATGCACTGTTTTGATGTCATGCATGTAGGAAATAGCACCGTCTGACTTACTGTATACATCATCATTGCCTATCTGTTTCACATGCTGTGCAGATTTTTTCTGTTTAGATTGTTTGCAAACTCTTGCATAATGATTTCTTTTACCACAGCTTCTGCAAATAGTTCCAAATGCTGGGCATTTGCCAGGATCATGAATTTTGCCACAGTATCCACAACTCTCACTTTGAAATCTTCTGGGCTCAGCACTATTTTGGCATGATCGCATATGCATGTTAGAATGTTTATTTTTGCTGATATAATGCATGCTATCAGCTTCTGCAGGGTGCATTTCTTGCATTTGCACAGGGGTTTGTTCACTGGCCTTGCATGTGTCTATGGCTTCCTGTAGAGTCAAGGCAGGCCTTCTGCGCATTCTCATCTGTGCTCCCTTGTCCTTAATGCCTATAACCAATCTGTCTCTAATCAATTCTTCTTTCAAAGTGCTATATGCACATGAATCTGCCTTTTTGCGTAATTTAGTAACATACTGATCTGTAGTTTCATCAGGTTCTTGGGCACATTTGTTAAAGAGATATCGTTCATATATAACATTTCTAGTAGGTTCAAAATGCCTTTGAAGCCCTTCTAGCAATTTGCAAGGATCTTGTCTGTCTGCTGCTGTAATATCAAGGTGCTGCTGGAGCAAATGACATTCTTTCCCATCACTGATAGCAGTGTTGCAACCCTAATCTTTTTTATCTTTGCCATCCAATCCTGTTGCTATTTCATAATTTTCCCACTGTGCTTTGAAAAACATCCAGTTATTAAAAATATCAACTGACTGGGGGGGAGGGAGGGACAGCTGGAGTGGGCAAGGAATGAGGAAGAAGGAAGAGGGGAGGGGAGGAGGAAGGGAGGGGAGAGGAGAAGGGAAGGAGGGGAAAGCCAGGTTTGATCATCTGCATGCTTATTGAGTTCAATGGTATTTACTCCCGTGCAATCATGCTTAAGATAGGTAAAACTGACCATGGGGAGGAGGGGATTGGAGGGGGAGGGGAGGGGAGGGGAGGAAAGGGGCAAAAGGGAGGGGATAGGAGGAAGGGCAAGGTTGACCAGTTGCATACCTTTTGAGTTCAATGGGATTTATTTCTCTGCAATCATGTTTGAAAATGGAAATAGACTGCCTTCAAGTCTATCCCGACTTATGGCAACCCTATGAATAGGGTTTTCATGGTAAACGGTATTCTGAGGTGGTTTTACCATTGCCTTCCTCTGATAATGAGAGGCAGTGACTGGGCCAAGGTCACCCAATGAGCTCATGGCTGTGTGGGGATTCAAACCCTGGTCTCCCAGGTCGTAGTCCAACACTGACCTGGGAGAGGGGCAGGGAGGGTAGGAAGAGGGGGAGATGAGGAGATTGGGTGGGTGGGCACTGGGCAGAGGGGAAGCCCCTTTCCTTTCCAAAAGGAAAACATTGTGAACAGTATCATTGCTTTTCAGCTTTTCCCTCACCTTTTTATTCTACAGCAGGCACATGTAGCCTCCCACCCAAATTTAAACCAAAGCTGCCCCTGGCCACATCCACACCAGACCTTTATTTCACTTTGGACAGTCATGGCTTCTCTCAAAGAATCCTGGGAAGTGTAGTTAGTGAAGGGTGCTCAGAGTTGCTTGAAGATGCCCTGTTCCCTCACAGAGCTTCAGTCAGAGCAGCTGACTGTTAAACCAGTCTGGCCACTGCAGCTCTGCCGGGGAAAAAGAGTCTCCTCTCAGCACCCTTCACAAACTACATTTCCCAGGATTCTCTGGGGGAAGCCATGACTGTCTCACATGAAATCAAAGTCTGGTGTGGGTGTGACTCCCTAATTAGGCAAGCCAAGCAGCTGTGAGTCTGGCTTTTAGAACACTGACAGTTGGTTCTTACTGAGCATGCCCAGCATTATCATTCACTTCAATGCAAAAATTATTAAATTAATTAAAAATCCGCCAGCCATTTTTGTAACTTTTAAACTGCAGAAATTGAAGTATGGGGCAAGGTCAGTAACAGGATTATGAACATTGCTGATTTTTAATGAATCTCAACAGATTATGAGAACTCTGACAGAAAAAAAGTCCAAAAAGGGTCTGGTTTTTCTCTGTCGCTTTATACACTTTGAACTCTCGATTCTCTCTGACTGTTTTGTATATCACCATGAAAATTTAGAGGGTTGTTAAGCAAGCATTTCTGAGTTCAGTACTATAAGTTTTGTAAGGTTTTGTTTTGAAATGAGCTTATGGGAAGCATCGAAATGGGAAGGAGGATATTTTCAATTTAACATTGCGGAATGTGAAAAATCCACACTGGCTATAATATACAGCCACTCTTGTGGCTGCATAATACAGAACAAAATTACAATGTACCATTTGTAATATGAGAGCATTGGTCAGGGATTTGACTAATTTTGCAAGGCACTGTATGTGTATATTTGGAGAAGTGTGTACTAAAATACTGAAGGATTTTCATAAACTTTTTTTTAAATGCAAACATGCAGAAATGTAGGGAACTGAACTTAAGATTGAAGAAATGGGGGACGGAGAAACCACAACTGACAAATTTGTCCATCCTTAGTGCCAGTGAAATGCAGAAATGACTGCATGTGACTACCTAGTTCTCACAAGTAGGGGTGTAGTCATCCAGGGGGTCTTAGACCCTTTCCTTTTTTTGGAGCTGGGTTCCAGCAGGATTCCTGTGTCTCCCGCATCCTGTGAGCCAATCAGCATGAAAGTGGAGTGTCTTGGCCACTGAGAAGAATATTCTAACATGCTTCCTTGACCTTTCCTACTGATTGGAGGCAATCAGAGTGAAAACAGGTGAGTCAGCCACTGAGAAGAGACTTCTCAGTAGCTAACACTCTCCCCTTTCATGTTCATTGGCTCCTAGGGATGTCTGTTGTGGGAGAAGGCATTAACAAGGATGTCATTCTCAACTCCACAGCAAAAAAGAGGGAGGGGCATGACTATGACTAACATGACAGGACCCTGCACTTCTGAATTTGCCACTATTCTACTGCTCACAAGGCACTTTCACTACATTTCATTTGCCTTTTTGGAGCAAGAATGTACTTTGCCGGTAGCTGTTTTGCTTGTGCTTCACCATATTTATGTCTGGCAATACTTGGGGGGAGGACCATTAGTCATAGTCATCGTCATAGTCGTCGTCATAGTCGTCTCAGGCAGCCCCCCCCCTTTGACACACTTGGCCTGGATTATAAATAGCATGGATAAGGGGAATAGTTAATTTGCTTATGCTGCCACCTGCTGAAGTAGCTTTGCACTGCAATGAACACTGAAGTAAATGAATGCAAGATTATATTGTTAGCCGAGTTATTTCTGGGTAGATAAGATTTCAGTTTTCTTTAAACTGGTTTTGTTGCAAATTTAAAAAATATTTGCTGTAGATATATAAGTGATCCGCTTCCAGCCTTTTAAAAAGATGTTAAATTGCAGTTGTGCCAAGAATAACATTGCAGCAGATTCAGCAGTAGTTCTCTTACCTGATCAAAGCAAACCAACAAACAGTATCTTGCAGAGTTTTATAAATAGGTTGTGGTTTAGACTGACTGATTTTCAGTTAATCTGTTTTTGCTAGATCATTGTTGCATTATATAGGCATTTGTTTGTTTGTCTGAAATAAACAATGTTAAACCCGTCTTTTAATGCAGTGTCTCAGTCACTGTCAGTTTTCTTCATACCAAAAGCCAATAAATAAAGCACTGTATGAGTTTTACATGAGCACACATGCTCATATGTGCAGAACTGAGGCAAACGTAGCCCACTTCAAGTGTCCCTCCTGAATTCTCCCTACACCTCCAAGTCCTCTGCCAGTTGCTACCCCTCCCGCAAGTTCAAAAAACAACTCACTTTGGGGAAGGATAGCCAACAGCCACTTGTATGGCAATAATGTGAAGAACATATTTTCTTGTTAGGGCTCCATGGGATAGACTACAAGCCCCATGGTTTGCTGGCAGGAAATGATGTTCTGCATATCTTTTCCATATGGATAGGCCCCCGACCAGTCTTCATTGGAGCCCTTCTCCAGCTGCTACCCTGCCCCCAAGGTGAGGGGGTGGCCCTTGCGGGAGGGTATAATGGCCAGAGGAGAAGTGACAACTGCATGCTTTGAGCATTAATTTGAAAAGTCAGAGAGCCCCTTAGAGGCTTTCCAAGTATTTAATTGAACATTCAGGGAGCACAAATACTTTCTGGGGTGAGCACAAGGGTATTCACCTATCTTTAATTTTTGCCTGTGGCATTTGCTTACATATTTATGTGCTTGCTTGCTTGATAGTTATACTGCTTTTCAATCATAATGGTCCTGATCTACAAACAGCACCACTAAAAGTATTGTTGCAGTTGATATTACATGCACATCCCACTAATTTATTTATTTTGTAAACCAATTTCTATTAGTATTCACTAAGATGGTGAGTGGTGGCAACACCTGCCATCTCCAAAGATGGAGAATTACATTTTTG